>NC_054472.1:105602381-105911445 GCF_017639515.1 Carcharodon carcharias
TTCCTCCACCAGTCTGCGACTTTTCGCTTTTGTTGTGTGCCAGTTTGCCTGGCATGAAGACAGATGGAGAGAGTGTAAGCAGGATGCTTGCCAGGCCAGATGATAAGGATGCCTGGCAAGTGTGGGTGGTGAGTAGTGCCATGGACGGGATGAGGACAAGATCCACAGGGAAGATTAAGGTGTGTGTGACAGAATGGTGATGCCCCTGAATTGGCAGTGAATGAGATCCCTGTGGATGTGTGATGAGTTTGAGAGTGTGAGTTGAGTGATAGTAGAATGACTTACTCTGGCAGAACAAAGAATTCATCCTCTTTTGGCATTGGGTGGCTATTCTCTTTTGCAGGGCTTTGGTGCTGACCACTGCTGCCACCACCTATCATGCTGGATTGATGACCTTGGTTGTTGGTCTTCACACAGAGCGGGGTTAGAAGACTTCACGGTGGGCCTCCACTGCATCCAGTAGGCATCTCAGGGAAGTGTCGCTAAATTTGGGGGCAGCATGTTTCTTCGCTTTAGCAACATTGACTTTGCAGCATCTTCCGATCCCTTAGAGAGAGAGCTAGCTCTGTACAGGGGCACCCTTTAAATATGGTGCCTGGATTACTGAAGGCCTTAGGTTACCATGGGGCGGGTGAATCGGAGGCCACCCTGCCAGCAATCTGATGTGTTTCCTGGGATTGCATTATTAATGGGTGGGATGCACTGGGAATGGGATGATATGGTGCCAAAGCCTGCCATTGTGGCCAGCCGGTAAAACATTCACTTTCCCATCTGCAAGCTTGGGACCATTCCACCCTTCCTCTTCAGTTTTCTGTCTAAAGGCAGGTCTGATCCACAGCATCATGACCATCACGAGTAGGGCACCCTAGCCAGAAGAGGGATTGAACCCCATGCTTTTGGCAATCTGGTCTGCACCAGCCATCCACTTGAGCCAACCGGTCCCCAAGGAGTTTGAGTTGTTATGGCAACATGCACTTTCACATATGTGTTGCAGTCCCAAGCTATGGATAGTGATGATAGAGGCTTCAATTTTCTTTCTATCAGAAATCTCCATCCCTCTTGCAACCTGCCATTGGCATATGTTGGAAGGATTTGCAAGTTAATGCTCAACCTGTTTGGCTGCATTATGAATATGCTTCCTTGGTCATCAAGTCCTGGAGTGGGACATGAGCCTGGAGCTTCTGGCTTAGAAGCAGGGACGCTATGCATTTTGCCACAAGATATCCAATTCTGTTCATGATATTGGACTAGTAATCCAGAGACACAGATGAATGAATGGGTGACATGAGTTTAAATTCTAGCACAGCAGCTCCAGAATTTAAATTGGGATAATTAAATAATGCTGGAATAAAGCAGGTATTCTCAGTAATGGTGACAGGAAACTATGGTCGTTAGAAACACATCTGGTTCATTAGTGTCCTACTGGGAAGGGAGTCTGTTATCCTTACCTTACCTGGCCTATATGTGACTCCAGACCCACAATAATATGGTTATACTTATTATCCTCTGAAATGGTATTCAGCTGTATTAAACCACTACAGTAAAGTTAAATAAGAACAAAACTGCACAGACCCCTGACATTGACCTAGGCACTGATCAAGACAAAAGCATACCCAGCCCAGTCAACATTACAAAGTCCTTCTCACTGGTACCTGGGGATCTTTGGCAAAATTGAGACACCTGTCCCACAAACTAGTCAAGCAGTAACTTGCCAGTTAAAACCAACAAGAGGGAAAAACCAACTTGAACTCATGCTCACCAATCTGCCTATTGCCTTTTGTGACCAGCACACAGTTTTTGAGGAGATGAAGCCATCTCTTCATGCTGAGGACACCCTTTATCTTCTTCTGTGGCACTACCAATGTGCTACATAGGATAGATTTAGAATAGATCTAGCAGCTCAAATGTTCATGAGGTGCTGTGGACTATGAGCAGATGCAGAAATACGGTCCAGCATAATCTGTAGCCTCAAGGCTTGCATATCTCTAATTCTACCATTACCACTGCTTAGGGGATCAACCCTGATTCAATAAGGAGCTTGAGAGAACATGCCAGGAACAGCAACGGGCATATTTAAAAATTAGGTGCTCAACTAATGAAGCTGCAACACAGGACTACATACATGGCAAACAGTGGAACAGCATATGATGGGCAGAGCTAAGAAATCCCACAACCAACTGACAAGATCAAGGTTCTGCTGCCCTGCCACATCTAGTTGTGAATGTTGGTGGAAATTTAAACAACTAATAGGAGGAGAGATTTCCACAAACATGCCCATCCCCAATGATGGCAGAACCCATGTGAGTGAAAAAGTCAAGGTTGAAGCATGTGCAACCATCTTGAGCCAGAAATGCCAGGAGGATGGTCTATGTTAACCTCTTCCTGAAATTCAAACCATCACAGAAACCAATGTTTAGCCAATTTGATTTACTCCATGTGATATTAGGAAATGGTCAAAAGCATTGAACACAGCAAAGTTTATTAGCTCAATAACATCCCTATTGTAATAATTACAAGCTACACTCCAGAACCATCTGCCCCTCGAACCAAACAGTTCTAGTGCAATACAGGCATCTACCCAAAAATGCGAAAAATGGCTCAGGTATGCCATGTCCACAAAAAGCAAGACTAATCCCATTTGACCAATCACCACTCCATCAGTGTAGTCTCAATCATCAGCCAGATGATAGAAGGTGTTGTTGACAATACTATCAAGCCACACTTATTCAGCATAACCTGATTGCTGATGCTCAGTTTGGATTCCACCAGGTAACCTGGCTCCAGACCTCATTCCAGCCTTGGTCCAAACATGGACAAAAGAGGAATTACAGAGATGAGGTAGAGATTCATAGTCCTTGATATCAGGGCAGCATCTGACTGAGCGTGGCATCAAGAAGCCCTAGCAAAATTCAAGTTAATGGGAATTAGTGAAAAACTTTCCAATGGTTGGAATAAACCCAGCACAAAGGAAGATGGGTGTGGTTGTTGGAGGCCAGTCATCTCAACCCCACAAGATTGCTGCATCAGTTCCTCAGGGTGGTGTCCTAGGTCCAACTATCTTCAGTTGCTTCATCAATGACATTCCCTCTATCGTAAGGTCAGACATGGAAATGTTTGCTGACGATTGTATAATGTTCAGTATCATACACAACTCAGCCTGTGCCCACATCAGCCCAACCCCAACATTCAAATTTGAGCTAATAAATGTCAAGTAATATTTGTGCCATCCATGAGCAGATTGGTATAGGGTAAAGAAGATTAGGGAAACAAATGTGTGGCTCAAAAGCTGATGGGGGGAAATTGGGTTTCGATTTATGGGGCAGTGGCACTACTGCTAGGGAAAGTGGGGGCTGTACCATTGGAATGGTCTTTACCTGAACTGTGCTGGGACCAGTGTCCTGGTGAATTATATAACTAGGGTGATGGAGAGGCTTTAAACTAAATAGTGGGGCTCGGGGGAGGTATCATGCGAGATGAGATGTGGTAAACCAAAGGGTAACAATGAGGTAATAGGGCAGGGTGATAATTTTGGGTAATGATAACCAGAGTTTTACAGGAAGGAACTTAAGAATGCATCAGTAGATAAGGCCAGTGATTGCAAAAATGGTAAAAACAGGATCTTAAAGGCTTTGTATCTGAATGCATGCAGCATTCATTACATAACGGATGAGTGTTAGTGCAGATAGAAATAAATATGTATGACATGATAGCCATTAAAGAGACATGGTTAAAGGTGACGAAGGCGGGGACCTGAATATTGAAGGGTATTTGACATTCTAAAACAACAGGAAGCTACAAAGTGGTGGTGGGATAGCTCTATTAATTAAGGATCTCATTGGTATAGTAATGAGAGATAACCATACCTGAAACGAGCAAAATATAGAATCAGTTTGGGTAGAGATTGGAAAAAGGCAAGGTAAGAAGTCATTTGTGGAAGCAGTTTATAGGCCCCCTAGCAGTAGTTGCACTGTAGGACAGAATATAGGAAGCAGTACATGTAAGAAAGGTACCACTATAATCATGGGTAACTTTAACCACATGTAGATTGAGCGAATTGTGAGTGGCTCAGTTTAAAAATGACCTAGCAGCAACATTTTATTCTTAAACCAGAAAAGTTTAGTTTATTACAAAACAGTGCTGCAAGTAACTTCAGTAAAAGTAATAAAGTTACTAAGATACATACGTACAATGAGTAAATGTAGATAAGGATACAAGATACTTGCAAAGATGAAATTCAGTTCAGTTCTTTAAGATATCGTTGTAGGCCCATAGCTTGCAGTAGAAGTTTTGGCTGTCTGGAGTGAAAGGTTGAAATTGAAGACCTGCAATAGCTTCTGTAGTTGAATAGTCAGAGTTTGCCTTTGTAGGTGGACTCAATAGCTAGAGTAACTTTGGGGAGCAAGTATTCTGTGATGAATACTATCCCTTGGCAATTGCAAAGTGTTAAGTGGTGCAGTCCTATTTTTTCCCCTTTTGAAGGTAACTTTGCAACACTTAACCCAAGTTTGTACACCTGCTCACCAAAATTAACATCTTCTTAATGAAATATTTGCAACTTTTGACCAATGGGAAAAGTGTTCCTAGCTTCTCCACAACCATCAGGCGCTGAGGCACCTTCCTTGAGCCAATCTGCTTAGTGTCCCTTCCAGCTGCTAACTACAACTTGTATATATACAGGGTGCCCTGGAACACCAGGTGCTGTGACCCTTTCCTGACCATGACTTCAATTTTTTCTTAAAGCTACATTACTGTATCTGGCATTTTAAGAGACACACAATTTAAGACTTTTCATCACTAAGATTATGTTAAGTACAATTTGATAAGTTAAGTCTTTTTACTAATATGAATATGTTAACGAAGGAAGTCTAACAGGGGGCTGGGTCATTGAATTTATTCAAGGCTGAGTTAGATAGGTTTTTGATAGACAAGAGAGTCAAATCTTATGGGGGGAAGACAGGAAAGTGGATTTGAGACCACAATCAGATCAGCCATGATCTTATCAAATGATGGAGCAGGCACATGTGCTGAATGGCCTACTCCTGCTCCTAGGTCCTAGGTCCAATGGTCCAATGTGTCAGGCATCAGGCAATGACCATCTCCAATAAGACAGAGTCTAACCACCTCCCACCATTGCTGAATCTCCACCATCAACATTCTGGGGGTCATCATCGACCATAAACTTAAATGGGCCAGCTATATAAACACTGAGTACGTGAGCAAATCAGATGTTGGGTAACTTAACTCCTGGCTCCCCAAATGTATGCCAGCATATAAAAGGCACAAGTAAAGCATGTGATGGAATACTGCCCATTTGCCTGGATGAATACAGCTCCAAAAACACTCAAGAAGTTCAGCACTATCCAGGATAAAGCAGCCCACTTGATTGGCATCCTATTCACCACCTTAAACATTCACTCTTTCCACCACTGTAGCACAGTGGCAGCAATATGTACTGTCTGTGGGATGTATTGCAGCAACTTGTCAAAGCTTCTTCAACAGTACATTCCAAGCCATGACCTCTATAGTTTAGAAGGACAAGACAGCAGGTACTTGGATACAACATTACCTGCAAGTTCCCATCCAAACTATAAACCATCATGACTTGGAACTATTATTGCTGTTCCCTCACCCTAACTAGGTCAAAAGCCTGCAACACCCTATCTAACATCACTACACCGCACAGATTGCAACAATTCAAGAATATGGCTCACAGAATCAAAGAATCACAGAATGGTTACAGCATAGAAGAAGGCCATTTAGCCTATTATGTCCTCACCAAGTCCTATTCCACTTTCACCACAACTTACTCAAGGCCAATTAGAGATAGACAATAAATTCTGGCATGCCAGTGACACCCACATCCTAAGAATGAATAAACAAAAAGGGGAAACCTGGGAGAGTCTTCACTGAGATTAAGAAATAAGAAATAATCAAGTATAGTTAAAATCCATCAGAGTATAAATTGATATGCATTGCACCTGCTTAACAGACTTAAATTGGTGCAAAACACAGCAACCTATGATGGAGCCTGTGTCCAGTCAGCATTGATGTGGTCCCATTGTGAAATTCAATGGCTTGTTTTCTGGTGTCCTGGGCGTGTCTTTATTTTGTAGCATAAGGCAAAGATAAATTGTACCTGATTTAGTTCAGTAAATCTCATACACCCTCACACGACTTTCCAATCTTTCCAGAGGTAGATTGAGAAAGATGATACAAATGTATGTAAATCTCATCATACGACAGTTAGCATGTTCATTTTCTGTAAAATATAACAGCTTCAAATTTGTATCATCTTTCTGAGTTTTCTCAATCTACCTCTGGAAAGATTGGAAAGTCGTGTGAGGGTGTATGCCAATAACATGAATATTTAGCTTAAACAACAAGGAGGCATTTGTTACATCCACCAGTTTAGTTACACTATTGTACAAGTCGTTATAGGATAGTGTGAGTCAATTCTCATGAAGGCACTTATCACACCCACTTTGGATAGCTAGATATTGTGTAGAGATAAGAGCTTTCACAAACTATAGCAACTGATGCATTTATTTACAATTAGCATAGAACACTGAGAAAATATCCAACATAAATCCAACGAATAAAGTATAGAATGGGTTAATGCTCCTAAATAAAAACAACTTCTAAATTACAAATATAGCTTTTAGGCTTCTAACCAATATTCTGGTTACTTGCAAAAATAAAATCATGACCCTCAGCTTTTTGCATCTTGTTTGGCACTGGCCAAACATAAATTGAAACATCCACCTCAAGTAGGCAGTTAAATGAGAGGCTTTTAGTTTGTTCAGACAACAGAACCCATCAAAACTGTGCTGCTTTTCAATGTTCTGTTTTCAAGCACTCAGTTCTTTAAAAGTTAGGTTTCCAGGCAACCTAACCATAATTAACAAAGCAAATGTACATAAATGAAATCGGAATACTGGATGTAATTCAGTTTAGCTGATATTGTTAATGGTTTTGTCTCTTCAGGTACTGTCCCAATCCTCTTTATATCTGCCTTCATCACCCAATCTTGAGAAAAAGTTGGCTTTGAGTCTTGCAAGTTAATGTTCCATTTCTAATCTCCCTTTCTTCTCCAAAGTTCTTGAGCATGTTGTCTCATCCAAATTGGTGGGGCAGAGGGGCAGTGGCAGTGATAGTAGTGGCAGTGGTGTAGTGGTAATGTCACTGCATTAGTAATTTAGAGGCCCAGGCTAATGCCATGGGAACACAGGTTCAAATCCCACAATAGCAGCTGGTGGAATTTAAATTCAGTTAATAAGCCTGGAATTAAAAGCTTGTCTTAGTAATAGTGACCATTGTTGAATGTTGCAAAAACCCATCTGGTTCACTAATGCCCTTTAGGGAGGGAAATCTGTTGTCCTTACCTGGCCAAATGTGAACCCAGACCCAGAGCAATGTGATTGACTCTTACAATGCTAATCAGTTGTATCAAAGCCTACAAAAATGACTGAAATGGGATGGATCACCTGGCATCAACCTAGGCACTGGAAACTACAAGGGCAATGGTGACGTTGATCATCTCAGTTCCAGGACATCACTGCAGGAGTTCCTCAGCCCAACCATCTTCAGCTGCTTCACCAATGACCTCCCCTTCATCATAAGATTAGAAGTGAGAATGTTAACTGATCATTACAATGTCCAGCACCACTTGCAACTCCTCAGATACTGATGCAGTCCTTTCCCATATGCAGCAAGACCTTCAGACTTGGGATGTTAAGTGGCAAGTAACATTTGCACCACAGAAGTGCCAGACAATATATTATTTGCATTTCTCATTTAATAAAAAGATATTTTTTTGTTAAACATTTATTAGCAGACTCCTGTGAACTTGTTCAATAACTTTCCTCCACAGTTTATAAAAAAATATTAGGCTCTATGAAGCCCGGCTTCACTCTGGGATCTGACTTGTCCAGTATTAACATCAGCTGTGATTGTAATAACTGTCACATGACCTGTGATTAATGTCTACTCTGCTTGTGCAGAAATGACTAATGCTGGCAGCACCCATACAAGCAGGCCTGGTGAGATTGGAGGAACAATTTCCATCAATTCTCAGGCCTTTTGGGTCACAGTCATGTTGGTCATGCAAGATTGATGCTGGGCCTGAACACTAGCTTGCAAATTCTTGGGATTCCTTATTTTTTATTCCTTCACCAGTGATTAGGCCAGCATTTATTGCCCATCCCTAATTGCCCTTAAGGATGTGGTGGTGCTCTGCCTTCTTGAACCGCTGCAATTCATGTGATGTAGGTACACCCACTGTGCTGTTAGGAAGGGAGTTCCAGGATTTTGACCCAGCAGCAGTGAAGGAATGGTGATATACTTCCAAGGGCAGAATTTTTAGCTTGGCGGGCAGGTGCATGTCTGATCCGATCGGGTGCAAAAACACAGGAGATGACATTGGCCAAGCATCTTGACGTCATCCCACGCTCATGTGATATTTCGGTCAGTGGGTGTGCACAAAAGTTGGAAGCGTTCCCACCGACAATTAAGAGGCCAATTAAGGTAATTAAAGGTGTAATTACCTCCGATCGTGGTCCATCCAACCTTACAGTTGGCAAAGCTTGGCCTAAATAGCCAAGTTGTTATGGTACTGGGTTTGTAACCCCAAGATCAAGAGCTCAAATCTCACAATGGCAAACTATGAAACAATGTAACTTCATCTGAAACAGATGGAAACGGGTTTGTAATCGAAAGAGTTACAGTTGGCAAATCGGCCAGGCGGACTTTGCATTTTTCGTGAAACCTCATCCAAGGATGGGATGAGGTTTCTGTTATTAAATGAAAAGAAAAATCTATGGACAACATTTTTATCATGTATGTGTTCGGGTGACTGATTGTGATGCTTGCACATTTTTTTCCTAATTTTAAAAACTTTATTTAATGCTTTTCAGATCTTCAGTCCCCCTGAGCTCCTCAGCACGCATTTCATACTAACTGGCCGTTAATTGGCCAGTCAGCATGAAATCACGGTTGGGGGCCAATCGTGGTCGGTGGCCCGTTCTCCAGCCAATCCCAAAACCACCGATCACTTCTGCCTGCCGACCTAAAACTTTGGCCCAAGTCAGGATATTGTGCAGTTTAGAATGGAACTTGCAAGTGGTGGTGTTCACATGTATCTGCTGCCCTTGTCCATCTGGATGGTAGAGGTCACAGGTTTGGAAGGTGCTTTCAAAGGAGCCATAGTGAGTTTCAAGGACTGTTATAAATATGTAAATATATATTTATTACCATCACTTGGGAAAACAATCATAAGATTAAAAATTGAATTTATGTTTCAAACAAACCATACATTCTAAATGTTCTCAATGTCTGCAGTGACAGAAAATGACACTGTTCACCAGCAGGGGTAGTCACTGAACATCAGCTTCTTCCTTTCCTTATGAAGCAGTGTAAAATGATGCATAAGTGTATAAATGCATTCTAAAAGCACAATGAGCAGTTTTGACCTCAGAAATGCAGGAAACCCTTGGCCATAATGCTAAGTGGCGTAAAAGAAGTAGGAGGAAAAATTATTATTATTTATATAGTGTCAAAATATTCCTGCTTATTTCAGGCAGGAGTTTCTCACTTGCCACCTATTTCTAGAAAATGTGTGCCTGGTACAAATGTGGCAAAAGGCTGATGATGTGGGTCTCTGCTGTAATTTCCTGTCTCTAATGCCCTAGTGGGTGAGTAGGTGATGTAGGTCAGTGGATGAGGTGGGTGAAAGGTGAGTGGACGGTCTGTTGGGGGGCAGGGTAGTCAGACGGGAGGTAGTCAGGTTGGGCTGGGGAGTTGTCAGTTCAGGTCGGATGGGCAGTCAGGCAGTGGGGAGGATGTACATGGCACAAGTGGAAAAGCAAATTGCGACAAGTGCGCTCACACAGCAGTGACCCCATAAATATATGTATATAATAACTTACATTTTCAAATGATAACCTATTTTTCAACATTGAGGTAAGATAGCTATGAAAATTAACTATTTAAAATGAATCACAATTTTCTTTTAACTAATCCTTTAATTAAAGCATGATATTCATGCTCTCTGAAATGTGATTTATCCCTGAGCTGATTTTTGAAAGCCAAATTACTTCTGTTACCACAAGTACCAAATTGGTTAGTTATTCACTCAGGTCAAATAGGACATTTCTAGTTTCAAAGCTATTTAGTTTTAACTATTAGATCTCATATTCCATTTGATACATTAACGTAGCGTCAGCAGTAAATTTGCAGTGGATAAATTGTGCACTATCAGTTGGATCGTTAATGTATGTGATTACCTTGTTTCCACTGTGCAAACAGCCATGTCATCTGCAGAAAGTGTAATATTCTCATGAATTTTTAATATGGCTGCAAGAATATACCTTCGATATGAAAGATAATTTAAAATGCATCATTACAAAAATGGCAAAATAAATCAGTATCTTTGACATACTAGGCTGGATTTTCTTCTGCCAGTTGGGTGCGCAGAGTGGAGGGAATTCCAGCCTCTATGAACTCGACTTCTAAAGATGGATGCTCGAACTTCCAATTTTCAGTCCATGGGGTGGGATAGATTAGGATTCAAGGTGGGCAGCCTCAGAGTTTGAGAGTGGTGGGAGACTGGGCAACTCATGCGCCGATAAAAGTGGGTCCTCAGGCCCATCTGAGAGGTTGGTCATCTGTGATGAAGTCCCTGTGCCTCAGAGGAGGCATCATTGACTTTTCAGGTGAGTGGGGCCTCTGTAACTATTGTCCAACTGTTAGCTGATGCTGAAATGGATGGCCCATCATGGGCTTTCCATATGGCAGAATTGTCTTTGTTGCCTATTCATAGTATACTATACTATACTGAAACATTGAAAGCATGGAGTGGATTCACAAGACACAGCCATGGAGATGGCATCACCTTGCTACCACTACCTGGTACTGATATTCTGCAGTCATGTAGTTAGACTCAGGATGGAAGCATGATGAACAGTGCCATGCTCATTAACCTATCCACTCGCTCTCTTGCCACCCATCTATCAGGATGCACCCACACTGTTGAGCCTTGACCAGGTCCCACACAGCCTCACCTTGTCACAGTATAACAGTAGTTGCAGAGCACAGCATGTGACCTTGGAATCACAACTGCAACACAGATGGCACTAAGCATTTGTGCAGCGCTATTTTATCCACCAAAGCTTACCAGTAATCATTGATGATGTGGTGAAAATGGTTAGTGCATGTAAACACACAAAAGTGAATGAGAGCATTATAATCTGAATGGCTTACAGCACTTTTTGCCTCACATTTTTATTGATAGAATATCACACAGAGGAGATATGGGGGAAGGAATGGGCCCAGTGGCCCCATGCTTTTCTGATCAGGACCTTCGCATCTTGGTGGCAGCAGTCCAGAAGAGAAGAGCAGTCCTGTACCCTGTGGGCTGGAGTAATCCACCAGCATCAACCAAGAAATTGTGGATTCAAAAAGCGGCTGCGGTGAGAATGGCAGTAGACCATCAGTGCTCATGGTTTCAGTGCTGGAAAAGGTTCAATGACCAGCTGTGTTCCAGCAAGGTGAGTAGCTTGGCTCAAACACACAGAACTCCAAGGGACCAAGGGAAATCATCTTGGCACGTGGTGGTAATGGTGAAGGTCATGCTGTCACTTCGCCGAGCACAAGTGGACATTAGCATGAGAGGGAGTGAAATGATGGCCCTGCATCATATGGGCAGTGCAAGCATGTTTAAACTCAATCAGGTGCATCAGAGTGTGCCTTCACTATGAGAAGGGCTACACCCAAATAACTCCTTTTGTGTCTCACACTGGTCCCGGCTCTGCTTCCTCACCACCCTGGGCCAGATCATCCCTCATGCATCAAAAGGAGGAAGAGATGTCTGAGGAGGCAGCGTCATTTCTGCCTAGCTCAAACTCCGCCAAATCAGAGGGATGTAGCGCATGTGTAGGGTCAGTAGCATAGGGTGAGAGTCACCACACCAGAGTGCAGGAGGAGGTGTTAGAGATATCTGTGCATAGCCCCCCTAGGGGGAGGGAGTGAAGAATGATGCTCCAGTGCACAGGATCGTGGGGCTTCAGAAGTCTCCTTCTGGGGCACAGCGTTTGGAAAATCAGCAGCAGATGTGTGGACATCTGGCAGAGTTCCCTGAGGCAGTGGGAGCTCTTCGACTGTGAATGGAGGAGTCCATCACCATCAAGAGCGCACATTGTCTTGGGGGCTCTTACCATGTGAGATTGGCCAATCTCACTGAGAGACACATGTAACAGCAATCGGAGTGGATGCAAGAGCAGCATCTCAGCCAGGAAAGGGTGCAAGGCTCCCTCAGTAGCCTAAAACAGTCTGCTATGAGGAATACATGAGAAGCAGCATAGCCTTAGCAGATGGCATAGCAGCTGCTGGAATGGACAATTTCTGAGCTCCATCAGCCTGTCCCATCAACCCACCTGAAGGCCAACCCAGGGATGTAGAGGTATCTGAGGAGGGTGAAGATTGTCGTAATATGCCTTTAAGGGATTTCATTATGACAGCTCTAGAAGGGAACTATGTCATGTGATCCAGTCTTAGTTTCATTTTTGCTTTGAGCAGAGCACGCACACAGCTCTGATGTTTTTAAGCTTTATACCTGTGTATAACTGTTCTCATGTGCCTAGCCTTAGTAAATGAACCACAACATGTTTACCCAATCCCTTATGAAAAGTTGGTGTCTTGTGTCTTGTACAGTAAGTAAACCCAAGGTATTATATTATAATAATAACACACACAAGTAAAGGGAGGCTCTCAGCCCCCTCATCTTCCTCCACCTCCCCAGCCTCCCGTCCAGGGCCTTTGTCTGCTCCACATGTGCCACTGACCATGGCTGTCCAGCGGAGATGCAGAGGCCGCAGTCTGAAGGAGGTCCCCAGTGGGTCCCTGCATGACAAGGCAGGCTACCACACCCCTCATTGCTGTATAGACTGAGAAGTGAGCACCTTTCACCCTTCACTCCCTCCAAGGCAACATGGGGGTACTCCATAGGAGTATGCAAGAGTGAAGGGCCCCGTCTCACCTACGGCAGTAATGGGTTCACCGTGGTTTCACTTTTCACATTGTATATATCGCCTTTAGGCACTTATTGAACATATTTACTTACACTTGTACATAACTCAGTGTGTTTGTACACTAGAGATCTCAAAAGGAATGTTAAAATTATGAAGGGAGTTCTTACTATTAATAATGAGGGCAGCATGCCGAAATCCATCGCAACATGCTGTCAATAAGAGCAAGGCTGTCAGCTAATTTGTAATGCTTTGAAGGCTTCCTCCTTCTCTGCATGTGTTATATGCAACCCATCCTAATTCCCGCCCTCATGAAAATGGGAATAGCAGTGTTCGGGGGGGCAGGACTTATGGGGCAGAATTTTGCCCTTGGCATGTGGGATCGGTGGGGATGACCGGGAAGCTGATCTCCACCTGCAATTGGCAGCGCTCCGTGATTTTATGCGGGCGAGCCAATTAAGGCCCACCCAGCATGATACATGAGTGGCAGCACTGAGCACTGCCTGTGTGGGCGGGAGGAGGAGGGCAAGCAGGCCTAGTGTGAACTTCACGCATGCGCACAAGAGCGTGCAGAATAATCTCCCTGAGGCACGGAGCTGCCTAGGGGAGATGAAGAGATACTTAAAAAGATAATAAAGAGCAGAAAAATGTAATGAAACATGTCCCCTCATGTGACTTTGAGCAGGGACATACGTTTTATTAAAAAATAAAGTTTTTATTTTATTTATATTTGATTTTGGAAACCTCATCCCACCCATGGATGAGTTTTCCAAAAAAATCGGCCTTTTCGCCTGCCCGCCAACCATTAGCTTGAACGGGCAGTGAAAAATTAAAGTCAATTGATAACTTAATGGCCTTAATAGGCCTTTTAATTGCTGACGGGCACGTGCCAGAACCGGCAGTGCACCCACCAGCCAAACTATCGCGCAACTACATGTTGCTGTTGGCACGCTCAGCTGATGTCATTGCGTGTCATTTCAGGTTCAGTCAGGTCGGATGCGCACCCACCCGCCAAGCTAAAAATTTTGTCTATGATTTTCAGCCACATCCGCCATTTTTACCATGATGGAGAGGCCCTCTGTCATGGCGAAAATCTGGGCCACGACCTTCCTCAACACGTGGCTAATCTGACTGGTGACATCTCTGACAGCAAAATACATAATTCAAACATCCTAGGATTAGGACGTCCTGGTGAAGAATCATACGAACTCAAAATGTTAACTGTATTCCTCTCTGCAGATGCTGTCAGACCTACTGAGTTTTTCCAGGTATTTTTGTTTTCGTTTTGGATTTCCAGCATCCGCAGGTTTTTGCTTTTATCCTAGGATCATGTTACTGGAACACTACAATGGCCAGAGGAGACTGCCTCTGTGAATTACGTGCAACAAAATCACAAGGCCATCGCTTACATGATATGATAAGAGGAAATCACCACCAATATCCCATTTTAACTGAAATAAACTGAATCTCAATTCTAAGTGGATATCTAAACTTTAACAGGTTTAGCAGAAGTATGGACTTTTTAAACAAGATTATTTCATGCATCCAAAGGAATTTTCTGCTCAATTATGCAGCAAAATGCACTTTTATTTGAAATACATAGCTAAAATTTTGTGGACATTATTAATGATTTTGTATACTGTATCTTAACCAATCCTTGGCTCAGTGGTAGAACTTGTACTTCTAGGTTTAGAAAGCTGAGGGTTCAAGCCCCATTCTAGAGACTATTTATAGAATCCAAGCCAGATGTTTCAATGTCATATTAAAGAAAGGGTTCACTTTTAGGGGTGTTTTTTTTTTAAGATATGTTAAACTGAAGCACCATCTGTCCTCTCAAGTGGAAATAAAATAAATGACAGCAGTATTTTAAGATGAACAGAGATCCTCCAAGTGTCATCAGTAAATGTGACTAAAATATTATTTGGTCATTAATCTGATTGTGGACATTATTAGTGATTTTGTGTACCAATCCTTGGCTCAGAGGTTGGTGCAGACTTGATGGGCCTAAGGGCCTCTTCTGCACTGTGTGATTCTATGATTGCTGTCCCTGGAACCTTGTAGTGTGCAAATTGGTCATTGCCTTTGCCTACGCACCAACAGTTACTATGCACTAAAAATACTTAACTGGCTGTCGATATAGTACCACACAACAGACTTGTGAGCAAAATTCTAGGTCACGGGATAAAAGGGAAAGTAGGCACTTGGATAAGAAATTGGCTGAGTGACAGGAAACAGAGAGTAGCAATAAAAGGCTGTTTTTCAGATTGGAGGAAAGTTTGTAGTGGAGTTCCCCCGGGGTCAGTACTGGGACGCTTGCCCTACCTGATATATATTAATGAACTAGACTGTGGTGTGCAGGGCATGATTTTAAAATTTGCAGATGATATGAAGACTGGAAATGTTGTCAAATGTGATGGGGATAGTCTTGAAATTCAAAAGGGTGTAGACATATTGGTGGATTGGGCAGACAAGTGGAAGATGAAGCTCAATGCAGTGAAATGATCTGTTTGGCAGGAAAAATATGGTGAGAATAAAATAAAGGGAGAGCTTCTAAAGCAAGAGCAGGAACAGAAAGACCTCGTGTATATGTACACAAATCATTGAAGATGGCAGGGCATGTTGAGAGAGCAGTTAATAAAGTATTTAGTATCTTAAGCTTTATTAATGGGGCATTGAGTACAAGAGTAGGGAGGTCATGTTGAACTTGTATAAGACACTAGTTAGGCCTAATCTGGAGTACTGCATCCAGTTCTGGGTGCCATACTTGAGGAAAGATGTGAAGGCATTGAGGGTACAGAGGAGATTCACAAGAATGATTCCCGGGATGTAGAACTGTAGCTGTGAGGATAGATTGGAGAGGGACTGTTTACCCTGGAGAAAAGAAGGCTAAGAGGAGACTTGATAGAAGCATTCAAGATCCTGAGGGGTATGGACAGGGTAAATAGTAAGAAACTGTTCCCACTCAAGAGAACATCAAGAACTAGAGGGCACAGATTCAAAATAATCGACAAAATGAGTATTTGTGATCTGAGGAAAAGTTTTTTCATCGAGGGGGTGGTTCGAGTCTGCAACAAATTTCCTGAAAGGGTGGAGGAGGCAGGTTTGATCAAGGTATTCAAAAGGGAATTGGATTGCTACCTGAAAAGAGAAAATGTGCAAGGTTACGGTGATAAGGCAGGGGAGTGGGACTAGGTGGAATGCTTTTTCAGAGACCCAGTGCAGATTCGATGGACCAAATGGCCTCCTTCTGCACTGTAAAGACACTGTGATTCTGTGATACTGCGAAGTGCTATGAGACATCCTGGCATCCTGAGGATATGAAAGACACTGTATGAATGCAAGTTCCTTCTTTCTAATACATACTTAGCCACAGCAGAACCTTCACACTTACCCTAACATTGTCAATTCTGTTCTTTCCTCAAGTATTTTTCTACTTCTAGGACACAGGAATTTGGAGCATTTGGCCGTTAGAGTCTGCTATGTTATTCAGTAAGACTATGGCTGATCTGGATGTGATTTCAATTCCAATTTCCTGCCTGTCCCCATAAGCCTTGACTCTTTTGTCTAACAACAATCTGTCTAACTGTGCCTTGAATAAACTCTCTGGGGAAGTGAATTTCACATACTAACGATCTCTGAGACAAAACAATTCTCCTTGTCCCTGTCTTAAAATGGAGACCTCTTATTCTTATTCTGTGTCTCCTAGTTCTAGTCTCCCACAAAAGTGGGAACATCCTCCCAGTACCTACTCTATAATGTCCCCTCAGGATTGTTTCAATAAGATCACCACCCATTCTTCTAAACGCCGATAGGTATAGGACAAACCTGTTCAATCTTTTTTAATAAGATAAGACTCTCATCCTAGGAATGAGTTGAGTGAACCTTCTCTGAATTGTTTCTAATGTGATTATATCTCATTTTAATGAAAGATGGCAAAACTGTACATGGTATTTATTTAATTCATTGACGGGATGTGGGTGTCGCTGGCTAGGCCAGCATACATTGCCGACCCCTAATTGCCCTTGGGAAGATGGTTGTGAGCTGCCTTCTTGAACAAGTGCAGGCCATGTGATGTAGCTACACCCAATTTCCCTCATTCACCAAATTCTCAAGTTCACATCTATGACAAGCTATTGTCTTTGTGCTTTCCAAAACCAGCTCCTCTCTCCACAAAAATCTGAAGTTAGACTGGTCTGATTGCACACTTCTGCCTTACCTTCAAATTTCCATTCCACAGCAAACACTGAAATGTATTGTTACACCTTTCAGACCAATGCCCATCTCTGATGCACCACTCTATTTTAATGCCTCAGAATAGATTCCTTATCATAGTACTGAAGCATCCCTAAGCAAAGTCAAAAATTACATTTTTTGTAATTGACTCTTTGTCCACATTGATTTCTCTGTAACCTTTGGCATAGTTAACACTGCCGGTCTCCTCCCAAGCCTCCACTCAGTTGTCCACCTCTTCTTTCTTTACACTCTTATCAACCTTGTCACAAGGCTATGTCCCTTTGTTTTTGAAAATATGGCTTTTCAACTGGCTGGAAGTTTTGCAATTTGAAATGAGACAAAAAACCTATTTAAAAATGCAAGGCCACCTTCCAATGTGAAGGTGAAAAAGCGAACAAGACACCCCCAGGGGAGTGTGAAGAGAGGAACTTTTCCTATCATTCAAAGACCCATCAAAGCTTGTCATTGTCTAATGAAAAGACATGAAGATGCAAAGTGCTGAATATTGAAACAATGGCTATCACAGACAGACTCATCCAATACCCCTGGAAATTCAAAATGGGTGAAGAATAACAGGAGGCCAAATTGCCAGCCACTGCAGAGAAATTGCAAGGGACACAGTGGGTGGAATTTTTTGTACCCACTGGCGTTGGAAGTGTTCAGTGACATGAGCAGACAATATGGCAAGAAGGCCAAAAATTGGCTTCAGAATGTCGTAAGCAATCGTCCACACAGCCTGCCAATAACGGGCCATGTTTCCCACCGTTAGACATCAGGAACCTCATTGTAATACATCTGCCTAACATTATAAGACCAGCCCGCCAGAATCATCCCCCCACGCTGCATCATCTGCCCACATCAGTGAGAAAACACGCCGGTGCAGAGCGCATCCTGATAAGTGTTACATGCAGAAGTCAGGACTTACCACCGGGGCCTTGATCACATCGCAGATATCCAAGGAACAGAAGATGCTGGAGGCTGACAGCTTCAGGACCCTGGAGGAGCGTCCATGGCATGCTGGGTGGATTCTCATGGACATGGCTTTGCCACAAAGCAGCTCACAGAAAGTGGAAAGTCACCCTTGAGAGTCTGCTCACACAGGATGATGATCGAGGAGATGGAGAGAAAGGTGTAGCTCTGCTTGCGAGATGAAGATGTACCGGGGTGGGAGCAAAAGGTCTAGGATCGACTGGAACAGGAAGAGGTGCAGTGAGGAAGCGGGGTGGGGGGGTGGGGGGGGATGGGTGGTGGTGGGGGGAAAGTGTCGGTGGGGGGAGGGTGAGTTTGGGAAGGGGCCACTAAGGTATTGGGGGAGAACAAAGGTATCGGGGGGAGGAGCAAAGCTGTCTGGAGTGGGGGGGGAGGTTGAGAGGGGGAGGGATAACGGGAAGATGACAAGAACTGGGGAGGGAGGTGTAAGGGGATTGGAAGGTGTAAGGGAAGAAGTTTGGAGGGGGAAGGAGTGCAGAGAAGAAAAGGAGTCCAGGGGGAGGCAGAAGTCTAGATGAGGAAGGAGTGGGGAGAGGGGAGGGAGTAAGGGCGGAGGAAGAAGTGAGGGTGTCTGAGAGAGTCAATAAAGGAGGAGTATGGTTGGAGGAAGAAGTAAGGGTGGAGGAAGGAGTCAGGAAGGGAGAAGGGCTAAGGCGGGGTGGGGGGGGATGATTCCAAGTGGAGGAAGGAATTCCAAGGGTGAAAGGAATTCCGGGGAGGAAGGAGTTCCAAGGGGAGAAGGAGCCCTGAGGCGGGGAAGGTGCCCAGAGGAGGGAAGGGGTTTGGAGGGGTGTTGGGTGGGGGGCGGATGTGCAGGTGAACATGTATGGGACGGGTCGGACAGATCCTTGTCTGCCTCTTGGGGAGTGAACTGAGAATCGGCATGGTACGAAAGGATGGTCAGAATGACCAAAGACATAGTGGGGCAGTAGGGTGGGAGGGTGAAAGCTCAATGGTGACAGTAGATGGGACAGCGAGGGTTGGTGGAGACTCTGAGGCAGACATAGACCATGGGGGGTTGGGAAAGAGGAGGTCGTGGAGGTTAATGTGGATGGGGTGGGATTTTCAGGAAGAAAAGGAACATGCACGTTTACCTGGACATCCCTGAAGGACAAGGGTTGTGGCTGGTAAGTCACGGAAGGGAATTGGAAGGTGATGCTGGGGGTGGGGGATGGGGTGCGGTGGTCGACAGTGATGGGGGAAAGGAAATGTGTGACTTGGGGAGGGGAAAGAATGGGAGAGTGAAAGAAAAACTGTATTACCACTATGCCGGCTAAATCGAAAGTGAAATGAGAGTCGTGGTGGGTGAGATCAAGTGCTGCATGGGAGTGAGATCATTGGGTGAGCGGAGATACAGGTCAGCTCAGATGGACAACTGCAGGCAGTATTGAAAATGCTCAGGATATTGAGATGAGTGTCATATGGGAAGGGTCAGCGTGCATAGGAGAGTGCTTGCATGAGGCTCCGAAAGGCCCTGCCACACACACACACACATTTCTCCTTCCAAAATCACCCGTGGTCTCACTGCATGCAGCTGAACTACTGGTGGGGGTGGGGTGGGGGTGGGGATGCAGAGCGAAGACTCATGAAGCCTGTCAATGAAGCTGAAAGACACCATTACACATTATTCAGTGAAAGTGAATATATTTCCAGATTGTAAAGTGACAAAATTGTTCACCTGTGCAATCAGCTGTGATCAGAATTTCTTAACTTTTGAACGCCTTAGATTTCTGTAGCAGGGGTGGCAACAGCCTTTGCAATAGATGACCCTGCTGCCTCTGATGCCTTCGACATGGGTCCTCTGGAGAGCGAGGCCTTGGGGGCCCCGGCTTCCTTTGGCTGCCCTCCTGTGGGTCAGCTGCTTCCTCTGCAGTGACAGAGGGCAAGGTTGAGGGGGTCATGGGCAAAGTATTCTCAGAGGGGGAGGACAGCCTCTGAGATTCCTGAGTGGATGGCCCAGGGTGCCCTCCCTCCTGCCCTGGGGCCTTGGCCTGACTCCTTGAGGGGGAAGGAGCACCTGAGGGGATGTCAAGGTGCCCTGATTCCCTCTCATGTTGCCACCGCAGGAACTCACTCAGGGCTCCCATGATGGGAGTGCAGGTCTGCAAACAACTCCAGTTTCTGCTGGATCAGGATCTCCATTGCGTCCGCCATCCTCCCCATGGAGACCTCCATATGCGCACGTGTGGGCACCACTTCAACAGAGAGCAGGCAGACGCACTCCTCCAACTCGTGTGCTACTCTTGAGTGCTTCCAACAGCTCTGTGTGATGTTCCCCCACTTTCTTCTGACTCTCCAGAATGAGTTAGAAGGCTGAATACAGAGGCTTATCACCTGACTTGGACCTCATAGATGTCTGTTCCTCAGCAGTCTTACAACTGCCTTGGAGCTCGGCTGAACCTGCCTCCTCCTGCTGCGGACACGTGTCCATGCGGTGACCACCAGATTATGAACCCGAGCTTGTTCTACATCTCGGTCAGACTGAGGTGTGTCTCTGCGTTGGTGCAGGGTGTGGGCAAGCGCTGTGACAGGTCCTCCGGGCTGCTTATTTCCAGCTCTTCCATAGAGGAGCTGTCCTCTTGGCTGGAGCTGACAGACTGGCTGGCTGAGGGTGTCGGTCACTTGACACTGAGAGAGGGATGACATGGTGCAGGATTCTCACCAAGGTGTTTTCCGTCGATCTCGCTGCTGCAGACAGGGTCCACATCCTCACCAGCCAGAGTGATGGCATGCTCCTCAAAGTGAGTGAGGGGTCTAATGTGGGTCACTCCACCCCGAGGTCTGGAATATCTCCCTGCTGTTGTGAGCAGGCTTCTCCTGCATGATAACAGATGGCGAGAGTGTGAACCCAGGACTCATGGCACTGCATGGACTGTGTTTTTTAATTCATTCATGGGATGTGGGCATCACTGGCTAGGCCAGCATTTATTGCTCATCCCTAATTGCCCTTGTTCAGAGGGTAATTATTAAGAGTCAACTGCATTGCTGTGAGTCTGGAGTCACGTGTAGGCCAGACCAGGTAAGGATAGCAGATTTCCTTCCCTAAAAGGACATCAGTAAACCAGATGGGTTTTAAAAACAATTAGCAATGGGTTTCAGATTTTTATTGAATTCAAATTTCACTATCTGCCATGGGGGGGATTTGAATTCAGGTCCCCAGAAAATTACTCTGGGTCTCTGGAATACTAGCCCAGGGACAATACCACTGTACCACCATCTCCCCACATGTGGTGAGTGGAGACAGGGACGGGATCAGTCCACGAGCTCCAGAGGATATGTGCCTGATGGGGATGTGAGGGTATGTGTGAGAGCTAGTGGTGTTGCCCCTTGAGGTGTGAGTTCCCTGTGGATGTGTGATGGACCTGTGAGTGTGTGAGTTGAGAGTGATGAGAAGAGTGACTTTACTTGGCGGAACGGATGAGACCATTCATCCTATAGCGGCACTGGGTGGCTGTCCTCTTTTGCAGGGCACTGGCACTGACCACCGCCTCCCATGCTGGATTGGTGATGTTGCTGCCCATCCTGGAGCCAGAATGGAACTAGAGGACATCATGGCAGGCCCTCCATGGTGTCCAAAAGGCGCTTGAGACGGGTCATTAAAGTGGTGGGGGGGAGGGGGCTGCAGCCTTTTTGCCTTTTGGGGTCATGTCCTCTTTGCAGCAGCTGTGGGCTGGAAGCACTGAGAGGTGTATGCACGGCTGCACTTTAGATGTGGTGCCTGGCATGTTAAGGGACGAGGTGATGGCATGGTGGGCGAAAAAGAACCTGCCCAACATCAAAACGGCATGTTTCCTGGGAATGCATAATTAATGTGGTGGAAATGGGATGATACGGTGTGAGAAGCTGCCATTGCGGCTGGCAGGTAAAACATCATTTTTCCGCACTTAGTGCAAATCTGGGACGATTCCACCCAGTCAGCGTCAAGGAAGTTTTCAGCAGAGGAAACAGGCTGAAAAGCTGCTCTCTCCCTCTCTCTTTTGGAAAAAGCGGGTGTCGCCAGGTTCAAGGAGTCAACTATTGGAAACTTGCCAGATCTCATAATAACTGCAACACCTTCTACATCTGACCACACGCACAAAACCAGCTAATCCAAATCAGCCACAACATCTAAAAATCTATGCCTTCAGGAACATCAAAGGCCACTTAACCATATATTATTTTACCTTTTTGTTATTGGACTCTATCTCCCCTTATTTCTGATACCATCAGGTTTAGTGATTAATAAATGTGCTCTTTCAGTTGAACATTGGGAAATCTTCATCCCCACCACAAACTCTGTACTCTATTGCTTTTCCAGTGCTAAGTAGTAAGCTGAACTTTGGTGTGGTATTTGGCCCTGACCTCGTATCATCTCTGTAATAAAGACCACATCCATCTTCAGGACATGATCAATCTTCATTAAGTCTCAGCCCATCAGCGGTTGAAAGCCTGATCCATGAGTCTTTAACCTCCAGCTGTTGTTACTACCATAATTTCCTGACAGACCACCCATTCTTCACCTTATGTTAATTTAAGCTTATCCATAATTCTGATGCCTGTCTCCTTTGCCAAACTAACTCTGCTGCACCCAACAACTTTTGTTGATCCACATTAGTTTTATTTTATTTTGTCATGGTGCGCAGATGTCGCTGGCTAGGCCAGCGTTTATTGCCCATCCCTAATTGCCCTTGAGAAGATGGTGGTGAGCTGCCTTCTCGAAACGCTGCAATCTATGTGGTGCAGGTACACCCACAGTACTATTGGGGAGGGAGTTCCAAGGTTTTGACCCAGTGACAATGAAGGAACAATGATACTTTTCCAAGTCAGAAAGGTGTGTAGCTTGGCGGGGAACTTCCAGGTGGAGGTGTTTCCATGTGCCTGCTGCCCTTATCCTTCTTGGTGGTGGAGGTTGCAGGTTTGGAAGGTGCTGTCGAAGGATCCTTGATGAGTTGCTACAGTGCATCTTGTATATTGTACACACTTCTGCCATTGTGCATTGATGGTGGAGGGAGTGAATGTTGAAGGTGGTAGTTAGGGCGCCAATCAAGCAGGTTGCTTTGTCCTGGACAGTGTCAGGCTTCTTAAGTGTTGTTGGAGCTGCACTCACCCAGGCAAGTGGGGAGTATTCCATCACACTCCTGACTTGTGCCTTGTAGATGATGGACCGGCTTTGGGGAATCAGGAGGTGAGTTACCCACTGTGGAATTCCCAGCCTCTGACCTGCTCTTGTAACCACAGTACATGGCTGGTCCAGTTCAGTTTCTGGTCAATGGTAATCTCCAGGGTGCTGATAGAGGGGGATTCAGCTATGGTAGTGCCTTTGAATGTCAAAAGGAGATGGTTAGATTCTCTCTTTTGGAGATGGTCATTGCCTCGTATTGTGGTGCATGATTGTTACTTGCCATTTATCAGGCCAAGCCTGAATGTTGTCCAGGTCTTGCTGAATATAGGTACAGACTGCTTCAGTTTCTGAGGAGTCATGAGTGGTGCTGAACATTGAACAATCATCAGTGAACCTGACCTTCTGACCTTATGATGGATTGAAGATCATTGATGAAACAACTGAAAATGGTTGGCCTAGGACACTACCCTGAGGAACTCCTGCAAAGATGTCCCAGGATTGAGATGATTGACCTGCAGAAGATTGACCTCCAAACTTTCACATTTGCTAGATTCCTTGATGCTGCACTTGGTCAAATGCTGCCTTGATGTCAAGGGTATGAAGTTCCTCATTCTCTAATGCCTGCGATGTAAAATTATCTTCCTCATAGGTCCTCACACAGCCCTTCTCTATAAAATTTTCCATCCTTACAACCAAGCCTCAACAAGCCCCAATAAACTCTCTGGTCAAGTATGCTTCTCTCTTTCCTTCCTTCCACAATAGGTAGTGTAGGGATTATGGTTTTATTTAGTGTGAAATGTATCTTTAAGATTAATACTTGTTAGGCAAGAGCATATCTGTATTAACCAATAGGAGAGTAGTGCAGGCTACCTCAGCAGTCAGTTTAGAATTAGAGTGGGAGTTGAAAATATGTGTAGTTGCTGCTGAGCAGATTTTAATAAGCTTAATGTTTCCACCCAAGAAATGTCTGCAGATCAACTCTATCATTAATTGTACAACTCGACGACCCTACAACAGGTAGCCAATTCATCGGTTGCCTTGGGCCCACATTCTGAAGTGTCCTCCCTGCCTATCCATCTAGCTCCCCTTTTCTCATCCCCTTAAAACCTACCTCTTTGACCAAGTTTTTGGTCACTTTTTTCCTCCTACTAATAACTCCTTTTGTTTTTATTATGCCCCTCTGAAATATCTTGGAACTTTTCACTACATTAAACTTGCTTTATAAATGCAAGATATTGTTGTTTAAGAAGAACTCTATGCATAATAGATGCTTAACATGGTAAAACCTTTTTCAATCTAGGTAGTGAAGTGTTATTATCTGCTTCAAAGCTGTTTTGGGGGTGTGTAGGAGTGATATGAAATAATGTGCAATGAATTTATTTCTCATAGGTCTGTCAGGAATATATTGAGTAGCTTAGAGTAATTAATGTACCTAACAAAGTTAGGATAATTGTTGAATTTGATCAGTTGAATGTAATAATGATCACATAAACATAGAATAGCTCAATTCATGTAGTCTTTGTTTTGATCTACATCAGTGCATAAACATTGTGATTATCAACCAGAAAACCAAGATCTTGAGATTTGACAGGTTTAATGCTGTGAAAGTATTAGATGAGGGAGATGAACTGCACAGGTCCCCAAATTAGTTTTCATGCTATTTCTGCATTAGCTTAAGATACATTTCACATTGTTAAAAGTCATTAGAGAAACAAGTTCCTCCCAACTGCATAGGAATATAATAGGTTGTTGTTGGTCACCATTCATTCATTCCATTGAGAAAGCAAGACTCTACAAGAAGAATTAAGCATCTGTGACTAACTAAGGAAGGTAAAGTGGGAGGCAGTGGCATAGTCACTGACTAGTGTTCCAGGGACCTGGGGTAATCCTCTGGGGACCTGGGTTTAAATCCCACCATAGCAATTTGAATACAATTTTTTTTAAAAATTTGGAATTAAAAGTCTGATGATGACCATGAAACCATTGCTAATTGTCATAAAAAGCCCTCTGGTTGACTAATGTAAACCTGCAGTCCTTATCTGGTCTGGCCTACATGTGACTCTAGACCCACAGCAATGTGGTTGACTCTTAAATGCCCTCTGAACAAGGTCAAATAAGGATAGGCAATGAATGCTGGCCTAGCTGGTGACACATGAACAAATTTTAAAAAAGGATGGTATCAAATTGAAAGGAAAAGGTGTACCATGCTGTAAAGATTTGTGGTAAGGCAGAAGATTGGGGAAAATTTTAGTAATCAGCAAAGGATCATTAAAAAATCCTAAAGGAGGAAGAAATTAGAAAATAAGCATATTGTAAATAAACTTAATGTAATGGCCATGCAGACTAGTAACACCATGAATTTTGCTTCCTCATGTCCTGTGGTTTTCAATAGAATTGTTTTTGAACCTTTCCACGGTTTTGTTGCTGGACCTATTGAAGTCCATGTTGCAGACGTGGGAAATGGGTGCATATGGTTTTGCTGCTGTTTGATGATAAATTGCTGGAAACTGGTAACTTTGGCATCAAGGCCTTTTGTTAGTCTCTGAGTAATCTTGGTCTTCTGTCACAACACAATATGTTTTTGTTCCATAAAGTGGCTGCAACAACTGGGTGTTGCTCTGAAATCTGCGCTCAACTCAATTTGACCTATTTAAGTCCACATATATGCATTGCATTTCTGACAACAATGAAGTCATTCTGACAATTTTCAAAGACCTATTCTGATACATGCTTCTCAGGATCAGGCCAGATCAGGCTGGTCCCTGTTCCGATGACACATTTGGTCTTAGGCATCTCCTTCAGGTCAGATTCCTTCTTCCATTCTCACATCAGTTTTCACTAACACCAAATTCCCTTGCTGAAGCTCAATTTTTTGTAGAGTTAGCAAGTGTTAGTTTGAAACCAGCTTCTTAGTTCATTCATTTAATTGAAAAACTCATTTCTCTGCATTGTTCATCACAATTCTGTCTTAAGTAATATGCCTTAAACTCCCATACATCTTCGCAACACAGTCTGCATTGCTTGCTCAATCCTTGTGCCCAGTTGTAAGGTAAGTAATACATGCATTTGTGGGGTGAAAAATTGAGGCTGACTACCAAAGCAGGTATAACATGCTGTGGCTGGAAAAGGAGGATGACTTATATGCTGAATATGTACAAAAACATGATTTTTGAGACTGGAAACATGGGTTCACCTTATATGCCAGGTCAACTTGTATACCATGATCTATGGTAGTAGTAAATAAAAGGGAAAACTTAAAATGCTCAGTATCGTTGGAGAAAAGGTACTAGAAAAATTAATGGAACTAAAGGCGGACAAGTCCCCTGGGTCTGATGGCCTGCATCCTAAGGTCTTAAAAGAAGTGGCTGCAAAGATTAAGGCATGTTCTGAAAAGGCCCCAGCATTTGGAAAACCACAAATACAACATCTCTATTCAAGGAGGGAGAAAGAAAGCAGGAAACAAAAGGCAAGTTAGCCTAACATCTGTCATTGGGAAAATGATGGGATTCATTATTAAGGATGCTGTAGCTAGTCATTTAGAAAATCATAATAAAACCATGTTGATTCAGCCTGATTGTATGAAAGGAAGATGGTGTTTGATAGATTTCTTAAAGCGGAATTTTCCATGCAGAATTTTCCCTGTTGGACGTGATGGCGGGTATAGGCTAACAATATGGTGGGAAGGCCAAAAATTGGTTTTGAAACACGTTTGCAACCATCCACTCTGCCCGTCAATGGTGGCCCATGTTTCCTGCCGCTGGATGTCAGGAACTTCATTGTTAAATGTCTGCATATCATTATAAGCCCAGCCCGCTGACATGTTTCACAACAGCATTTATTAGGCATGCAGCTGGCGAGCTGCACTTCGAGGGGAACTCAGAGGTGAGTGCACAGCAATGTTGTGCAGCACTCGTGAGGGTAGCTTGTTGGACCTCAGGGTTGAGGTACCACAGTCATGCGAAGGCACAGGCAAGTCACTTTTTGCCAGCTGGCTGACAGTGCGGTGCTGGAGCAAGGGCTGCCCTGAGGTTGAGGCAAGTTGGCATGGGGGGTGGGAGTGCAAGGGCTGCCCTGCGGTTTATGGTAGTGCACAAACGAGTTGAGGGGAAGGGAAGTGTCCACGCATCAGGGGAACCTTGTATAAAGTGATCATTCCTCTGCAGCTGAGAGTTCAGGTGCAGCCATATTGATATGCTTGGAGTCGGGCCTCCAGCTTATCTGCCCACTCAAGCAACGCAGAGGCATGAAAGTGCCACTAAATGCTTGAGTTCTTCACCCCTCAGGCACAGATTGCAAACTAATGATTGCTTTAGTGAACTGTAGAACAATTGTATGACTGGCCATGGAGCAGTCACTGGTGGAGGTGCTCACAGCCCCTTGCAAAGTCTTCATTCAGGTTTGGTCCAGTCTCCCACATGGTTCAAGCTAATAGTGCAACCTTGCAGTGCAGGTTTGGAGAATGCCAGTGCCTGAGCTGAAAGGACAGCATGCAGTCCAATGGGCAAAGCTGCTGCCAATCGGTCAGGTAGAGGAGGGAGGAGGTGGGTGGGGTTTCAGCAAGCAATACAGTGCACTAAACTCTGGCTATCCAAGTGGTTGCCAGCACTCTCTAGGACACAATAAGGGGGCTTTAGGCTTAACCAAGATAGACTCTTAGTCTACCCAAGCTAACTCACGCATCTCTTTTATCCTGCAGGAAGAGTACATCAGAAGCATGGAGCCCGGTGACCAAACTGTGTGCCTCATGGCTTACAGGGAGTGGAGGCGAAAGAGAAGAGTGACAGAGGCACCTGGCTGGGCAGAGGGAGGAGCAGCACCCTCTGGAAGAGGGTGGGCTGCTGTTCATGCTTCTGCAGATCCACAGCGAGCTGTCACTGGTCAGCACCTAGCTAGACCCAGGGTCTATAGACACTTCCTTTCATTCCTGCAGGTGACCGAGGACCAGTGTCACTGAAGGCTATACATGTCCAGGGAACTGGTCGGTCACAGCTGCTACCTGAAGGATTTGGCACCATGGGGACATTGAGGGCATCCACTGCCAGTGGCCATGAAAGTGACTGTAGTGCTCAATTTTTATGCCAGTGGCTTTTTTCAGGGCTCCACAGGTGACCTCTAATTTATCACAAGCCTCCACACACAATTGCATCCATGAGGTCACAGGTGCCATCTTTGAGGGCACACAACTTTGTGCATTTCACCTGGGACCAGGAAAGTCAGGATGCAAGAGTGCTGGCAGTTGCTCAGATTTCCCACAGGTGAAGGGTGCCATCGACTGCACTCACGTGGTGCTCAGATCTCCGTGGCAACAGCAATCAACTATGTCAACTGCTAGTGCTTCCACTCACTGAATATTCAGCTGGTATGCGACCACTGCAAACGCATCCTGCAGGTCTGTGCACGGTTCCTAGAGATTGTCCATGATTCCTACATCCTTAGCAGGTCTCAGACCCCTCACATCTTCCAGCATCCAAAGAGGCTGCAGGGTTGGCTCCTCGGGGACAAGGGCTATCCACAGATGGCTGATATGCCTGTGCGGCCGTCTGAGAATGCAACTGAGGGGAGGCTTATGCTGCAACTCAAACCTTGGTGGAGCAAATGATCAGGATGTTGAAAATGAGGTTCTGGTGCCTGAACCAGTCTGGTGGAGCCCTGCAGTATAGTCCACAGAGGGTGTCATGCATTACTGTTGCCTGTTGCGCCCATTACAACCTGGCGCTGTAACTGGGAGGGGAACTGTCTGAGGAGGAGATGAAGGGGCTGCACATCTCCTCCAACGAGGAGGATGCAACAGAGATGAGCGTGAAGAGGTCTTTGAAGGTGAGGATGCTGGCGAAGAGGCCATTGGACTGGTCAGACAAGGTAGACGCCCTCAGGAGGCCCTCATAGCTGCTAGATTCACGGAAGATGATGACAACATGCAGTGAGGACATATGAACATATGTACAAACATCTGCTTCCACAACCTTTTGAAAGGAGAGTTCCAAACACCTACAAACCTCTGAGAGAAAAAAATTTCTCCCCATCTCTGTCTTAAATAAGTAACCCCTTATTTTTAAGCATTGATCCTAGTTCTAGATTCTCCCACATCCTCCCCACATCCACCCTGTCAAGACGCCTCAGGGTGTTAAAAGTTTCAATTTAGTCACTTCTTACTCATCTAAATTCATGGATACAAGCCTAACCTATCCAGATTTCCTCATAAGACAACCTGCCCATCCTGGCATTAGCTTAGTAAACCTTCTTTGAACTGCTTCTTATACATTTACATCTTTCTTTAAAGAAGGAGGCTAGTACTGCACACATTACTTCAGATGTGGTCTCACCAATGCCCAGCATAACTAAAGCATAACCTCCCTACTTTTGTAATCAATTCTCCCCACAATAAATGATAACATTCTGTTAGCTTTCTTAACTACCTGCATACAAACCTTTTGTGATTCATGACTAGAGCACCCAGCTCCCTCTGAATCTTAGAGCTCTGCAATCTCTCACCATTTAGATAATAAGGTTTCCTTTTATTCTCCCTGCCAAAAATGAATGAATTCACATTTTTCCACATTATACTCAATTTGCGAGATCCTAGCTCACTCACTTAAACTATTTATACCACTTTGTAGCCTCCTTACATTCTCTTCACAATTTACTTTCCTACCTATCCTTGTGTCATCAGTAAATTTAGCCATCATTTCTTCAGTTCTTTGATCCAAATCATTTATATAAATTGTATAAAGTTGAGATCTCAACACTGATCCCTGTGGCACACCACTTGTTACATCATGCCAACCTGAAAAAGATGCATTTATGACAACTTTCTGCTTCCTGTAAGCTAGCCAATCTTCTATCCATGCTATTATGCTACCCCCTACACCATCAGCTTTAATTTTCCGCAATAACCTTTATCAAATGCCTTGTGGAAATCCAAGTACAGTACATCCACTGGTTCCCCTTTATCCACAGCACACGTGTTTCCTTCAAAGAATCCAATAAATTTGTTAAACATGACCTCCTTTTACAAAATCATGAGGACTCTGCCTGATTGCCTTGAATTTTTCTAAGTGCCCTGCTTTTAACATCTTCAATAATAGCTTCTAACATTTTCCCTAAGACAGATGTTAAGCTAACTGGTCTGCAGTTCTCTGCTTTCTGTCTCCCTCCCTTTTTGAATAAAGAAGTTACATTTGTTATTTTCCAATCTAATAGAACCTTCCCCAAATCTAGGGAATTTAGAAAATTAAAGCCAATGCATCAACTATCTCACTAGTCACTTCTTTCAAGACCTTAGGATGGAGTCCATTCAGACTGGGGGGGGGGGTGGATTTGTCAGCCTGCAGCCCCAACAATTTGCTCAATACCACTTCCCTAGTGATTATAAGTTTCCCGAGCTCCTCCCTCTTTGCCATTTCCTGAGTTACAGCTATTTCCAGATGTTACTTGTGTCCTCTATAGTGAAGACTGAAGCAAAATACCTGTTTAATTCATCTCCCTACTTCACATTATCAATTCCCCAGATGCACTTTCCATAGGACCAATGCTGACTTTACCACTTTTTTTTTCAATATCTATAGAAACTCTTATTATCCATCTTCATATTACTAGCTAGCTTTCTCTCATGCTCTAATCTTTTCCTCCTTAATATTTTTGTCATTCTTTATATTGTTTCCAATCTTCTAACCTGCCACTCATCTTTGCTTAATTATATGCTTTTTCCTTTAAGGTTGATACTGTCTTTAACTTTTTTTAGTTAACCATGGATGGTGGGCCCTCCCCATGGAATTTTTCTTTCTCTTTGGAATGTATATATTCTGTAACATCCTTTTAAATGTCTGCCACTGAACTTCTATTGCCCTATCCCTTAACCTCATTTGCCAGTTCACTTTAGTTAACTCTGCTTTCATGCTAATTACCCTTGTTTAAGTTTAAAATAGTAGTCTTGGACGCGCTCATTTCTCCCTCAAAATGAATGTAACATTCAATCATACTATGATCGCTGCTACCTATGTGTGCCTTCATTATGAGATTATCAATTAATTCTGTCTTGTTGCTCAATGTCAGAGCAAATATAGCTTGCTCTCTGGTTGGCTCCAGAGCATGCTGTTCTAAGAAAATATCATGGAAACATTCTATGAACTCCTCATCTACATTTACTTTGCCCATTTGATTTTTCCAGTCTATGTAGATTAAAATCCCCCATGATTATTCACAGAATAACACAGTGAAGAAGAGACCATTCGGCCCATCGAGTCTGCACCAACACGTGAGAAACAACTGACCTATCTACCTAATCCCATCCTGGTGAATCTCCTCTGCACACCCTCCAGTGCAATCACATCCTTCCTATAATGTGGTGACCAGAACTGCACACAGTACTCCAGCTGTGGCCTCACCAATGTTCTATACAACTCCAACGTGACCTTCCTACTTTTGTAATCTATGCCTCAATTGATAAATATCATATATCCTATATGCCTTTTTCACCATACCACTAACATGCCCCTCCACCTTCAGAAATCTATAGACACACATGCCAAGGTCCTTTTGTTCCTCAGAACTTCCTAGTGTCATGCCATTCATTGAATACTTCCTTGTCAAATTACTCCTTCCAAAGCTTATCACCTCGCACTTTTCAGGGTTAAATTCCATCTGCCACTTATCTGCCCATTTGACCATCCCATCTATATCTTCCTGTAGCCCAAGACACTCAACCTCACTATTAATCACCCAGCCAATCTTTGTGTCATCTGCAAACTTACCAATCCTACCCCCCACATAGTCATCTCTGTCATTTAGAAAAATGACAAATAATAGGGGACCCAGCACAGACCCCTGTGGTACACCACTGGACACTGGCTTCCAGTCAGTGAAGCATCCTGTCATCACCCTCTGCCTCCTACAGCTAAGACAATTTTAATATTAATCACTTAGTTATGCTGCTTTCTAATATATTTTATTAACTTTACCACCAATTTGTGTACTATTTTAAACCTTAGGGATAGAATAGAACTTAACCACTTCCAGATACTCACCAAACAGCTAGCCCCATTCCCTGTAGTAGAGCAAGAACCTGTTTATTTGGGGTGAGAAAGGTAGAAAAAGGGAACAAATACATCCTCCTCCACACCCCCCCCCAACCACCCCCCCACCCCGACCCCCCCCCACTCCCCCCTTACATGCGCACTGTGATCAGGGTCATATCATGCAGATACAGCACTTTAAATGCACTTGAACATTTGACAAGTACCATCGAGGTGCAGGCATTAGAAATTTGTCCAGCGAGTGTGAAGTCGGACCATCACTTTGGTCTGAAGGTTACACATTGCACGGGGAAGAGGCCCTGGACTGAGACACCTGCCTTTATCTTGTGCAGGAATCAAGGTTTCACATTTGACTGACACGAACACTGCTCATCATAACAAGGAGCCAAAGGCAAGGTGACATGCTTGGGAGTTTATTTACAATAGTGGACATTATGTACACGTGATTAACACCCGTGCCCAGGCTATGCAACTACATCTTTCTAACCTTCTTAACCCTGCCGCTACGTCTTGGAGCCCCCCCGACATCCACAGCAGAGGTAGAGGCAGCCTGCTGACTGCTACCCCCTATCTGTGATGACCTTGATGGGCATCCTCTGGAGGACTGAAACCTGGAGGGCCTCAGCTTGCTCTCGGGGTTCTGTTGTGTGGCAGTGGCACCCTCCTCGGCCTGTGGAGCTGGAGCTGCTCAAATCACAGGAAGAGGGGATTTGGATGGGCCAGACACTCCCGGAGTCACCTAGGTGGATGGCTCAGGGGTGTGCTCCGGGTGATCCTCCTCCTTAATGGTGCCCGAAGGCCCCAGCTGACTCCTTGAGGAGAAGGGGAAACTGGATGGAGATCAAGTTGCCTCGCACCCCTCTCATGTTAAACTCCATTTCACTATTGGAGGCCAACTATGGTGTCAATGATAGAGTACAGCCTGTGCAGCAGTGCAAGAGTGATGTCCTGGACCAAGGTCTCTATGGTGGCTGCATCCTACCAGTGTTGACCTTGGTGCATTGGTATGCCAGCGCTATCATCCCAGACTGAAGGTGGACAGACTCCTCCATCATGCCTTGCAATCTGAGGAGTGCAGCGCACATCCCTTCCTGATGTTTCTGAGCTAGTCTTTGCAGCTCCAGCAACTGACGTATGGCTGAATCCAGAGGCTCGTCATCTGACTCAGACTCAGCAGATTCCTGGCCTCCAACAGTCCTCCAAGTGCCAGAAACCTGGGAAGTCCCTGCCGGCACCTGCTGTGGATCAGACAGTGCGATGTTCTCACCAGATTGTGACTCCAAGGCTACTCTTGAACTAGATCCCACTGAGTTGTGTGTCTCTGCAATGGTGGAGGGTGTGGGTGAGAGCTGTAGCAGGTCTTTTTGGGTTTCAGCAGATGCCTCTTCTGAGGTGTCTTTGGGGCTTGATTCGAGGACCTGGGTCATGGACTCCGTCAACTGTTTTCCAGATGTGCCTGCAAAAGCAAGGAGAGATAATTAGTGCATAGCAGTGGTGTGTGAAACAGGACACATCACTCACAGCATGGTTGTCTGATGGATGTTACACTGCTGGGTCCTCAATTGGTAGAGCTCTGTCGACCTCACCGTCAGCACAAGAAAGGTACAGATCTTCGCCAGCCAGCTATATGACTCTATATTCAAAGTCCATGAGGACCTTGATTTCAGGCATTCTTTCTTGTGACCTCTCCATTTTGTTGTGTGCCAGCTTTTCCTGCATGAAGACGGTTGAAGAGAATGTAAGCAGGATGCCTGCCAGGCCAGATTATAAGTATGCCTCGCATGTGTGGGTGCTTAGTGGTGCCATGGATGGGATGAGTACAATTAAGGTGTGTGTGAGAGAGTTAATAGTGCTGTCCATTCAACTGGCAGTGAGTGCGATCCCTGTGGATGTGTGATGGGTTTGTGAGTGTGTGAGCTGAGATTGATGAGAAGAGTGACCTACCCTGGTGGAATGGAGGAGATCATTTATCCTCTTTCGGCACTGGGTGGCTGTCCTCTTTTTCAGGGCACTGGCACTGGCCATTGCTGCCACTGTCTCCCTAGCCAGATTGTTGCTGCCTCTCCTGAAGCCAGAGTGGCAGTAGAGGACATCACAGCGAGCCTCCATGACGTCCAAAATGTGTTCCAGGGACACGTCACTGAATCAGAAGGCTTCAGTCTTCGTGTCTTTCAGGGCCATATGTTCTGCGCAGCAGTTGTGGGCTGGAAGCACTGAGAGATGTGTGTGCGGCTGCATTTTCAATATGGCACCCAGCGTGAGGAAACAACAAGGTGATGGCGTGGTGGGTGAATGAGAGCCTGCCCACCATTGAAATGGCGTATCCAGGGAATGTACAATTAATGAGGTGGGTTTTGGACAAATTGGCATGAAAAGCCAACATTACAATCAGCAGGTAAAACGTTCCTTTTTCCCGTCCGCTAATGCACTTAGTGGGACAATTCCACCCTTACAGTTCTTTGAGGAAGTAACAAGCAGGGTGGATAGGGTAACAAATAAATGAAGTGTAATAAAAACAGGAATTGCTGGAAATAGAAGGTCTGGCAGCATCTGTGAAGAGAGAAACAGTTAACATTTCAATTTGAATATAACTCTTTTCAGATCATGCATTTAATATGTTAACTTCTGAGTGACCATTATGATTCTGCTATGGTCATCACAAAAATGTGAAAAATATTTCAGTAGTTTGCTTCCTCATTATGTGGTATCTTTTTTTTAAATCATAATTTTGACAAAGAACATTGCACACTATAGGGGTTATGACCTTTTAACATTGAGTGTAAGCTAGTTGAAGAATGTTTAGGTACACGTGGAAATTTGTTTGATCCCAAAAGTTTCTTTCCTGCCTGCCCCCAATAACCCTTGAAACACTCATAGGTACACGCACAGTGCTGTTAGGAAGGGAATGCCAGGACTTTAACACGTCAGTGAAGGAGAGGTGACATAGTTGCAAATCTGGATGTCAGGGTGCACTCCATGAAGTATAGAGACAACCTACTCAACCTTTACTTATAAGACAGCCCCTTCATCCCAGGAAACAACCTAGTGAACCTTCTCTGAAATGCCTCCAATGCAAATAAATTCCTCCTTAGCTAAGCAGACCAAAACTGTATACAGTATTCTAGCTGTGGTATCACCAATGCCTGCTACAGTTCCTTACTTTTATACTCTATCCCCTTGAAAAAAGGCCAATTCCATTTGCCTTCTGAATTACTTGCTAACTTTTTGTGATTCATAGATGAGGTCACCCAGATCCCTCTATACTACAACATTCTGCAGTCTCTCCTCATTTAAGTAATATTTATTCTGCATTTTAATTCTTCCTACCAAAGTGGATAGCCTCACACATTATACTCCATCTGCAATTTTTTTTGCCCGTTCCCTTAACTTATCTATATCCCTTAGCAGACTCATTATAAACTCCTCACATTTTGCTTTACGATCTATTTTTGTATCATCAGCATTGCTGGCTGCAATACATTGGGTTTGATGTTAGGGCATCTGCTTTAATAGGCTGATAAGTCACCAGGACCAGATGAGATGCAAGGATACTGAGGAAGGAAAGGTGGAAACTGCATAGGGACTTACCTAATTTGTCAATCCATCGTTATTGTGGTCTGCAATTTGCGTTCCCTCCAAATTGTTGGCATTATAAGAGGGATGGTAATCTAATTTGTGAAAGCAATACATTGGTAGAAGGATAAGCAAGATACAGTTGAGCCCTATGGAACAGCAATCACATTTTTTCAGGGAGAACTGTATACCAGTAAAGCAAGAGTATGCATGCAGTCATGGGGTAGAAATCCACCCCCGCCCCCTCGTCAGGGGGGTTGTGCAGGGGCAGGCACGGGGGCCACTGACCCGATCGGATCCGCACCGCCATTTTACGTGGGCGGGCCAATTAAGGCCCATCCAGAGCGACGCACACCCAGAAGTGCTGTGTGGGCGGGGGTTGTCTGAGTCAGGAGTGTGCTCATTTGCGTGCATGTGTGCGAAAGAGCACAGAAATCCCCGAGTCACAGATTTGTTTTAAGTTTTAACAGTTGAAAAAGGGTTGAAAAAAATTTTATGACATGTCCCCTCATGTGAAACTGTCACATGAGCTGGGACATGTGCATTAATTTCAATAAAAGTTTTTGAGAAAATTTAAAATCATTCATGAAACCTCATTCCATCCCTGGATAAGTTTCGATGAAAAATGCGAAGGCCACCAGAGCCCTTCGCCTGCCCACCAACTTTAAGGTTGGACGAGCAGCTCCGTTAATTATTTTAATTGTTAGTTAAACGATCTTAATAGGCCTTTGATAGTTTGGCAGGCGTGCAGCCAAGTCAGCAGCACGCTCACTGAACTGAAAATCTAAATGACTCACGGTGACATCAGGATGCACGCCCGATGTCACCCCATGTCATTTTACACCTCGGCAAATGGGGCCTGCCCCCACTCACCGAGCCGAAGACCCTCCCCATGGTTTGTGACATTACACTGATATGTTAGAGTTTTGATGATGAATGATGATTCATCCTTTAATAAGACAGAATATCATATCTTCTTAATATGCTTCTCCAATGTGGCCAAATAAAGCTGTTTGCTCAAATTATGTTTCCTTTTTATGTTTTCAGCTCTGTAGGAAGAGAGCAAAGGCTTAATCCTAATCACCAAGATCTTGTGGTGTAGCAGCCTGCGTCAACACTATCATCACAATCAAGCAGTATCTCAAATATCACAAAGCAAAACAGATGAAGAGTGGCAAGTAAGGTTCACCTGTAAAGGAAACATTGGTCTTAGTTCAAGATCCAGCGGATACTAGTGACTATGCTTGTTCTGAGAAAGAATCATAGATACAATGAAGGGAAAACAATAGAGATCCTGGTGTGGTTATCATGATTAGAATAGTTTGTCTTGATTCCCACTCTCAACAAAAAATTAAATGTCAACTTGATGACTTGTGAGAAAACCATATGATGTTTTTGAAAAAAGTTGGCAAAATACATTAAATACATTTGTATTTATTCATAAACACTTAAAGTAGGCTTTGAAATAGTCTTGTAGTGAAACACCAAGCAAGAAAAATATCCCTCATATCTTTTGGTAATGATATTGAATTTATGATCTCCGTTCATTGGCTCCTCGCTGGAGGGAATAGTTTTTCTCTACCAACTTTCAGAACCCCTCATCATCTTGAAAACATCCATTGGTTTACCTTGTAAGCTTTTCTGTTCTAAAGAGAAGTCCTAACTTATCCAATTTCTCCTCATAACCGAAGTTCTTCATGCCTGGTAACATTATGGCAAACCTCCTCTGTACCCTTTGTAAGGCATTTACATCTTTGCTGAAGTGTGGTGCCCAGAATTGTCCACAGCACTCCAGCTAAGGCCATGCCAGAGATTTATAATATACATATATTTTAATCCTCTATTTATAAACCCAAATACCCCATATGATTTTCAACCACCTTATCAATTTTCCGTGCCACCTTTAAAGATTTGTGCATGTGGACACAGGTCTCTCTCCTCACATATGCTTTTCAAAATCTGGCCATTCATAATGTACTGTCATTCCATGTTCATCTTTCCAAAGTGCATTATATCACACTTCCCCACACTGAATTCCATCAGTCATGCTTCTGATCATTTCATCACCCTGTCTGCATTGTCCTGAAGCTTAAAACTAATGTGAGAAATGTATGTATTTTAAAAGTATTTTGGGGAGATATTGTGCTATTCTGTGAAAAGGCTTGATGTGTCTATGTGTGTGTGTGTGTATGTATGTGTGTGTATGATTTAATTAAGCTGGGCAGATATTGATAGGAGACAGGTTGTCTGGAGGGTGTAAAGTATGAAAAGGATAGGGGTGTTAGGTTTGAGGTACAAATGAATGGGATTGATCTAAAATTTGCATTTTTCGATAAGTGGAGAGTTTGTCTGAATATCAAAGGGAAGTCAGAGCTGTCAAGAGACAGTTTTGCATCTTGCAGGAGTTCCATAGGTAAATAGAAGGGGGTGGTATTATATTTTATTGACCTGAAAGCAAAGACAAAATGGAAACATGAAAGATCTTATATTCAGAAGGATTTGATTTCATAAAGGTGTAAAAACAATGGAACCTGAGATAAAAGGGGAAAAAAAGTATTTTAGAGTTGCTGTGGAGAGCTTGGGGGGTCAGGGGTCGGGGGGCAGGGTGGGAGGTTATAGCTGTTTGAGCTGTTGGGCTGTTGAGCTGGAGCTATAGCTCAAGATGTGGCTGAGGGGCGATGTAGTTTGAATCAACCACCCAATCAAGCTAAAAAAAGTCTTTGGTTGCAAAAAAGCTGTTTTATTCTGAAGTTTGGATTTTCACAACAGAGTGGGAGAGAGTTACAGGTCATGTGCTATGTCTTTACTGAAGCTACAGCCTTGGATAATATTATTGGATTTTTTATAGTTAAACAGCTATAAGGCGTTGTTGCCTGGAAAGTGTTTACTTATGGGTTTGACTGAGTAGAGAATCTTCTTGGGGGAATGTTTTGCAAGACTAAGTTTAACTGTGGACTTGTAAGCTCATGTGCTTAAGAGCAGAATTTTCTGGGTGATGTGCGGGATCCACCGACACCCCCCCCCCCCCCCCCCCCCCCCAACCCCCCCCCCACCACTGCCATCGCGATAGTTCATTGGCCGGGTGCGCGATGAAGTGTGACGCGCACCCGTCATTAATTAACGGGCTAGTTAAGGCCCTTAACTTGGCAATCAATGCCGATTTTCAGGTGCCCGTGTGATCTTCAGCTCGGCACAGGGTTGGAACGGGCAGGCGGGTAAGCTACTTTTTAATAAAACTCATCCACGGATGGGATAAGAGGGCTAAGTGGGGGTGTCAACCTGGTCTGTGAGTGTATACTTTGAACCTTCAGCTCAGCACTCTGCAGTCATGAACCTTTATCGGGCCTGCAGCTTTCCGGAGCCCTCCCTTTAGCCTGGGTATGGGCTCTGACATATCCACTGGGGGCAGCTCCTCTGAGCGGGAAGGGAGGGCTAGATTGAGGAGGAGGCCAGGAGTGCACAATCAGCCTCTAGGGGAGCCACCTTTGGGAGGACAGGCACAGGTTGTCCAAGGTGGAAGGGGCCACAGAAGATGCCACTGTCCTGCTGCCAGGGTACACAGGCGGCAAAGCAGCTACCTCAATATGACTGAGGTGCAGTGCTGAAGGAGGCTCTGACTGTCAAGGGAGACAGCCAACTACATCTGTCAGATGATTGATCCTGATATCTCTCCGAACTGGGTAGGCAGACACCCCATGCCAGTGGCTCTGAAGGTCACAGTTGCTCTCAACTTCTAGGCCTCTGGCTTCTTCCAGGTCTCGGTGGGTGATCTTTGCAGTGTCTCCCAATCAGCTGTCCATACTTGTGTCAAGCAGGTCACAGACACTCTGTTCAGGCGTGCATTGACCTTTATCCATTTCCGCTGCAACCAGGCAAGTCAGGCACAGCGAGCCAGGGGGTTCATGGCCATTGTTGGCTTCCCCCGTGTCCAGGGTGCAATCGACTGCACACATGTAGCCATCAAGGCACCAGCTGGTAAGACTAGTGCCTTCGTCAACAGGAAGGCCTTCCACTCCATGAATGTGCAGATAGTGTGTGATCACTGGATGCTGATTCTACAAGTCTGTGCAAGGTACCCAGGCAGCTCCCACGACGTCTACATCCTCAGACACTCCCAGGTGTCGGGGCTCTTCGGTGCTCCAGCCTGGCTTGATGGATGGCTGCTGGGTGACAAGGGCTATCCCCTCAGAAGGTGGCACATGACACCTCTCCACCATCCAAGAACAGAAGCTGAGCAGCGGTACAATAGGAGCCCCTCCTCCACAAGGGCTGTGGTGGAGAGAACCATTGGTCTTCTCAAGATGCGCTTCCGATGCCTGGACCGCTCATGGGTCGCACTCCAGTACCCCCCAGATCATGTCTCAGTGATAGTGGTTGCATGCTGCACTCTGCACAATCTTGCGCTGGAAAGGGGGGACACAGTGGACGATGAAGACATTGACGCAGTGGATGCGGCTGCACACGATGACTCCGGCAGCGGTTCGGAGAATGAGGATGCACAGGGCAATGATGAGGGGCTGAACACTGACCTGGCACTACACCAAGGTAGCAGGAACACCCGGGAGAAGTTAGTCCAACAAACCTTCAGCTAGCTCCACACAAATGGATCAGGAGGACCAGCATTGCCTGGCACATGCACACTCTGCACTTAAATGCTACATCTGTCACTCCATCAGCTGCAACTAAGGGCTTTGGACATAAGCCTCAATGTCCACTCAAACAGTCACGACCTGTCTGTGAAACATAAAAATGCAGCACAAAGGAGCCACCTTCAGCCATGGTAACACATGTGGATTTTATTATGATCCATCATATGGTTCAACAAAATGAATCCCAAACGTTATTACAACTTCAAAAAATAATAATTCCCTAATCTAGAGCCAGCACAAAAGCACCAGTGAGAAAGCTGTGGAGTGCCTAACGTGCTTTATGCTTTCATCTGTGGGTGCTATGTCTGGGTGCCGCCCCATTGCTCGGAGTGGCTTCTGAGATAGTCTGCTGACTCTGCTGTCCTGTTGGCCTCGATGACTCTTGCCTGTGGAGCCTGTGCTGGCCCCGCCTGGGAGGGAGTGGCCAGTTCCAGAACTGGCACCTCCCCAGTCGTCGCAGCCTCATCGGATGCAATGGTCACAAGCAGAGGGGTGGAGGAGCTGCTTCCCTCATCCGGAGCACCCTGAGAGGAGCCCACAGAGACGACAGGCCGCTGCTGTGCTGATGTGAAGTCGCTTCGGACCTCCCTGCTCACCATAGATGGATGGACACTGTGCTGGGACACTTGGTGCCCAGACCATCTCCCACACTGCCAATGACCAGCTGTGAGGGCTTGCAGCTCCACTCTCCCCATGGAGGAAGCATGACGCTCTGACATGAGGTTCATGGCATCACTCATGCTCCAAGTGGATTCCTCCACCACAGATACCAAGTGGAGCATAGTCTCATATAACTTTCCCAGATGCTCCCACACACCCAGCTGCAATTCCTGCATTTGCTGCGTCACAGACGACTCCAGAGACACATCATCACTCCCCGACTGCAGCATGTGCAGTCGTCCGGCTGCTGGCACCATCGGCACTCTCTGTCGCTGCCAACTCCCTTAGCGATTGTGAAGTACCCTCTCCACCGTGCCCCGGGGCACTAGCCAATGTTACAATTCCCACCGAGGTGCTAGTATCTGCGCTGGTGCCTGCCTGGCAGAAATGGTGTGATGCAGGTGACAGTTCTGGGCCCTCAGGTTTAAAAGGGGCATCTGGAATCGAGCCTGGTCACCAGCCTCTGATTATGCTGAAATTAACAACAAGGACAGTGGATCAGTTAGTGTGCACACAGTGACACACTTCATCCCTTTCCCCCAGGCTCATAATGTGCTCTACCTTCTAGAACCTAAGGAGACTAACATTGGTGGGGTGGCAAGTAGCCAGGAGGAGGCCCAAACATTACAGCAGATATAGACAGGCTGGTCAGATGGACTAAGGAATGCCAAATGGAATGTTATGTGGATAAGTGTGAGGTGATGCACTTGGGCAGGACAAACAATGTACGGGAATACACGAGGAATGGTACGTCCGTGGAAAGTAAGGACAATTCGAGGACCTTGTTGGGCATGTCGACAGGCCCGTTAAAGTAGTGGGACAGGTACATATGGCGTTTAAGAAGATAAATGCCATATTTGCCTTTATTAGCTGAGGAATAGAATGTAGGAACAGGGAGGTCATGTTGCAAGTGCAGAAAACACTTCTGAGGCCACGGCTACACTTCTGTGCTCTGTTATGATCAGGGCTTCTTGGGAAGGATGTGATTGGAGTGGAGAGAGTGCAGAGGTCGCTGACCAGGATGCAAGCTGGCCTGGAGAGTTGGAGTTATAAGGATACATAGCATACGCTGGTGAAATTTGCCATGGAGCACAGGAGATTGAGGGATGACATTATTGAGCTTCATAACATTATGAGGGGCATAGATCAGGTGAACAGAAAGCAACTTTTCCCCTTGGCAGTGGATGACTAACCTGGTGGCATTTATTTAAGGTAAGGGGCATGTGGTTGACAGGTGAGGTGATGAGGAACTTTTGCACACAGTAATGTGGAATGCACTGGCTGAAAGGGTGGTGGAGGCAGAAACCCTCCTAAGATGTAATAAGTATTTAGATGTGCAGTAGAAATGCCATGGCACACAAGGCCATAGGGATAATGGTCAGAAATGGGATAAGGCTACTTTGGAAGGTGCTAGACACGTGCATCTTCGAAGGGCCAAGGACCTTTGTCTATCACCCACACGTCTGACTCTATCAGTCTGTGAATGAGCAGTGTTGCTACATTAATAATTCCAACAATCATCAGTGCTTTGGATGGTGGGAAGACAGAGCAGATGGGACTGTGGACCTCAAATACCTAGCCGCTCCACCCCAGCCTCACCGACACCTGTGGACCTGGGCATATGGCGCCTTTCAAGCTCCAGGTCCTCCTGCTCAAAACTGCTCAATATCACCAACTGGGCCTGTCCACCTCCAATGCAGACACATTCTGCATTCATCACTTTCAGAAACACGCGGTCTTTGCTCCCATAACAATGAGGCACAACTAGGTGCAGTGCCGAGAGCACCAGATGGCACTTGGCCGTGAGACCTTGAGGCTCCCCTTCCACCATCTCATCACCGTGAATACGACATTTGTTGGAGTTCTGGGTATGCGCCTAGCTGCATCTCCTGCAGGTTGCCCCCAGACTAGTCATGTGCGACTAAGACCAACAAATGGCGCAGGGAGAACCCATCTTCTCACGAACGACTAAGGCTGATGTAAGCATGGTCACTATCTGCTTGACCACGCAGTGTGCAACAAATGGCCACCGTGAGTCAATGCAATCATAATAGTAATTCTTGGGGGCAGGGGGGAGGAGGGGAGGCGGGGCGGGGGGTGGTGCGGGGGGGGGTGCCCTCAAAGGCTAAGGCTACCTGCTGGGTTAAATGCCCAATGTCAGCATGGTACTCACCCTTCCAGAGCGCAGCAAATCATTGAACCACTTATGGCACTGGATCCAGGTGCGCCACTCCACATCGCGGGAGCTCACCACCTCCGCCACTTCCTCCCAGGCACGCTTCATCATGTGGGGGGCCCTCCTCCTCCCATCCTGGGGATACAGCACTTCTTGCCATGCTGACACCTCCTCCACAAGGGCAGCAAGGCAATCATCAGAAAAGCGAGGGGTCATTGCCCTCCCCCACTGGCCTAACCTGCAGCCTGCCCTGCTCCACACCCTGCAGCCTGTCCTCCTCCTCTGGTCTTCCCTCTACAATGACCTGCTGTGCAGACTCCCTGCGGTACCACCTGCACCTGGCCATAGTGAACAGCCTAAAGGAGGCTGCCTGGCCTTTTTTTATATAGACTGCCGGGTTGCCATTGGACCCAGCGGTCTGTACATGCCCACCACAAACTTAAGACTCCTGCTCTCCACGGGAGTCAGAAATGCGCTGAGCAGGCCTCAATTGGCCCGCCCGTGCAAAATGGCAGTGCGGCCCCGATTGTGAGTAGCGATCAGGTCCGTGGCCCCCTGCGTCAGCACCAGCTCCGCCCACCCGCCTAACAGAAAATTTTGGCCTAAGTTTCCTTTCATTCTTGATAACTAAAAATTTGCTTTTAATTTTTAAAATCTCAAAAATGTTACTGGAATTCTTGCTGCTGAGATCGGTACGTCCCCTTTTCGTTTTCAGAATACAAAATAAAGTTCATGGCCCATAAACCAACTTTCCCTCTGGGATTTGGTTTGCACAGCAATTAACTTTGGCTGTGGCCATAACAGTATCCTCATCCCTTTAGTGTTGTATCATCCATGAACTTCTATAATGCTGCTCGCTGTACCTAAGTCTAGGTCATTTATAAACATTGAAAAGAGTAATGGATCCAGATATAACCACTGCACACCAGTCCCATCTACCATCACCCTTTGCTTCCTGTCACTTCCAACTTTGTATCTGTAGTGCCACTTTCCCCTTATTTCCATGAGCCTCTATCTTCTTAATGAGCCTCTTGTGTGGCACCTTGTCAACTGCTTTCTGAAAGTTCATACATACACTATCTACTTCACTACCTTGATCATCCTTCTCTGTTCCTCACCAAAGAATTCAATCAAGTTAGTCAGATACAATTTGTCTTTGACAGATCCACACTGGCCCTCGTTGATCAACCCATGCCTTTCGAAATGAAAGTTTATTTTGTCCCAGAAAGTGGTTTCCAATAATGCCCCAACATTGATGTCAGGCTGACTGGTCTATAGTTTCATGGTTTATCCTTCTTTCTTTCTTGAATAGTAATATAATATTAGCAACCCTCTACTCCTCCGGTACCACTCTTATATTCAATAAGGGTGACAAGATTGCAACCAATGTCTCTACTATTTCTACCTTTGCTTTTTCCAGAAACCTGAGATGCATTCCAACTGCACCTGAAGACTTAACAAATGTTACTTAAAATTCTGCCTTACAAAATTTTGCACTCCTGGAATGCTGACAATTCGACACGGATGATGAGGAGCCAGTGGCATTCAAAGAAAATCGATGCAGATGACACCACATCAAGAGGATGACTATTTGAAAAAGCCAACCAAAGTTGGTGGTGTTTCTGCAGTGATCAACTTTTTTAATGCCAGTTGCCAAGAAAGTGATCTTCCTGAAACTGCTACCAACCTTAGCACATGACTGCTGAGCAGCTCTTATTCTCCCAAAAGTACTTTGCCAACATTCATTACTTGAGCATTGAAATCCACAGCAAAGGAGTCATCTTTTTTCTCAATTGTTTTAGTGTCCCTGAAAAACAAAACTGCATGTCATGATCCCCAGCTGAGGTTACCCCTGGACAAGTCTGATCCCAGGGTGGAACCAGCTTGATGGATCCTAACTTTTAATTTATATAAAAACAAAAAAACTGCAGATGCTGGAAATCCAAAAAAAAAACAGAATTACCTGGAAAAACTCAGCAGGTCTGGCAGCATCGGCGGAGAAGAAAAGAGTTGATGTTTCGAGTCCTCATGACCCTTCAACAGGACTAGGTGAATCCAAGGAAGGGGTGAAATATAAGCTGGTTTAAGGTGTGTTGGTGGGGGGGGGAGTTGGGTGGGGGGAGAGAAGTGGAGGGGGGTGGTGTGGTTGTATGGACAAACAAGCAGTGATAGAAGCAGATCATCAAAAGATGTCACAGACAACAGAACAAAAGAACATATAGGTGTTGAAGTTGGTGATATTGTCTAAATGAATGTGCTAATTAAGAATGGATGGTAGGCACTCAAGGTATAGCTCTAGTGGGGGTGGGGGGAGCATAAAAGATTTAAAAATATTTAAAAATAATGGAAATAGGTGGGAAAAGAAAAATCTATATAATTTATTGGAAAAAACAAAAGGAAGGGGGAAGAAACAGAAAGGGGGTGGGGATGGAGGAGGGAGCTCAAGACCTAAAGTTGTTGAATTCAATATTCAGTCCGGAAGGCTGTAAAGTGCCTAGTTAGAAGATGAGGTGTTGTTCCTCCAGTTTGCATTGGGCTTCACTGGAACAATGCAGCAAGCCAAGGAGAGACATGTGGGCAAGAGAGCAGGGTGGAGTGTTAAAATGGCAAGCGACAGGGAGGTTTGGGTCATTCTTGCGGACAGACCGCAGGTGTTCTGCAAAGCGATCGCCCTGTTTACGTTTGGTCTCTCCAATGTAGAGGAGACCACATTGGGAGCAACAAATGCAGTAGACTAAGTTGGGGGAAATGTAAGTGAAATGCTGCTTCACTTGAAAGGAGTGTTTGGGCCCTTGGACGGTGAGGAGAGAGAAGGGAAGGGGCAGGTGTTGCATCTTTTGCGTGGGCATGGGGAGGTGCCATAGGTGGGGGTTGAGGAGTAGGGGGTGATGGAGGAGTGGGCCAGAGCGTCCCGGAGGGAACGATCCCTACAGAATGCCGACAGTGGGGGTGAAGGGAAGATGTGTTTGGTGGTGGCATCATGCTGGAGTTGGCGGAAATGGCGGAGGATAATCCTTTGAATGCGGAGGCTGGTGGGGTGATAAGTGAGGACAAGGGGGACCCTGTCATGTTTCTGGGAGGGAGGAGAAGGCATGAGGGCGGATGCGCGGGAGATGGGCCGGACACGGTTGAGTGCCCTGTCAACGACCATGGGTGGAAAACCTCGGTTAAGAAAGAAGGAGGACATGTCAGAGGAACGGTTTTTGAAGGTAGCATCATCGGAACAGATACAATGGAGGCGAAGGAACTGAGAGAATGGGATGGAGTCCTTACAGGAAGCGGGGTGTGAGGAGCTATAGTCGAGGTAGCTGTGGGAGTCGGTAGGTTTGTACTGGATATTGGTGGACAGTCTATCACCAGAGATTGAGACAGAGAGGTCGAGGAAGGGAAGGGAAGTATCAGAGATGGACCATGTGAAAATGATGGAGGGGTGGAGATTGGAAGCAAAATTAATAAGTTTTTCCAAGTCCCGACGAGAGCATGAAGCAGCGCCGAAGTAATCATCGATGTACCGGAGAAAGAGTTGTGGTAGGGGGCCGGAGTAGGACTGGAACAAGGAATGTTCCACATACCCCATAAAGAGACAGGCATAGCTGGGGCCCATGTGGGTACCCATAGCCACACCTTTTATTTGGAGGAAATGAGAGGAGTTGAAGGAGAAATTGTTCAGTGTGAGAACAAGTTCAGCCAGACGGAGGAGAGTAATGGTGGATGGGGATTGTTCGGGCCTCTGTTCGAGGAAGAAGCTAAGGGCCCTCAGACCATCCTGGTGGGGGATGGAGGTGTAGAGGGATTGGACGTCCATGGTGAAGAGGCAGCGGTTGGGGCCAGGGAACTGGAAATTGTTGATGTGACATAAGGTGTCAGAGGAATCATGGACGTAGGTGGGAAGGGACTGGGCAAGGGGAGAGAGAAGGGAGTCAAGATAATGAGAAATGAGTTCTGCGGGGCAGGAGCAAGCTGACACGATTGGTCTACCGGGACAGTTCTGTTTGTGGATTTTGGGTAGGAGGTAGAAGCGGGCCGTCCGAGGTTGGGCGACTATCAGGTTGGAAGCTGTGGGAGGAAGATCCCCAGAGGAGATGAGGTCAGTGACAGCCCTGGAAACAATGGCTTGATGAAAAGAGCTAACTTTTAATTTGTTTGTTTAGATATGTGGAGAGTAGCTACCGAACAGAGGCCCAGGAGTCAGCTGATGAAATTTTAACAAAAGAATAAAACATTTATCCAACAAGAAAAGATGAACTATATTACAATACTCCTCCACCCACAACTATACGTCTACAGATATATACGGATTTGTAAGGATAACACAAGTTGCAAAAGCTATCTTTTACTTTAATGTACACAGTGATAACAGAGACCATGTAGCCTGTGGTTAGACACACCACATCCTGAAACCAAGGCCAGAATTTTTCCCTCATCGGGAGTGGGCAGGGGTGGTCGGGAAGCTGAGCACCACCCACGATCGGCTCCGCACTGTGATTTCACACAGGAGGGACAATTAAGGCCCACCCTGCATGGATCGTGAGCGGCAGTGCTGAACACTACCAGAAGGGACAGTGGGCCTGACGTGCAGTTCGTGCATGTGCGTGAAAGAGCTCTTCAATCTCCCTGAGGTACAAAGTTGCCCCAGGGAAATTGAAGCGCTTTTTAAAAAAATTAATGAAGACAATAAAAACTTAATGAAACATGTCCCATCTCATGTGGCTGGGTCACATGAGATGGAACATGTTTTTAATTTCAAAATAAAGTATTTATTTAATTTGTATTAGCTTTAGGAAACCTCATCCTGCTCCTGGATGAGGTTTCTTAAAAAAAGTAAAGGCCGCTTGGCCTTTTCACCAGCCCGCCAACTGTTTGGTTGGACAGGCAGTGTAAATTTCAAGTTAATTAGCTTGTTAATGGCCTTAATAGGCCTTACAATTATTGGCGGCCTACAGCCGATTCTGGCACGTACCCGCCAAATGAAATATCGCGTAAGTGCCCAACGTCATCGCACGTCATATTATGCCTGTGCATGTCGGGTGTGCATCCACATGCCGAACTTAAAATTCTGGTCCAAGTGACATATGCAACATCAAACGAATGCTATGGATCTGTCCTCAACTCCCCCCTGGTGCTCGTCACACCTTGAGTCAACCAGTCTTACTGAATTCCGTCCCACACACGAAGGTTTCCAATCTTCACTCTCCAAGACCTCACCTTGGAATCTTCTTCCAAACTGACATTTTCACTCAGAAAGCCCCTCCAGGATTTAGAATTCTCCTTTTGATGTTCTTCTTTCCTTGGTCACCACACGCATTCAAGCTGTCTTCCATGCATTCTGTCTCACCAGTTCAGCCTTAACAGTACACTACTGCTTCACATGCCCATAGTGAAGAGTTGCAGTCCTTCAGCTGTCTCTTTGGAGTTTCTTGCCTCTTGCAAGCTGTGCTCACCTTAAATCTGAAGTTTGGAGCCTTCCTCTCTGCACCTCCCTCTTAACTTCACTTAACAGGACCTTTTCCCAGGTTCCTGTCCTTCCTTTGACTACAAGATCTTCTTTACACTTTCCCCTCTTCCACTTCCTTGGATTTTTGGGGTTTTTCTTTGCTTGTGACCTTTTTGTTCTTTTGGGAAAACTGCAGTTCCCCCTCCCAATGCCCAGTCTCTCTGGAGTCCTGGCTTTAATTGAACTTAAAACTACTGTTTCTTTAGTTCTGTGTGTATGTCTGCGGGAGGAACCAACCTATCTGCCCCCCTGTTGTGAGGCAATAGCCCTGTTTTTGTGCTCTTTTGTTTAATTTTACTTTATAGGGGTCGTAAACTTCTCATTAGAAATGCAAGCTGCCTTTTAAAGTGAAACTAAAACTCCATTTGACCTCTCTTAACACACAGATACAGAAATACAGATCAAACTTAAACTTTAAACTAAAACTCATTCCTAACAAATATAAATATAACAAACTTAAACTAATTCTATTTCCTAACACTGGAGCAAGAACAATACATTGCCTTTGTGGCAGGTATGGCATCTGCTCTCCTCCAGCAGAACTTCCTCATCTCGGTTTTAGTGGGAAGACAGGCTCAGAACCTCTTCCTCATTTTTGCCTGGAAGCTCATGTGACTGTGTTAGAAATACAGGAAAGGATGGCAGATATGGAGAAGAGATGAATATGACCCAATTGGGATGAAGGAAAGATGGAAAAGGGGTTGAAGGTTGTGCGTGTGTGTGATTGAGCTGAAGGCTGCTAGGGCTCAATTGTTGGTACTGAGTTATTCACTTGGCATCAGCATCAAATTCTGCCAACCTGGGCATCAGCTTCAACTATGGCAACAAGCATATCGAAGATTTTCTGGGCTAATTCTTTCTGAGTCGGGGGTGAAATTTTCTGGTGCATTACCCTCCTACCAGTCATTATACAATAATGCCTATCAAGTCACTAAACATTTTGCAGCACTGTTCAGCTGTACTCGGTGTGAAAGAGTTGGCAAAGAGTGCTAATACCATTGGTTACTAACTAATATTCCTGATTGCATTCCTGGCTTGCAGATCCAGATGTTTGTCTCTCCTGTCCTCCATCTCTTCCTGGAGGATCTGCAGGCCTTGGTGATCATGGTGCTCACTGGACAGAGTTGGCATCCTACAGCTCATGATGCGACCGTAACTGATTGCAGGTGAGTTTGTGTGATGCCCTGAATAGCTTTCAACCAAAGGCGAAGTGAAAAATTGCTGCAGCTATCCTTTGTTATACTCATACCCGGCTCTGGACTGGAGACTGTAGAGAGATTACAAAAGGCTGCACCACTTCTGCACAGGTGAATCATGGGGCTAAGCTTCTCACTCCATTTCTACATGTGACTTACATTAGAGCTTACAACAGGTGTTATATAAATGAACACACTCAGCAAAGTTGGATGTAACTCCCTCTAGGTGCTGGCAAAATGTGTTATTTATCAGCATATAAACTGTGTAACTTAGATGAAGGCAGTTTAGATTGCTTTACAGGCTAGCTTGGAAAAATTGGGAGTGAATATTTGATTTGATTTTTTATTCCTTCACAGGATATGGGCGTCGCTGGCTAGACCAGCATTTATTCCCTATCCCTATTGCCCTTGAGAAGGTGTTGGTGAGCCACTGACTTGAACTGCTGCAGTCCATGTGGTGTAGGTACACCCACAGTGCTGTTAGGAAGGGAGTTCCAGGCTTTTGACCCAGTGAAATTGAAGGAACAGTGATATATTTACAAGTCAAAATGCTGTGTGGCTTGGAGGGAAACTTGCAGGCTGTGGTGTTCACATAAATCTGCTGCCCTTGTCCTTTCAGGTGGTAGATCTCACAGGTTTGGACGGTGCTGTCAAAGGGGTCTTGGTGAGTTGCTAAAGGTCATCTTGTACCTGGTATTGACTGCCGCCAAATGCGTCGGTGGTGGAAGGAGTGAATGTTGAAGGTGGTGAATGGGGTGCCAGTCAAGTGGGCTGCTTTGTCCTGGCTTTGTCCAGCTTCTTGTATGTTGCTGGTGCTGCACTCATCCAGGCAAGTGGAGAGTACACCATCCCATTCCTGACTTGTGCCTTGTAGATGGTGGACTTTTTCTTTCTGATTTCTCTTTGTCCAATTAAGTGAAACTCAACTCAGTTATGATGTTCATTCCATGTCAGTCCAAACATATGAACATACGAATTAGGAGCAGGAGCAGGCCACTTGGCCCCTCAAGCCTGCTCCACCATTCAATAAGATCATGCCCTATCTAATTTTAACATCAACTTCAAATTCTTGCCTACCCCCAATTATCTTTCACCCCCTTGCTTATCAAGAATCTATCTGCTTCTGGCTTAAAGGTATTCAAAGACTCTGGCTGGGATTTTCCGGCCCCACCATGGTGGGTTTCCCCACTGTGCATGCGACGGGCCATTCAAATCCCCGTTGACTTTGGCAGGGCTGAAAGATCCCACCAGCGGGAGAGGCCTGAAAATTCCGCCCTCTGCCTCAACCATCTTTTAAGGAAGGGAATTCCAAAATCTCGCAATCCTCTGAGAGAAAAAATCTTTCCTCATCTCTGCCTTAAATTGATGACCCCTTATTTTTAAACAGTGGCCTCTAGTTCAAGATTCTGCCACAAGAGGAAACATCCTCTCCACATCCACCCTGTCAAGTCACCTCAGGATCTTATTTGTTCCAATCAAGTTACCTCTTATTCTTCTAAGCTCCAATGGATACAAGCCTAGCCTGTTCAACCTTTCCTTATTAGACAACCCGCCTATTCCAGGTAGTAATCTAGTAAACCTTCTCTGAATTGCTTTCAATGAATTTACATCTTTCCTTAAATAAGGAGACCAATACTATCCACAGTACTCTAGATGTGATCTTACCAATGCCCTGTGCAACTGAAGCATAACCTCCCTACTCTTGTATTCAATTCCCCTCACAATAAACAAAACCTTTGCTAATTACTTTCTGCACTTGCATTCTAACCTTTTGCGATTCATGCACTAGGACACCCAGATCCCTCTGCATCTCAGAGTTCTGCAATTTCTCACGATTTAGATTATATACTTATTTTTTATTTGTCCTGCCAAAATAGACAACCTCACATTTTCCACATTATACTCCTTTTGCCAAGTCTTTGCCCACTCACCTAACCTATCTATATACATTTGTAGCCTGCTTATGCCCACTTCACAACTTACTTTCCTTCCTATCTTTGCATTATCTACAAATTTAGCAACTGTGTCATTGGTCCCTTCATTCAAATCATTTAAATAAATTTTAAAGAGTTGAGGCCGCAGCACTGATCCCTGTGGCACACCACTCATCACATCCTACCAACCAGAAAATGACCCATTTATGCCTATTCTCTGTCTCCTGCTAGATGGCCAATCTTCTATCCATGCCAATATGTTATCCCTTACACCATAAGCTTTTATTTTCTGCAATAACCTTTGATGAGGCACCTTATCAAATGCCTTCTGAAAATCTAAGTACAGTACATCCACCGGATCCCCTTTATCCACAGCACATGTTATTTCTTCAAAGAATTCCAATAAATTGGTTAAACATGATTTTCCTTTCACAAAACCATGATGAATCTCCCAGATTATCTTGGATTTATCTAAGTACCCTGTTATGACGTCTCTAATATTAGCTTCTAACATTTTCTCTATGACAGATTTTAAGCTAACTGTCCTATAGTTTCCTGCTTTCTGTCTTCCTTTTTGAATAAGGTAGTTACATTAGTTATTTTCCAATCTTTTGGAACCTTCCCTAAACCAAATGAATTTTGGAAAATTGAAACGCACCAACTATCTCACTAGCCAATTCCTTTAGGATCCTAGGAAGAAATCCAGCAGGGCCTCGGGACTTGTCAGCCCACAGTTCCAACAATTAAGCACCACTTGCCTGGTGATTGTAATTTTCTTGAGTTCCTCCCTCCCTCTCAATTCCAGACTTACAGCCATTTCTGGGATGTTACTTGTATCCTCCATAGTAATGACCAACATCTAAATATTTTGTTCAGGATTGAATATGTATTAAGAACCCATCTAAAGTAATTTCTGAAAGTAATTTCTAAAACTTAATTCCTGTAACACTAACCAGAGCACAAACTGTAAGGAAGTGTTTAAAGATACATCTTCAGTGCTATTTAATTTTACAATAACATGACCATTAAAGGTAAGTAGAACTACTTTTAATCCCCAAGTCACAATACCCATTTTGAATCAGTTCATTGTGACCTTGTGTCTTCCACTGATGCAGTATAGTACTGGGATTGATTTAAAAGTTTGGCACTAGTGCTGAGTCCACATGTAAAAGGTGGTGAAATGCTGCCAATGTTGCAGATGATGAAACTCTTGTCTAGGCAATTTAAAATAGACACAGATGGTGTGGTGTATTGTTTTTAAACTGCTGATTGTAAAAATGAGTGGGTTAATCTGTCAAGTGTTCATATGTTACTTAAAGCTTGAGTCTCAGGTAGAAGCCAATGGTCAGAATTCTACTAATGAACTAAAGTGCACAGACGCAATAGTCCATTTCCCCTTCCCAATAGTACAATTGTAATTCTCAGTTACAGAGCTATAAAATGCACCACATGTTTTATGGAGGTCAAAGCTGCCAAGACAACCTTCGGCTCTTTGGACCTACAGAGTTAATTAAAATAGTTAAATGCCTGTTCTATTCCCTTAAAGGCAACTATGTATAATATATGTGTGGCAGGCAGGTTCCTGCTGCTGCAGGCCCAATCAGAGAGCTGGCAATTCTGAAGCCCCAGTAGTGCTACCAGGAGAGGTGGTTGCTGCTGAGGTACACAGGGGATCTCTGGCCTCCAGCAAGCAAGTAAAAAAATTAAAACGCTGGGGCTCAGTGTCGAAGGCAAAAAAACCCTCTTGGGGGATTGTTGTGATCATAGGGCTGCCTTGCCTGCTGGGAACCCCCCTTTTGGGCCATGGACCCTGTTCCCCAACCCTGGCTGTAGCTGGGAGGCCACCTCCACTTGGCTGGAGAACTCCCCATGCAGTGAGGGAGTGGGTTCCCTCCATCAGCAAAATGTTGATGGTACCGTAAAATGGCCCCTAATTGGACCTTTAATTATGGAAAGTGGCTGTTCACCTCCTTGGAGTGGGCAGCCTCTTCTATTCCACTCCACTGTTGGTTAAAAAGCCCTGGCCGCATTGGTGAACCAAGCTAATGTGGCTCCCTGAAATTTAACTGGCATCCCCCAGCCCTGCCTCCCAGGTAAAATTCTGGCCAATTACACTGTCAAGTCCTACATTATTGTACAAGTTAATTTTTTCCTTCTCTTATATGAACATGGACTGAAATTTGTCAAAGGAACAAAGGAACAGTAATGTACCATTCAGCCTCATGAAACTGTTCCACCATTCAATAAGACTAGAGCTGATCTATATCTTAACTTCACCCACCTGCCTTGGTTCTGTAATCCCTATTACAGCACCCTTCCCTAACAAAAAAATCTACCAACCTCGGTATTAAAATTTGCTATTGACCAGGCCTCAATAGCTTTATGGAGAAGAGAGTTCCAGATTTCCACTAGCCTTTGTGTAAAGATGTTTTCTGACATCACCTCTAGCTCTAACTTTATGATTTTGCCCCCTTGTTCTGTACCCTCTCAGCGACCCTATCTACCCTATCTACCCTTTAATCATCTTAAGCACCTCAATGAGCCACTTAATCTTCTGTATTCAAGGAAATACAAGTCTGGCTTATACAACCTGTCCTCGTAATTTAACTTTGTTATCTCCAGTAGCATTCTGGTGACTCTGTGCTGCACCCCCTCAAAGGCCAATACATCTTTCTGAAATGCAGTATCCAGAATTGAATGTGATGCTCCAAATGGAATTTAAAAAGATTTGTATAATTGTTCAGAGGGCAGAATTTAGTGGGGCCAGCCACTGGGAGCGGGATGATTTAATCAGGCCTAAGCGGAAATCTCGGCTCCCGGATGGTGAGTATAGTTTAAGGGATTAATTTGGTGGCATTTCAATGGTAAGCCAGAACTCATGGCGTCCAGTATCAGGAACACCTTTTCGACAAACACTCAATAAATTAAAACTTTTCCAAATTAAGTCTTCATGATTAAATCAATGGCAAATGGGAAACCTGTGCTACCTGATTTACAATTGGTTAAAAGTGGCGTGCACCAGGTGAGGTAGTGCATTTGAATCGTAGGCAAACGGTTGTCTTTACTGAACTCGGAGGAAAAAGAGAGGAGAGCACGGGAATGTTCACAGACCTGGACTGTCAGTAGCAGCAAGGGTGAACTTGGGGGTGGTGGTGGGGGGTTGGTGGGATGGTTCTTGCAGGTCAGGTTGGGGCCTGAACAGGAACAAAAGTGGTGCTTGCAAGGACAGATGTTGGGGTTGGGGCAAGAATGGGAGCAACATGAAGATAGTGGCATGTTGAGTGGTTGGGAGGGGAAAGAAAGTAGTCTCAATGTAGCCAATGTCAGGCCTATAGCCTCCTATACGCCACACCTCAAGAGTCCTCCCACCTTACAGTGACCTCCTCTCACTTGAACCTGGACTTCTGCCAGCTGAACCTGTACTTGCAGCTATGTTCTGTCAGGTGTCAGATCCTGGGTTTCTAAGGGACGCAGCTGTACCACAGAGAGGAGGTTCACATTCATAAAGGGGAGTTGAAGCTTGAAGGAGGGCAGGTTACTGCCTTCAGAGGGCGAGTCAAGGGCTAAAGAGGAAAGGTCAAGAATTATGGAGGGTGGCTCCAGGATCACAGAAGGCAGTTTGAGTGTGAAAGGGTTAGGGTCGAAGGTGAAAGGTGGAAGATCTAGGTTCACTGTCTCTGGGTCAAGGATGATGGTAGGGAATGCGAGAGTGATTAAAAGAAAGCACATGTGACATTGAGGGCATCAAGAATGGAAGGTCAAGGTTGTCAGAGGAGTTTGAAGGGTGAAGACTGACAGCCAAAAGATTATTCTGGGCGTGACCGATGACATAGCTGCAAGTATAGGTTCAGCTGGCAGAGGTCCAGGTTCAAGTGGGAGGAGGTCACTGTAGGGTGGGAGGACTCTTGAGGTGTGGCATATAGGAAGTTCAGTAATTACCATTGGTCAGCTGCTGCTGCTCTATGGATGAAGGATATGTACACAGAAGTGCTCATATATTTCATTGCCCTCTTCCCACAGCTCCCTTTGTGGAGTTGCAATGAGTCTTAATATACACAGTCTTCCTATAAAGTCTGGATGAGTAGGAGGAGAGGATTCACCAGAGAAGGGCTGCAGCCAAACAAGAACAGAGGCTACATGGCCATTGGGCAGAACCAGAGGGGAAGGCTGGGCAGGTGGCAGGCAATCAGTCAGGGCAGGCAAAGTTGTCAACAATCATCAGTGCATCAGTGTGTTCTAAATCTGCATCAATTACTCCAACTCTGAGAGACAATCCAGAGACAGCTGAGGCTTTCCTGTAAAGTGATCATCAACTTGTGTGCACCCCTTTAATAGGACCTCCACCCACTGGACATGGAGTGAAGCCAATCCTAATTGCCCTCAAGGTGACTGCAACACTGAATTTCTATGCCACTAGCTCTTCCCAGCAGTCCACAGGGGACATGGTGTGGCATATCAGAGACTGCCACCCATAGATGTATAAAGGAGGTCACCAATGCCCTGTTCCAAAGGGCCAACAATTTAATTAGGTTTTCAACCTGATGCAGATAGCCAAGCTGCAAGGGCACTTGGTTCCCATGAGTTCAGGGGGTCATTAATTGCATTCATGTAGCCATTAGGGCTCCCTGGAAACAGCCAGAATATCAGAACATAGGAACAAGTGTAGTCCATTTGGCTCATTGAGCCTGCTCCACCATTTGACTAGGTCACAGCTGATCATCTACCTCAACATCATTTTCCTGCATTATCTCCATATCCCTTGATGTCATTAGTCTCCAGAAAGCTATTAATTTTTGTCTTAAGCACCCTCAATGGTTGAGCTTCCACAGCTCTCTGGTGTTGAGAATTCCAAAAATTCACCGCTAAGTGAAGAAATTTCTCCTCATCTCAGTCTTAAATGGCTTACCCTTATCCTGAGATTATGTCCCCTGCTTTTAGACTCACCAGCCAGGGGAAATATTTTATCTACATTCAGCCTGTAACACTATGTAAGAATTTTTAAAGTTTCAATGAGGTCACTTCTCATTCTTCAAAACTCTAGGGAATACAAACCAAGTTTCCTCAATTTCAATAAAACAATCCGCCATCCCCAGGATTAATCTGATGAACTTCCGCTGCACTCCCTCCATGGTAAATATATCCCTCCTTAGGTAAGGGGACCAAAACTTTATATAATACTCTAGTGGAGTATTCACCAAGGTTCTATATAACTGCAGCAAGGCATCATTATCCCTGTACTCAACTCCCCTCATGATGAAGGTCAACATATCATTTGCCTTCCTAATTGCTTGCTGAACCTGCATGCTAGTGACTCATGAACAAGGACACCCAGGTCCCTTTGGATGCCTGCACTTCCCAACCTCTCACCATTTAAGAAATATTTTGCCTGTCTGTTTTTTCTACCAAAGTGAGTAACTTCACACTTATTCATGTTATATTTCACCAGCCATGTTCTAGCCCATTCACTTAGCCTGACCAAACCCTCTTGAAGCCTCCTTGCATCCTCCTCACAACTTACATTCCCACCTAGTTTTGTGTCACCAGCAAATTTGGAAATATTACAATTGGTCCCCGCTTCCAAGTCACTTACATAGATTGTGAACAGCTGTGGCCCCAGCACTGACCTTGCATTACACCACGAATGACATCCTGCCATCTTGAGAATGATCTGTTTATTCCTACTCTCTGCTTTCTGTCTGTTAACCAATTATCAATCAATAGTGGAATATTTCCCCCAATTCTACTTGCTCTAATTTTTTTATATCCCCTTGAATGGGATCTTATCAAAAGCCTGTGTGGGACCTTATCAAAAACCATTTGTTTTCTTTTATCTATGTTACAAGTTTGTCAAACATGACTTTTCTTTCATAAGTCCATGTTGATTCTGCCCAATTTTACCATTCTTTTCTAAATGTCCAGTTATCACATCCTTTATCATAGATTATAACATTTTCCCTGCTACTGACATCAAACTAATAGGTCTATAGTTCTCTATTTTCCCTTTTCCTCCCTTCTTAAATAGTGGGGTTATATTTCCTACTTTCCAGTCTGCAGAAACCCTTCCAGAATCTATAGAATTTTGAAAGATAATCACCAATGTATCCACTGTCTCTCATAGATGTTTACAGCACAGAAAAAGGCCATTCAGTCAACAAAGATCTGACTACATTAACCCCATTTTCCAGCACTTGGCCCATAGCCCCAGAGGCTATGGCAACACAAGTGAAAATTAAAGCTTCCTGGTTACCATTATTAAGACTAGTTTTCCAGATTTATTAACTGAATTTAAATTCCACCAGCTGCTCTAGTAGGGTTTGTACCCATGACCCCAGAGCATTAGTCTGGGCTGCTAGATTACAAATCGAATGACATTACCACTATGCCACAATCTCCCCCAAAATTCAGCCCCAGATTCTTTATATTGAATTCAAATTTCACCATCTGCCATGATGGAATTGAAACTCAGGTTCCCAGAGCATTACCCTGGGTCTCTGGAATACCAGTACAGTGATAATACCACAATATATCCAGCTCCCCCTCTCTCTGGACACCTCCTTCAACACTCTGTGATGAAGCTTATCTGGTCCAGGGGATTTAATCCCGTTAATTTTTCAAGTACTACCTCTTTACTAATACTAATTTCTTTTGGTTCCTCAGTTTCACGCGCAAAAGTCAGGACTTACCTTTAAGGCCTTGATCAGATTGTGGACATCCGAGGAGAAGACTTTGCCAGATAGTCATGGACTTCGCCAATGCTTCTGACCTGCTTTGGACTTCAGGGACGTCGCCATGGGTTCGCACCATTTTCCAGGGATTTCACCAAGGGCAGGTATGAATGAACAGTGAAGTTGCTGGGGAGGGAAGAAGGTCCAGGTGTGAGTGGGAGAGGGAGATGTACTGGGGGTGAGTGGGGTGAGGTTGGGAGGGGGGACGAAGATGTTGTGGGGTAAAGTTAGGAGGGAGTGAGGTTGTTGGGGAGTGAAGTTAGGAGCAAGGAGGCAAAGGTGTTGAGTGCGTGAAGCTGGGAGTGGGTGGTGAAGGTGTAAGTGGGGATGAAGGTGTAATGGGGAGAGGAAGGTGTACAGAGGGAGGAAGATAGGGTGTAGGTGTACAGAGGGTGTAAGGTGTAAGGGAGGGCAGGGAATTTCCAGGTGAACGTGCAAGGGAAAGGTCTATGGAGTCAAAGTGAGCTCCTCAGGAGCAAACTCAGGGCGGGCGTAGTAGGATGGAGTGTTGGGTGTGAGGGGGGTGCAGAGGGAGCCAGTAGGGTGGGAGGGTGAGGGTGCGTCAGTACCAGTAGAAGTAACAGTGAGGGTAGCGACTTGGAGGCAAACACGGACCCTGGAGGTGAGAAGGAGGAGGTCAGGGAGGTCAATGTGGATGGGGGTGGGATTCTTAAGAAGGTAGGAGACCTGCACTTTCAACTGGACATTCCTGAAGGGGAATGTTTCGGGCTGTAGGGTAACGGTGGGGAGGTGGAAAGTGATGCCAAGGGGGTCCATGGTGATGGGAGAAAGGACATGGGTGACTGGGGGAGGGGAAAGGACAGGGGAGCTTATCAGAAACTTAACAGTTACCATTTCGCACAAATCTAGTCTCATGTTGGATGGGCACAGGGGCTGCATGGGAGTGTGATCAGTAGGTGAGCGGAGATGCAGGTCAGCTCAGATGGACAACTGAAAGAGAACCCCAGCAGGCAGCATTGAATATGCTTGGGTCAGTGAGATGAGTGTGATGGATGTCGGCTGCGCATGTATGGGAGAGTGCTTGCACGAGGCTCCGGAAAGCCCTGCCACACACACACTCGAGAATCACTTGTGGTCCAGTTGCATCCTGCTAAACTGCTAGTCCGTGGGAGGGAGCGGGGTGGAGATGCGGAGCAAGGACTCGCAAAGCCGATAAATGAGGCTGAAAGACACCAATACACATTACTCAGTGAAAGTGAATATATTTCCAGATTATAAAATGACAAAATGTATTCATCCGTGCAACTGATTGTGATCAAAATGTCTTGATTTTTCTCGGCCTTAGACTTCTAGTTGCTGCTCTGACACCCTCAGCAGGGATGGAAACAGCCTATGCAATGGTTGGCCCTGTTGCCTCTGATGTTTTCAGTCTGCGTCCTCCGGAGAGCCGAGGCCTGGAGGGCCCCGGCTTGCTTTGGCTGTCCTCCTGCGGGCCATCTGCTCTCTCTGCAGTGACAGAGGGCAAGGGTGAGGGGGTCACAGACAAAGGGGACTCAGAGGGAGCGGACAGCCTCTGAGATTCCTGAGTGGATGACCCAGGGGTGCCCAGCATCAGCTCCTCCTCCTTTCGGGTGCCCCATTTCCCTCTCATATTGCCACTGCAGGAACTCACCCATGGCTATTGAAGATTTACAACTGCAAAGGAGAAAGGGTGAAGGCTTGCTTTCCAAACAATATCCTTTCCACTCTGCAATGTTTGGCCCCCAGCTGACCTGTATCCTGCCTGCAGAGCCTGCAAGTTTATCCAGCCCACCCTGCAGGAGCTGCAAATTAATCACCTGCTGGCAGGTTTGGGCATTTGCTGCCTCCCTTGTTGCATAAACCTATATGGCCCACATTTGCTGCTGCACACCTGTTAAAATTACCATGGAATTACATCTGCACCAGCTCCTGACACGCAAGCGAAAGTGGTGCCCATTTCCACTCTGGCCTTCGAGACCCACGCCTTACAGATTACATTCTGCCCATAATTTCCAACTCTTTGCATTCCAGCCCCATTGGGAAAAATGCCAATATTCTATTAGTCTTTTGACATTTCTTTTTGTACATGTCCATTAGTATTTAGTGATTTCAGCACTTGAACCCCCAAAGCTCTCTGCTCACCCACAGTTCCCAGCTTCTGTCCATTTTGAAAATACTCTGATTTATCTCTCTTGGGTCTAATGTAGGTCACCTCACACCTTCCCACATTGGACTCCATTAGTCACAGTTTTGGTCACTCATGTACTCGAACAATGGTCTTTTACAACTTTTGCTCCCATCTGCACTACTGTGCCACCTAACTTAGTGTCATCTGCTGTAGTAACTATGGTTTCATTTAGTGTGTAATTTACCTTTAAGAATAATACTTGTTAGGAAAGATCACATGATTTGCAGTAACCAATAGGAGAGTAGTGCGGGCTACCTCAGCAGACAGCATACAGATAGGATTAGAGTTGAAAGCACATATTTAGCTGCTGCTGAATATATTGTAAATAAATTTAACATTTCCACTTAAGAAATGTCTGCATGTCAACCCTATTACTAATAGTACAATTTAGCAACCCCACAAGAAACTGGCACAAGGATAAAACAGGATTAAACAGAAGAAATCGAGTTAAAAAGAAACTGACTCTGTACCTCACCCAGTGATTGTAAGTAGCAAGCTCCATTAGAATTGAAGAAGTTATCCTCTCTCAAAATGCAACAGTTTGGGAGAATCGACCCTTTTGAACCAGACACAGGCAATTGGTTCAACAAAACAAACAGCTGCCAAGCTACAAACATATACGGTGAAGACATTCAAGTAAGAGGCATAAGCAGAGTAACTGTCCATTAAGCTAATCAGCAAAGCTACTAATGTTGGTATTGAGAGGCAGAGGACCAAGCCTTCTAGGGCGAAAATGGCTAAGGGAAATCAACCTTGATGGGCTGTTGAGTTTCCAAAAGGAAGATCGACATGTTCATGTTTTGAAAAAGGAATGTGTAAGGACACAACAACCTAAAGAAATGCAGGCTGCCTTTAGCCAAAACTTGGAAGAACAACAGAAGGAACTCGAAGTGACCCTGCTTGATAACAAAGTTCAAGATGAGGTGAGCAATCTTTGCAGGGAAGAAGAAAACCTGTTGAAAGACCTTCACACAGTATAAAATTCCCTCAAGTCAAAGTTTGTATCTCTGAAAAAGTATGAAGAGATACAGAAAGAATTCAGCACTTCTTTGAATAAACTGAAGAATGAATTGGCAGAGAAGACACAACAATGTTCAATTTTCCAGGAGGCAGCAAACAGCTACAAAAAAGAGATGGAATGGTTGAAGAATCAGCTAAATGAAGCCAAAGAGGCTTTGGAAGCAAAAGTTGCAGAATTTTCCAAGAAGCAGACAGATGATGAAATTTTGGGAGACTCAGCCACTGAGCTCAGACAAGTTGAGATGGCATCTGAGAGAAGTCTGGCCAATAGTGAAGTCAAAAAGAAGGCCGAGATTAAAGTCTGCACTAGAAAGAAGGCAGCACATAGAAAGAAGTTACAGAAATACTAATAGGGCCTTAATTCTGGCAGCATACAAATACAATTTGATACATAGGCCTGGCAATCACATCGCAAATGCCAATGCACTTAGTCGTTTGCCTTTACAAGAAAATATGAGTATGTCCCAGTCCCACAGGAACTTGTTTTACTGTTAAATTTCTTAGATTCCTCGCCGGCATGTGCTCGACAGGTCAGAGACTGGACAAGTCAGGACCTAGTCAAATACAAGAACAAGTGCTACATGGTTGGTCACAGGAGGCCGAATGTGATAAATTGAAACCGTACATCTACAGAAGACATGAAATAACCAGCCAGGATGACATCTCATTGTGGGGAGCACAAGTGATAGTTCCTCCAAAGGGAAGGGAGCCACTTTTAGTTCAGCTACACAATTCCCATCCAGGAATTTCCCAGATGAAGACCATAGCACCCAGCTATTTATGGTGGCCAGTCATGGACGGCGAAATAGAGAGTATGGTAAAGCATTGTGGGCAATGTCAGCAGCTGCATAAGTTGCCAGTAACAGATCCGTTACACCCACAGGAGCGGGCAGGTAGACCCTGGGTGCAGTTACACATTGACTACATTGGACCTTTCCTGGGAAGAATATTTCTGCTCATTGTCGATGTCCATTCCAAATAGTTGGATGTATATGATTTGAAGTCACCAATGTCAAGCGCTAAAATTGAGAAACTACATCAGAGTTTTGCCATTCACGGACTATCAGGAGTAGTCATTTCAGGTAATTGCATGACATTTATGAGTGACATTTATGAGTTTCAACGGTTTATCAGCCTCAACGGTGCCACTCATGTAAAAAAACTGCACCGTACCACCCTCCCTCAAATGACTGGCCAAAAGGGCAGTTCAAACATTCGAGACAGACATGAAAAAGCTAACTGGTGATTCTAAACTAGCACACTTTCATTTTCATTACAGGACTACCCCTCACACAACAACAGGTGTCACACCTGCAGAGTTTTTGTTGAAGCGCCTCAATATGAGATTGAGCTTAATAATGCCAAATTTAGAGGGGAAGGTGAAAAGAAGCCATGGAAGCCAGAAAATTAGACATGACTGGCATAGTTGCGAGAGGAGATTTACCATGGGAGAGCTGGTATACGTGAAAAACTTCAGGGAAGGACCAAAGTGGTTACCGGGTGAAATAAATGCGGTGACTGGACCTCTATCTTACATGGAGGTGGAAGGCTGGATCATCCAGAAACATGTGGGCCATTTAAGGAAGAGAGAGACAAATCATCAAGATTTGGTTCCACCAGTGACCATAACCGGGTCTGCGTTTCTTTTTAAAGATACTCAACCCAGGACTGACATGTCTGATGTTCCTGTAAGAGTTGAAGCTACAGAACTGCAAGTGCCCACTGAAGCACCTGATGTTCAGGCAACTCCAGAAAAGGAGGTTCCTGACAAAGAATCTGAAGTTGTGTAGCTGTGACATTCCACATGTACCAGGAAACCACCTGAAAGGCTGAACTTGTAAGTTCCTTACTCAGTGTAAATATTATGGGTGGGGTTTTCCAGAACCGCCCACTACCAGGATCTTCCAGTCCCGCCGCAAGTCAATGAACTTCTAGCTGAGGCACTGCCTCACCCGCGGCGGGTCCCGCCCGCAACGGGGCTGGCAAATCCCGGCCTATGTTGTTTTGAAAAGCATGTACTTGTAAATATAAGACGTATAGCCAAGTTAAAGGGGGAGAATGTAATAATTATGGTTTCATTTACTATGTAATGTACCTTTAACAATAATACTTGTTAGGATAAATCACATGATCTGTGGTAACCAGTAGAAGAGTAGCACTTACTACCTCAGCAGACAGTGTAGAGATAGAGTTGAAGTTGAAAGCACACATATATTTGCTGCTGAGCATGCTGTAAATAAAATTAATGTTTTCACTTAAGAAGTGCCTGCAGATCAACTCTATTACTAATAGTACAACTCGGTCACCCTGCAACATCTGCAAACTTAAATACATGGCTCTGTTATCTTTCATTTAAGTTATTTATAAATATAGTGAAAAGCAGTGGTTCTAGTACAGATCGTCATTAGTCACATCCAGCCAATTTGATATTCCTTATTCCTACTCTCTATCTCCTATCTTCTATCCCATTTTCTATGGAGGCTAATAGGTTGCAGCTCCAATTCTGTGTGCTCTCATTTTTGCTAACAGTCTTGCATTTTTGAATGCCCCCTGGATGTCCATATTAAAAACATTCATAGAGGCACTCTTATCTAACACATTAGCTACTACCTCAAAAAATTCAGCTAGGTTTGTTAGACATAAAATACCCTTTACAACTCCATGCTGACTCTCTTTGATCAGTTCATTTGTCCAAAGGCTGAACCTTTCTGTCCCTAATTACAGATTCTAGTCTCTTCCCCATAACCAACATTAGACTTGGCCCACGATTTCCTCTTTTTTTTTATCTCTTATCCTTTCTTAAACAGTGAAATGACTTGAACAGTTTTACAATCCACATGGAATTTTTTTCAATCAACAGGGTTTTGGAAAATCATGAGTAACCATCAACAGTTTCCTCACCACTTCCATCAGAACCTGGAATTGTGACCATCTTTAATCTCATTAGATTTTTGTTTTCATTTTATTGATTCTGTTTAGTTCCTCCTTATTTATTTTTATTTTCAATAAAGCAAATTTAATTTTAACACAAAGAGAATACATAGGGCGGAATTGTCTTCTCCAGTTTGCGATGGGGTTATAGTGGGAGCGGCAAATATCGGGAGATTGCAAAATCGGTTTCATGTCATCCCAAAACCAGTTGGCGATCGTCTACTCCACCCATCAATGATGAGCTGCGTTTTTTGCCACCGCACGTTGGGAGCCTAGTTTCAATACTTTAGCATCTCATTATAAGCCTTGCTCACCGGAATCATCCCCCCACTCTGGAGCATCTGAGCACATTGGCATGATTGCACGCTGACATGTTTCACAATGAGTGACATGCACCTGGCGAGCTGCACTTCACTTGGGACTTTGAGCTTTGTTTGCCTACCTTGCTTTGTGCAGCACTCATGGTCATCAGTACCAGGCTTCCCAGACAGCACCACTTTTAGGGAGGCACATGGGCAGGTCTCTACCTACCAGTTCAAATGTAAGGCAGGGGTGTCTTTTCAATGGCCACAGGGCTGGGGCTTGCTTGGGTATGGGGAGAAGTGGCCTCAGGCAAGGGAAGAGGCTGCAGGGTGAGGGCTGTACTGGAGAAGCGGGGTGTCCCAGGGTGTGTTTGGGGGCACATGTTGATCTGTGCAAGTGGCCTCAAGATGGTGAAAGCTGAGGAGGCAGTCTCTGGAGGAGATGAAGCTTGATGGAGGTGTGACGGCGTATGCGAGAGAGTGATTGGTGATGTCCCTTGAGCTGGCAGTGAGTGGGAGCCAGTGAATGTGTGCTGGGCTTGATAGTGTTTGAGTTTAGAGTGCTGAGATGGTTGCCTTACTCTGGCATCCTCCTTCTGCACTGGAAGGCCAACATCTGTGCAGCATGGGCACTGACCACCACTGCCACTGCCCCCCAAGCCAGAGTGGTGAAGCGGCTGCACCTCCTGTGGCCAGAGTGGGGGTGGAGGACATCACGGCGGACCTCCAAAAGGCATTCCAGCAATGGGCCACTGAACTCTTCTCGGCTTTCAGGGTCATGTCTTCACTAGAGGTGTCTTGGGCTTCAAAAATTGAGAACTGTGTGTGCGACTGCGGTTTACATATGGCATCTGGAGTGAGGAAACAGTGGGGTAACGGCGTGGTGAGTGATTCAAAGGCCCATGTTTCCCATGGCTGCATAATTAATGAGGTGGGAAGTGGATGGTACGGTGCGAAAACCCACCGTTGTGGCTGATTGATAAAACATCATTTGTCATGCCTGCTACTGCACTTAGTGCAATTTTGGGACTTTAATCATTTTACTACTAGTCATTGCAGCTTCTTTCCTCCACCACTGGTATAACATTTTGAGATTTTTCCCTATTTGGCCTGAAAGGATTTTGGTTTAATTTATGTTATGATGTTACTGTTAAATTCAGTTCAATAAGTGTTCTGCAGTCTCACCACTTCAGCTTGGTAGGTGGTGGCAGTGGTGGTCAGTGCCAATGCTGCACAGAAGAGGTTGGCCATCCAGTGCAGAAAGAGGATGAATGATCTCATCCATACTGCCAGGGTAAGGCAACCATCTCATCACTCTAAACACACACCCTCACAAGCCCATCACACATTCACTGGCATCCCACTCACTGCTAGTTCAAGGGACATCACCACTCACTCTCTCATTCCTACAGATACACAGGTTAACCAACATTTTGAACAGGAGTTGGCTGAACAAACTGGTCAAAGCAGCTATTAAGAATTTTGTATTCTTGTATCAAAAATCTTGACCTGTAAAATGAGTTTAAAAAATGCATAAGTTATTATTTTAATGTTACAATGAGCGCAAAGAGATTGAATCAGAGTAGAGAATTATATTCTGTTTATTCATAGGTTTAATATAAAAGATATAAGTTTGCTAATTTACAATTAGCCTCATCTCACTAAAGCTGGTTTAAGGTGTAAATTTATTTTGGATTTGACAATAATTACTGAAAGCTATATTCCAGGGACCATTATGGCACATAATGGCACAGTGAGTTGCAAATTTCAACACTTATATACCTAGTGCAGCCACAGGTGGAAGCCAGGAATACTGGGTACACACCACGCCTCCTGGCCTGCCACCACCCCACCGGCACATGCGCAGATGCTAAAATAGGTATGAGGCAAACTAAGGCCTGGCTGGCATACAATATAATTAATTAAAATGAGCACGGAGCACTGCTGCTGCTTGAACTGTATTAATCACTTTATTGATTAAGTTTAAGTAACAATTATCAATAATAACTTTGCTAACAATTAGTATGGAGGTCTTGTGGTGCAGGCGGTAGCATTCTTACCTCTGAGCCAGAAGTTCCAGGTTCAAGTCCTACACCAGGGCTTGATGTTTCCTGGAATATAGCTTTCAGTAAATATTGTCAAATCCAAAATAAACTTACACTTTAAACCAGTTTTAGTGAGATGAAGCTAACTGTAAATTAGCAAACTTCTATCTTTTATGTTAAACATATGAATAAACAGAATATAATTCTCCACGCTGATTCAATCTCTTTGCACTCATTAATAATAACTTATGCATTTTTTGATCTGGTTTAAGTTCATTTTACTGGTCAAGATTTTTGATACAAGAATACAAAATCCTTAATAGCTGCTTTGACCAGTTTGTTCGGCCAACTCCTGATCAAAATGTTGGTTAACCTGTATATCTGTAGGAATGACAGAGTGAGTGGTGATGTCCCTTGAACTAGCAATGAGTGAATGTGTGATGGGCTTGTGACTGTTTGAGTTTAGAGTGATGAGATGGCTGCCTTACCCTAGCAGTATGGATGAGATCATTCATCCTCTTTCTGCATTGAATGGCCAACCTCTTCTGTACAGCACTGGCATTGATCACCTCTGCCACCGCCTACCAAGCCGAAGTGGTAAGATTGCTAGACACTTATTGAACTGAATTTAACAGTAATGTCATAAAATAAATTAAACCAAAATCCTTTCAGGCCAAATAGGGAAAAATCTCAAAATGTTATATGAGTGGTGGAGGAAAGAAGCTGCAACAAGTAGCAGTAAAATGATTAAACTCTACAGGTGGAATTGTCCCAAAATTGCACTAAGTGCAGTAGCAGGCATGACAAATGATGTTTTACCCGCCGGCCGCAGTGGCGGGTATCATAATGTGGCTAAACAGGTTTAGTATCAACTTGTAAATTCTTCCAACATGCTCCAATGGTTAACAGTAAGAGTGGGAAAGATTCCTGGTCAGCCATGTAATGGAAAGAAATTGTAGCCTCTACCAAAACTATCCATAGTTTCAGATTACAACATGCATGTAAAAGTGTATGTTGCCAGAACAACTCAGGCCCCTTGTGTCTTGGAAAGGGGAAGTTGGCTGGATGGCTGATGTGGATCAGAATGGTGTCAACAGCATGGGGTTCACTGCCTGTTCTGGCTGGGGTGGATTTGAGACCTGCCTACTTGTGGTGGAGGTCATGGCATTCTGGGTTAGACCTGACTTTGGGAAGAGAACTAAAGGATAAGAACTAATGCATGCAGTATAATAACTAATATGTAACCATTATGATAACTAACAACAATGGGTGGGATCGTCCAGTCCCCCAAAAAGCCAATGGTCAGGTTTTTATATTCAGCGTGCAGGGACGGGCCCAACACACCGGAACATAAAATGACACACGAAGATGTGTGGACGTTTCGTTCAGTGGGCGCACGCCAGAGATGGCTGCACACCTGCTGATAATTAAAAGGCCTATTAAGGCCATTAGCAACCTCGTTGACTTGAATTTTACGCTGCCCGTCCAATTTAATGGTTGATGGGCAGGCAAAAAGGCCAAGCGGCCTTTGCCTTCTTTAGGAACCCTCATCCATGAGCAGGATGAGGCTTCCTTCAGCTTCTACAAATTGAATAAAATCTTTCTTTTGGAAAATAAAAACATATCCCATCTCATGTGACACGGTCGCATGAGGGGACATGTTTCATTACATTTTTAATGTTTCCAATAATTTCTTAAAAAGTGCTTCAATCTCCCTGAGGCAGCTCCATGCCTCAGGGCAATTGAAGCACTCTTTTGCAGGCATGTGCCTGAAAAAGCGCTGGACCTGACTCTTCCTCCTCCCCCAGCCCGCACAGATAGAGCTATGCTACCGCCTATGTATTACGCTGGGCGGGCCCACATAAAATGGTGGTGCGGAGCCGATCACGGGTGGCAGACAGCTCCGCAAATGCCCCCGCCCACTCCCACCGAGCTCACCCAACGCAGGAAAAACTCAGGCCAATGGACTTTTGGCTGGGCCGTCACATCCTCCGCAGCTGGTCACGCCATGGTGGGGCCAGAAACTCCAGGCCAAAATCAACAATTTAAAGCCAATGTACCCACCAGAGGTGTTTATACTTTTGTCCATTCCTAGTGGCATTCAGAAGTTTTTTGTTCCCCCAGAACCCAGTGCACATAACTTGGTATTTTTCTGAGAAATTGATACAGGTCTAGAGCTTTGCTCTTACACTGTCCACACCCAGCCTGTTTCTCTTGTTTCTCCAAATGCTGGTCATCGTGTTCTCTATGAACATTGGTGTGAGGTATGGAAGATATACGGGAGTTGATTTTCTTCATGATTGTGATTTTTTTTTTCCCTGGGCTTTTCTGAAAAATTTCAGGTACTTTTCTTCACTGGCCTGTCAATGCTTCATCCCAGGATGGGATATAACTCTTTTCACAATGCCTCTTTAGGGGTATATGCTTGAACACCATTGTAAAATTCTTTAAAGGACACAGCATTCGCAATGGCTAATTTGGACATTTTGTTGTGAAAGCTGTTTTCAGCAAGTCACATTTGTCACTCAAATACTTCTTGATTCTCTTGTGGAAAGTTAAAAAGTCTCCCTCAGATTTTCTTGCCACATCTGGTGTTAATTGCTTCACTGTGTACCCAAAAAATTATCCTGAACCCTTCCCTCCAGATTCCTATTGCTGTCACTTGTCAGCTCATATACCAAGAGGACACTGAACGGCTTGACCTGAAAAGCTTCGTTACAGTCTGTGAATAGTTTCAGAGGATGGCTAAGAATGAGAAAACAAACCTCAGGCACTGCAATGCAAACCCCTTCATCCCCGAATCATCTCCATTGTAGTTTCGGGCACTCTTCCTCACCTTCACTCTGAAAGTAGCCTGTCACATGTTTCCAGCATTTCAACAATCAGTCAATAGCCAGCAGCAGAGAAAGCCTCCTGGTCAAAATGTGCCTCAATAGATTGCACTCCTCCACTTTAGCAAAGTCACAGAACTTCCTCAGTTGCTGTGTTCTGCTCGCACAAATGCTAAAATGAGCATATACCTTGAGGATGATGGTTTCTTCACTAACATCAAAATTTCCAAAAGCGTACTTTGTTGTGTTGTGCAAATTATGAGCCAATCAGTTGGCTGCAACAATGTGCGGAATTTAATGCACCTGGCCACCCACCCTCCTACCCCAAGCCGAGACAGGTTTGGAGGCGGGCCCGGAGGGGGTGGGTGCTGTGTTATGGGGTGGGAGAATGCGGGTTGGAGATCCTGTTCCCCTTCTGATCAGGTCCGGAAAGGGAAGGCTTGCTGGCAACCTTACTGCCTGGATGCTAATTGAGGCCCTTAAGTGGTCACTTAGAGGACAACTAAGGGCCTCATTCCACCGCTGCTGGTATTTAACCAAAAGGGGCAGGGTCTTGCCACCCGGGAGGCCAACCAACAAAACCATGCCTGGATTTCCAGTGTTCTACCAGGAGGAATCCCTCATTCAAGGGCACTCTCAGATAAAAGATCCAGCATTGGGTAGGGGGTCCTGGAGGATACAACCCCCAACCTTGCTTCTGAGCCCCCTCACTGGCAACCCTCTCCCCGTGACCCACATCCTGTCCACAATCACATTTATCTGGGGATTCAAAGTGATCCTCATGATAGTACCTATGATTGGCTGGTAGATTACAGGGATGGGATTTACATCTCACTGGGGCTTCATCTAACTGGAGGCCTGACGTTGTCTAGGTAAGTGCTTGATTACCTCTGAATAGCGTCAGACCTCAGTGAGAAAAATAAGAATGGCTTCTACTACTTGTCCAATTGATGGGTGAGAACCACGTCACCTATATTAAGTCCCAGTCAATGTCCTTTCGAGAACCCTTCAGGTTTTGGTCAGCACTATCGTGCTTTTCATAATGAACAATTGGGCTGTCAGCTGAATACATGGAAAGTCTCCCTAGAGTCAAATCGAAGGCACTGAGTTTGGATAATATTTCCATTGCAATTTGCTTCCAAGGTTTCTTGTCTATCACTATAGAAATCCAAAAATAAATGCTGGAACCCCCATCTCAAATTTGAAATATCTCAAGACTAAGGGGAAACACTTTATTACCCCTGTTCGAGGCATCAGTTTCCAAAGAGAGAAAAGGTAATTTCCTTTAATGTAATCAAGTGCTTCTCCACAAAATATGGCACTAGAACGTACAGGAGATGGCACGAGAATGTTTTCGCTCAGTGTTTTTGCCTTTGTTTTCTCACACCTCATGTCTCTTGCCACTGAAGTGTAGGTTTCTTTATCAACTTTTATGTTGCAGTCTCCTTTAAGACTGCTGGTGCCTCACAGCATGACAAACTTTACACTGTTCAGCAGCAGTCACTTTATTGTTTTGAGGAAATTTTAATAAGTAGCTCATTGATAATGTAGCTACACTGTGAGTGTTAGATTTGTGCTTTTCTAAAAAAATGTGCTGATTCACATCTCTCTTTCCTCAGCGGTTGATATCAATGTCACATCAGCACAAAGTGCAGAATGCACAACACTCTCCCTTTTTGGTTTTTTGCTATGAAATCACTTTCTTTTGACCATTCTGGATTGAACAGCGTCTCTTAGGCATTTTGAATTGGTGAATTGTGTGGTATGTCAGGGTGTTGGTGTGATGAAGACAGTGCTAGATTTTTTTTTTGCAAGCACTCACCAACCTGGAAATAATTTTGACTGACTGTTATTGACATTAGCCAATGAGGTGGGTAAGAAAACATTGAGTAACATTGAGGATAGCGACCATAGAAAGGATGATCCAATAGGCCCTTGTATCACAGGCACACTTGCCGACCTGAAAATGACTTGACCGACATTTAACCAATGAGGCTTTGAAGGCAGATTGATTAAAAAGGTGACCTTTTGCAACCATAGAACCGCTAAATGGCTGATTACTATCATACATTTGTGATTTATCACTACGTTGGTCAGTGAGGGCCCACAAAATGAATGGACCTTCCCTCGACTAGGCCACGTGGCTTTATGAGCAGTGTGAACATAGACCGTCTGGTACCAGAATGGGCCCTGACGTGATGAAATCCAGACCATCCAGTACAAAACTGGATGTCTGGTCACCCTAAACTTCCATGAGCATTCTTTTGATCATTCACCGTAACCTCAGTGGAAGATCATGGAAAACACAGGGAGACAGCATAAACTATGACTGGGAGAACCCCTCAGAAATTCTACTCCATATTGCATTGGACTCTTAAAGACCATTAAACTGAGAAGGTACTCATTCAATTTCTCCAGGCAGGTTCACACCTTGCTCCGAAAAAAGGAGGGGTAATGTTTGAATCTAATTTGCATTAGAGTGCCACTTCCCTGCTTCCAATGCTAAGTGTTTTAAAATCTTTTAAGCTTTACTAGACCAAAAGAGTGGAGGAGAAATTTTCCTGGGTCTGCACAGAGATGCACTGGACCACTTGGGGATGAAGTGAATATCGGAGAATTGGACATCTCCTTTCTAGATGAGCACTATGATCAACCTGATATTCTGAAATTTGCTAAGTCCAGTGAATCAGTTTGCCCGAGTGTAGACCCAGGAGAACTTCACCTTTCACATCAGCTATGCTGAGGATGCTGGAAATATCTTGATCACAAATGTGCAATTAAATAAATGTGACAATAAAGGTTGGCAATTGTGAAACCAGGTCAAAATTTTCCTGCAATTCAGAAATTACTCACAAAGTTAATGAGCGAAAAGGAAGCTGAAAAAAAGATATAACTTCAGCAAAATTTCATTTCTGTTTCAAACTCTGGAACAATGAGAAATGCCTTCCTATTTCTCCAGTCATGTAAATTCATATGTTTGAATTAGTATGTTCATGATCACTTTTTAAAACAATAATCACATTCTACAAATCTTAAACTAAGTTGCTTTAGCAAACTTTATGGATTGCTGTACCTGCTTCAGGAAAGGAGTTTTCCAATTAACACAAATGTTATCATTCCCTCTGCTCCACCACCCACACACCCCACCACCCCTTTCACCACTTCCTGTCAGAAAGCTCTGCTGCTTCCTTTTTTACTGACTCAGAACAGCAGTAGAATAAAATAATGTGAAAGTGTAGAATGTTCTCAGAAAACTGAACAACTAACTGCAGTTCCAGTCCATTTTCAGACAGAACAAACATTTTAAGAAAACCAATGATCTGAATCGAAACTGAGCAAATAAATATTTAGAGATGGAAATTTAAAAATAAGAGAAACTGAAGGCGTTCACAGCTGGTGTTATCAGATATTTGCAAATATTTGCAGATATACATTTGAGCTTTTTGCATCAGGCAAATTAGATATACAGGTTTACAAAAACTGCACCATTAAACCTCAAGGCTTTGAAAACAGATTAATTATGTTGGATGTCTTAATTATGAATACAATATATGCCAGGAATTTAAGTTTGCCACACAGCAGTCATGATGGGGCACAAAGTGGCACAGGATGTTGTCGGGAGGGCCTCCTGACGTCATCGTATCTCCTCGCGATATTTCGGGTGGAGGGCACATGCGAATTATCAGAAGCACACCCGCCAGCAATCAAAGGGCCAATTAAGGCCATTAATAGGGCAATTGATCCCAATTTTGAGAGGCCCGTGCACTTTTACACTTGGCACATTGGCAAATCAGGGCAGACGAACTTCACATTTTTTAATTATTCTAGATCCAGGCTGGGATAAAAGGCCCAGAAGGAATGGAAAAGTGAGAGGGTAGGTGTATTAAATAGAGTTGTGAGTGTGCACATTATAATTCATTTTTTCATTCATTTTGTTCATTTGCATAACTTTAGGAGGGTTAAACCTTTGCAGAGGCTTTCTGCACACAGGCCCCTTAATACTTTCCGTCAAGCCTTTGCAAGCATAAGTTTTGAGATGGGTGTTGTGTAACCTGCTGGAGGGACCTCCTCAGATGGGGAGGAGATGACAAAAAGGGCGCGGAGGCCAGTTGCCCGCAGGCACCATGCTAGAGTCTGCCCTCAGGGCTGAGAGGCTCAGCCAGAAGGAGCAAGAGAATGTGCCAATACCCAGCTGGAAGAGTGTACAGGCTGCGGACCAGCTACCTGGACATGACAGAGGTTCAGTGCTGAAGAAGGCTCCATTTCTCCAGAGAAACTATCACCTCTATCTGTGACATGATCAGCCCTGAAATAGCCTCAAACTGTATAGGTGCCAGTGGCTCTGAAAGTCACAGTTGCCTTAAACTTTTATGACTTGGGTTCGTTCCAGAGGTCGGTGGGAGATATTTGTGGAGTGTCGCAATCTGCAGCACGTAGTTGTATCAAACTGATGGCAGATGCTCTGCTCCAAAGGATAAATACCTTCATTTGATGAGGCCAGCCAGGCAGAGCAAGTCAGAGGTTTCTCATCAATAGCTGGATTTTGGGGGATTCAGGGAGCCATTGACTACACACATGTGCTTAACAAGGCACCTGTGGGAGCTGGGGTCTTTGTGACTAGAAAGGGATTCCACCCTCTGAACATTCTGGTAGTGTGTGATCATCAGCACGAGATCCTGCAGGTTTGTGCCAGGTATCCTGGAAGTTTCTATGAAGCATACATCTAATGTCACTCCCAAGTGCCAAGGCGCTTCGTAGTCCCAACACGGTTGGATGGCTGGCTGCTGCGGGGGAAAACACTATCTGCTCAAAAGATGGCTGATGACACCCACTCAGACACCCAAGGATGCCAGAGGAGGAGAGGTACAACCAGAGTCATGCTTCCATAAGATCAATCTTTGAGAGGACACTAGGCCTACTCAAAATGAGGTTTCACTATCTGGACCGGTCAGGAACATCTCTGCACTATCCTCCGGAATGTGTTTCCTTTATTGTAGCTGTCTTCTGTGCCTTTCACAATCCGGCTCTCTCAAGGGGGCAGCAGATGAAGACAGCGACATTCTTCCAGAAGCTGCTGAGGATGAATCTAGTGCTGAATCTGAGGAGGAGACTGATCAGTCCCAGATCCAGCAACGAGGATGCTTCTGGGAGCCAGGGAGACCAGGGAGGCCCTGATTCGGAGGAGTTTCCAGTCGGACTCCAAAGTCAGGATTCCAAATATTTGCATACAGATCATCACCTTACTGTTCAGTGCTGATGAGACCCTCCTGACACCGTCTTCTCTTGTCCCTCCCTCTGAAATACACTTTGCAGCCCAAGTGATGTCTTACACAAGAGTTGTAGGCCTCCTCCCTAACTATGACATAAAGTGCGATAAGGTCATTTGACATGATGTCACATTTTATTGCGGCATAGACATACATAAATGACCATGAAAAATTATTCACCCATAAACCCCTTCTGTGATCATAATGATTTAAATTTCCACTTACGAGTGCTACAGTTTGGTGCTTACCCCTAGCTGGCAGTTGCATTGGAAGCAGGCTGGTGATTCTGATGCCCCGTCAGTCCTGATGACCTTGGCGGCTGTCCTCTGGACACCAGGGCCTGTGTGGGCCCCGACTGGGAGGGAGAGTTCAGCACCATGCCTGGGCACTCTTCAGTCATTGCAGTCTTCTTAGATGTGATGGTCACCGGCAGAGGGGTGGAGGAACTACTGCCATCATCAGGAGTGCCCTGAGAGGATCCCCTAGATACACGGAGCTGCAGGTCATCTACCAACATAAGGTCTGTTTGAACTTCCCTGCTCACCAGAGATAGACAGGATGCCGGCAGAGTTATAGGAGCCTCATCCATCTCTCACATTGGCAGTGACCTACTGAGGTCACTGCCAGTGTGTGAGCTTGCAGATCTGAATGAGGGTAGATGATGGTGCAGTGGTATTGTCACTAGGCTAGTAATCCAGAGACCCAGGGTAATGCTCCGGGGACCCGGGTTCGAATCCCATGCCAGATGGTGGCTTTTGAATCCAATGCAAATCTGGAATTAAAAGTCGATTGTTGTATAAACCCATCTGGTTCACTCATGTACTTTAAGGAAGGAAACCTGCTGTCCTTACCTGGCCTGGCCTTCATGTGACTCCAGACCCACAGCAATGTGGTTGTCTCTTAAATGCCCTCTGAACTAGGGCAACTAGGAGTTGGTAATAAATGCTGGCCTAGCCAGCAATGTCCACATCCCATGAACGAATAAAAAGAAACCTCTGATTGAGTTCCTGGAGCTGCCGCTCCATGAGAGTCACCACTCTCTCATTGGAGGAAGCTGTGTTCAGAGTTACAGGTTAATGCACTGTTCACGCTCCGCACAGGCTCCTCCAATCGTCATCGGTGGCGGTCACTTGGAATCAAGGAGGACGTCCGTCAGTTAGGCTGAGGAACCCAATTGTGGATCCACATGTTCTTCCACAGTGGGGGCACATTGTCATGCAGGAGAGTGGAAATCACAGCCCTGGGTTAGCTTCCTTCTCCTCGCTCTGTCGCTGCTGTTCCTACCACGCGTACCAGTCGCTGAGCCTCAAAGTGGCTTGCGCCTTGATGGACCAGGTAGTGCCATGCTGAGTGATCGGCAGCATTCTCCTCTCAATCAGTGGTGTTAATGCCTCTGTGTGTAGGGAGACCTTGAGCATATCCTTATACCTGTACCTTTGACCGCCCTTTGAACATTGGCCAATGGAGAGCAGTGAGAAGAGAACCTGCCGAGGGAGGTGGTTTTCTGGCATCTGGATGCAATGGTCCATCGGACTTGGTTCCACAGAGCAGGGCTTCAATGCTGGTAAACACAGCTTCATGGAGGACGCTCGCGTTAATCCGGCCTTCCTCCCATTTGATCCCCAGGGTTTGATGCAAGCACCGTTGATGGAGATTTTCAAGGATCTTAATGTGGTGTCAGTAGACAGTCCATATTTCAATGCAGCAGCGGAGGGTGGTCAACACAACAGCCTTCTAAACCAGGACATTTATTGACTTTGAAAGGACTGCAATGCTAAAGACACATTGGTGCCGCTTGAAGAAGGCGGCGCTGGCACAGTTAACTCGATGTTGGACTTCTTCATCGATGGTAGTCCCTTGGGAATGGTGGCTATCGAGATAAAGGAAGGGCTGCACTTACTCTAGAGCTACCCCATCTACGTGGGTGGCGCAGGGGATGCTCAACTGGCTCAGGGAAGGTTGCTGAAGGACCTTCATCCTGGTAATGTTTAAGGGCAAGCCAAGCCTCTTATACGAGATGTTGAAGAGGTCAAGCATCCTTTGCATGTCCTTTACGGAGTGAGCCATCACACAGCAGCCATCCACAAACTGAAGGTCATGGATGTCCATGGTGGTGAGTTCTATTTTTACCCAGAGGCGACCAAGGTTGAAGAGCTCCCCGTCCAGACGATACTGAATGCTAACATCAGGTGGTACATCATCTCAGATGAGGTGGATGATGACGGTCAAATATATGGTGAACAAGGTGGGGGTGATCACACAACAATGTTTGATCCTGGACTGGACTTGAAAGGTATCAGATTCAGATCCTCCACTCAGGATGGTTGTTGTCATGTTGTCATGCAGGAGTCTCAGGATAGTGACAAATGCAGAGACCATGGCATGCAGACCCTCAGGGATCTCTGCCAGATCTTTGCATGCATCCAGCTGGACATCCAGCATTTGCCGCCTAATAAACGACTCCAGAGGCTCATCATCTGCCTCAGGCTCAGCATGGTCTTGGTGTCCAGCAATCCTCTGACGGTCAGTGCCCTGGGGACTCTCTGCCTCTGCCAGGTCCTCAAGCGAGTGTGGTGTGCCCTCACCGCTGTGCCCTACCATCTGTTCCACTGACGTGCCTGTATCTGCGTTGGTGCATGGTGCAGAGGGAAGATGTGATGTAGGTGCGTCTGAATGCAGGTCATCCTCTGATGTCAAGAGAGGGTCCTGGAAGTCCTTTTAGGGTCTACAGAATGTTTCATCTGAGGGAGGGAAAACATAATTAAGCCTCCATCAGCCTTTAGGAATCAGAGTACATATAGTCTAGTAACTATTAATGTCACCGTTAGCACATTTCTTAGCTAATATCACCACCGTCAACATCTCTTTGTCCTTTTGTCTATGACATCTTTTGGCAATCTCCACCTATCATTGGCCCTCTATCCAGCTCTACCTGTCCCACCATCACCCACCCCGCCCCCCCCCCACTCCCCCCTCCACACCTTAAACCAGCTTATATTTTACCTCTTTCCTATTTTTCCTTAGTTCTGATGAAGAGTCATTCAGACTTGAAACGTTAACTGTGTTCCTCTCCGCAGATGCTGTCAGACCTGCTGAGTTTTTCCAGGTACTTTTGTTTTTGTTTTGGATTTCCAGCATCCGCAGTTTTTTTGCATTTATACTACTCTAGATGCTAATTATTCAATCAGAAATTGGCGAGGAGGAAAAATAGAAATAGCCTTTCAGATACCCACGAGTGGACTGGTTGCTTCCACCATGATGCTGTCAACTGTGCACAAAGGCTCAAACACAGCTAACTGATAGTGACAGAGAAGAGCAGGTTTGCTGACTCTGTTTCAAAAGGAAGGCAGTGAACAATGTGCCATTGCAATCTGAAGACAACCTCCATGATAGGAATAGCATGCTAGTGACATCAGACCTTCATCTAAGGGACATCTTCTAGGTGTCTGAGCTCCCAGTATCCTTTATAAGAAACTCTGCTGCCCATAGCCACAAAGAAATTGACTCCAAACACTTTGCACAAAAGTGGCCTCAGCACTTCCTTAACTAATATTAATACCCATCCTTTGCTGTGTTAGACCTTATTCTCCATGAACAGAAATAAACTCTCAATGCAAAGTTAAAACAGTGCGGTCAAGTTATTCACCTACTTTGTGTAATGTGTTACTGATGTTAGTGTATTTTTCTATGGTGCTTTCTGGGGAAGCTATTTGAGATTCAGGTGAATATGTAACTCCTTGTGCTGGGTTGCTGAGATAATCCTTTAACTGTTAAAGTGACATCCACTTTGTTTTAACTAGCTCATCCTGCTTCTTGTGCAATGGGGTTTTCTCCATTTGATCCTCAAGTCTCTTGAAGGTGAGTGTCGGAGACTAAGTCCTCTGAAACTGCAATGTGAACATTCACAACAGATACTCTGGTTGAACATAGAATCTGTGATGGAGGGCTCTACTGAAGATGACTCAGGTGACATTTACTCTATGCTAGTTTATAGTCCAGACAAACCATCTTGCAAAACTACACAAGTGCTATTTGGTTTAGCAGACTGTTGAGTGGTCTTATCTTGGCAGCTTTCCTGATGTCTGCTGTATTCCTGCTCTTTCACAGCTGGGTGTGCTGAGTGTTGCTGGCAGAGCCCATACTATCAGATTTCTGCTGCCAAGCTTGTTGGATCAATCTTTTCTGGGGAGGGTGCTTTTCAATCACAAGGAGAAACAATCTTTCTTTTCCTTACTCGATGCAACATTACTTCAAGCACAACATCTGAATCTGCATGTGGTTGTTTCTGTGCATGAACTTCCTACTTCCCAGGAATTTGGCAAAATAACTGATGTCTTGCAGAAGATAGTGCAACTCTTTTAATGCTACTAAATTCCTTTAAAGCTTGTCTGTTGGGCTTTTGGGTGAAATGTTCCCTCAGATCGTACAGGCAATGAGGATGGGATGAAAGTAGGGTGGGATCTAGATCAGATTTGTTCATTCAGTGGTAATTTTCAAATTTGTGATCCTAATGGGGAGCCATGCACTGAGAACACATGTCAGAAATTTGACCAATGCTGTCATGACGGCCCACGATTATCAGAAATTATGCGAGCCTGAATTTCCAATGTAAAAACATGGGGTGGAATCAAGAAATGTTGGCAGTTAGGCACCTTTTTTGGGTCCTAACCCTGCACTGGCTGTCCAATGGTATGGGATATTGTTGGCGATTTTTGATTCTGTGATACATGGATTCTTAAACTGCAGACTTGTTGAATTCGGTTTGCTAGGAGGATCATTGATCATCACCAGAATGGTACCAATCTTCCCACACCAAACTTATTAATGTGTGCAACTCAACCCAACAACGTGCACCTTCATGAGCATTCTTCAAACAACTCACCACCCTGGCTCCCAGTCCTGAGCAACTTTGCCCTCTGCACCGCAAATCCCCACCCCCAACATTAGGAGGGTAATTGCAACAGGCAAGCTACTGGAAAAGGTCTACTCCAACCCAAGCCTGCCATTATTCAAGAACTTCCTCAACCTACCAGCAGTATGTCTCCCCTCACGCCACCCCATAAGGTTAAACCTATCATGCCAAGGAATAACAACTGAGGAACAATGGCAGGAGGGTTGGAAGGAGAAAACGCCTACCAGAAACCACTCTCTGATCATAGACCCCACTGCTGGTCCACTCAGATTTCATCTCCCACAGCGGCTGTTGGCGCTTTTAAACTATTTCTGGACTGGCCAAGGCATCTGTCCACCCAACCGAATATCAATGAGGTTGACAAGACCATCTAGGCTGCAGCTGTGGTGCAATCCAAACAATGACTCACATTGTTAAGCAGTGTCCACTGACTAAGCTTGAAGGTGGGCTTAAAGCACTCCAACTATCTACTGACAAGGCTATTGCTTGGCTCTGTGACTCTTCACATACTAAATAAATAAGTAAATACTGGCTGTCTACGTGCTTGCCTTCATGTTGGATTTAATAAATAGTGGCTACAGCTGCTAGGCCACCTCTGTGGAGAGGAAACACTGTCACAGGATGCCTGCAGGAGGAGCTCATGGCTGTAGCTCTAGTGGGGATTTGGGGATGGGTGGTAGGGGTGTGGGGCAGGATGGGGGTTGGTTGGGAGGGACGGCAATACAACAGGAGGCCTCACAGGTCCACAGGTCAGCTGCCAGAAAGCCACCCCAAGACCCTTAGGTTAGGCATGAGGTGTTCCCTGTGACAGCACCAATCAGCCTACAAATGGGCAGCTGATTCCGCTGATGGGTTATCCCCCACTCCCGCCTCCGCTGCTAGGCCGACAGCCCTGGCATGAGGTGACACGCCTCCTGGAAGATGGATCAGGCTCACAGTGATGGTGCATGGGCCTAATGAGTGGCTCTCCTTCATCTCAGTGGGCTGCAAGATTGAAATCGGGCATCGTAGCAGTGCTTTGGTTGGACGTAGAGGGAGCACACGGCTCTCGCAGTCAATGTTATGTGCAATCAGCACGCACCTCATTTCATGTGCCCTTGCTTTGCGTGTGTATTACTTTAATAATACTGGTTGGTAAAAACTATGTGGACGGAAACTAGAGGAATCTGGCAACCCTGCGCATGGGCAACAGTTGACAAAATGTCTCGTGGGCCTTACTCAGAACTCTGATGGGCCACATGTGGCCTGTGGGCCGCAGGTTGCCCACCACTGGCTCAGAGGCAGGAATGCAAAGGCCCTCTGATCTGATGCCAACTTCATGAAATTCCTCTTGGTCATTCCTTCAAGCTCATTCCCAAGGGACAGGAAAGATTCCGACCCTTGCTTGTGAGACTCCATACTGGCAAATTACAAAATTACCCGTATAACCATGGAGGTTTGTAGCTCAGGATGCCATTTGGCCCATTCTGTTTGTGCGAGTACAATCCAAGACTATCCCCACCACCCAGCCCTTGGTTTCCTGTAACTTTCACTTTCACTGCTTGAAATATTTATACAATTTTTTCTTCAAAAGTATCAATGATTCCTGTCTGAGCCATTCCCAGTAACCAGCTGGTCATGCTTTTACACATAATCTGTGTAAATTGGTTATGAACTTAATATGCTCAAGCACCCACATTCTACTGTCTCGCCTGGAAGACGCAACATCAGTGAATTTATATCCTTTAAGGCATCCATCTCACCAGCACCACTCTGTACCGGATCCGAATGTTAAATTATACTTGATCCAATGTTAAATTGCTAAGTTAAACCATAAACAAAACAGAAAAAAAACTGCCTCGGTATTATGCAAATAATGTTATGCAAATATGACCATAGATTCCATTTTTATTCTGATTTGACTCTTCCTGCTGGCAAATTTCCTGCATTTGCAAATTCGGAATGAAGCGGCAAATGTCAGCGTTTGTCATCACAGGCACTCAAAACATGAACAGCATGAAGTGGCATGGCACTCTGCTGCAGTATTTATTGTTGGGATATTTCAGTCAAAACAATACAGAAATTTCTTACCTAAGATGAAAACTATAGAAAACTTTTGCAAGGATTTTGTCCAACATAAGGCAGGCCTGGGAGATTCTATCGATATTTGGAGTTAAATTCTAGACTTAACGTTCGCATGAGAAAAGGTGCTTCTTTTGTTTGATGGTGTGTAGTTGGAAAAGGTTTGCAACCTGTCTCAGTAGGGTTTCTTTCCTCGTCCTAAAGGTTACTCCAAAAAAAAGCCTGTATAAAGTGCATGCTTAAACCGCCTGGTTGAAAAAAAAGTTTTACAAAATTTGTATGTGGTTTCCTGCAGGATATATATGTATCAATTTGAAACTGTACATAAGTAAAGGCAGACCGTATAGATCTTTTCCCACATGATTACAATAATACGTATCTTAATAATAAAGCTGTTTGGCTATAAAAAAAAATACAACATCCAAAATGCAAAGAAAGCCGTTGGTGCTGAGTTTACAGACAACTGAGTTTGGTCACATGATCCACAAAGTTTGTTGTGAAGTTTTCCCTTAAGTCACTCAACAAAAAAAAAATTGAACAGAACAAACTCTGTAACTTCTTCCGCAAAACAAACCGCACCCAGAACAACTCCTGCATGCACACAGTAAGTTTTAAAATATTTTAATATATATATATAGATATCTAAGTAACGACACCTTCGCTAAACAAGCATCGTGTTCTACAATGATCCAGATTGGACGTTGCTCTGTCTGCAACTTGCGAAAGTTTGATTTGTTCTGGAGGGAACGGAGACAGTGAAGGGCGAGAACTCAAAGACAGAGAGAACAAGAGAATGAGGACCGGCCAGAGACACGGACAGAAATAGGGACACATCGCTTGATGCAGACAGAGACAGAAACTGAGGAGATCCAAAGAAACATAAGGTATAACAGGGATGGACATACACCAAAATCAAACGGGGACAGGGTACAATAGAAACAGTCGTATCGGAAAGGAAGGGAGATGGGAATAGTCAGGTAGAATATAGGCAGACTGACATGAAATTGAAACATGGAAGAGGACCAGAAAGGGAACAGACAACAAGAGGAACAGTAATAGGGACAGAGCTTCAGAGACTGTGTCTTAGCCCCATGAAAATGAGTTGGTACTTCAGTAACAGGAGAGTTAATCCTTGGAAAGGGGAGTGGGGGCGAAGGGGTAGAAGGTCTGAGAGTCAAAGACAAATATTCTAACAAGTATGAAGGGAGGCTCTGAGCAGGAAGAACATTAAGATGTAGACTAGGAAAGGGAGACAGGGAAAGACAAGGGCAAGAGAGTCCCAGGCATCGAGAGGGAATCGAAAAGAGAGGGAGTTTGATGGGGTTGGGCATATTAGGAGAAAAAAATAGGGCAGTGAGTGATAGAGAGGAACATGGGGTTTGAGAGACTGCGAGTCCTGAGAGATGCCAGAAAACCGACAGACTGCGACTGCGGTGGGCACAGAGAGCCGGAGAACAGGAACAGGTTCCGAGTCTAATTGGAGGGCAGCGACACCCCGAGCCTGAACTGGATTTCAATGTCATTTTAATTACACTGGCTCTGCCAGCTCTCCAGATTGTATACAACCCCCACATTCAAACAGAGCGACCGAAACAAAATCATTGTTCTGCTTGAAATCTATGAACTGCTGTTTTACGGTGTGGACATTGTCCGTCGCCTTTGGATGTTAACACGGAAAAATAATACGGCTTTTGCAAAAAGAAAACGGCTTTATTTTTTAAATGGTGATATTTATTTTCTGCCCCAACTATATATGTATGAATTTAGATTTTCTAAAGCAATTCCTTCATTAGAAGGATTCAGTTCTGTAATTTTCTTGTTTAGTGTAAGAGGGGAAACTTCAGAAAGTTTCTTCATGTTCCTTACAGTAGACTGCGGATTCATCAGGTGACTGCCTGTTGGTTCAGTTCTTGGTTCCCTCTCTTGTGTACAAAATTGTCCTCCAGTCACGACCACATTCAACTTGTTCAGAACTGGACTGGGCCAGGATCTGGCTGCTCTCGATTTTAGACAAGCAGGTTGGGAAATTTTGTAAACTCACTCGGAACATGGAATATAAAAAAATCCCTCTCCTCGTCCCGGAATCCGAGTGAGACCAAGCAGAGGCTGTTTCTTAGCTCCGCAGCCACAGGGGGGCGCGGTGTAGGCAATTTAGGCTATAATGGACAACAATTCTGCTCCCTTCAAAACTGCAAGTACTGTAGAAAACGTAGGTGAAGAAACTTTTTTCCCCCAATGTTTAAGTATTGGTTCCAAATGCTCCGTATTATTAATGTTAAGCTGCCATGCACCTCTTGAAGATGAATACTGCAATATTATTCCTGTTCCAAGGAATGTGATTGGAGCAAAAATTACAGCCGTGGGCGAACCATCTGTGGAATTAGGACTTCACTCAGCTTTGATGAAAAAAAATGGTAACTTATTGAGGTAAAGATTTGTTTGGAATTTTAAATGGATGGGCTGATTAGCAGCGCTATATAAGTATTTTTAAAGGAGGAAGTTAAAAACTGAGTCAATCGGAAAGATTGAAAAAAATACAATCCAGAAGTGGTGGAAAGATGCCACTTGTTTTAAAATAACATTTCATCGTCTTTCCTCGCAAAACTGTTAGTCAGTGGGCATGAGCCAACGCTGCGTTCTTACACTGCCCCTTTACTTTTCTGTCAGGTATTAGGAAGTCCCACCTTGAACTAGATTTTATATATTTAGAACTGACAACAACAACAGTTGTCCAAATTTTATGGTTTTCAATTTTCTATTTTTTTATTGGGTGAAAAAATAATGCTTTCATCAATCATTCTGAGCTAGCGTAAACATAATTACTCTATCGGAAGATTGTTTCCAAATTTCTGATGTATGGGGCCAATGGCCGGGAACACAAAACGAGAAAGAATTCCTGCACAGAGGAGAGTCATGGATAGCTGTTGAACGTGATTTATACCCGAGATAACCTTACACATCGCAAGAATAGCCTTCTTGCATTAGAAAAGCTGTGACACTTTTTGATTTGAAGGAAGACAGAAGAAGTGAAATCTTAAATAAGTACATAAAATATTAAACCGAGGACTTGACAACATTGCGGGAAAACGTTTAATGAACTCACATAGTATATGAAAGATCAGTTCGAGCTGCAAGATAAATCATGATATTAGGCCAAAGGAGTACAGGTTCAAAATGGTGAAAGGCAAATTTTGGACTGATGTCAGGAATGTATAATCAGTGCAAACCTTTGTGTGATTTGAGCTTGAGATAAGTTTGTAACTTTGGATAGAGGCAGTCTGTCCCTCTGAAAGGCACTGTATCACAGAAGCCTGCAGCTGAATGCTATTGCTGCAAATGGAGAGAATGGAAGTGAAGCACCAGGGTTGAGAGGGCACTGATACATAAATCTGTGTGGGCTGCTTGGCATCTCCCAGGGGAGGAAAGGGATCCCTGTTTCAAAGGCGCTCAATGCCTGATTGAGGGACCCAGCATTGGGAAAGGGAAACCCTACTGAGAGCCATGCCCTGGCCTTGTTGTTGATCCCATCTACCTCCCCCTACACCCCTCCACCTCACGACCTCCACACTGCGAAAGCCCTCATGCCATCACTTAACTGTGGCTTGGGTTGCTCCATGATAATGGGCCTTCGGTGTGTGTCTTTCCCATGGCCTCCCTTGTGATGCTGCTACGTAAAATAGCTGCTGGCCTCTGATTGGCAGCAGCACTCGGTTGGCGGGACCTCTGCCTTGGGGTCTTGATCCCGAGGAAAGACCTGCAGATGGCGTCTCAATAGCCTGATTGGCTCGAGGTTCAGCAGGTCTTCCCAAGAGGAGGAAACATGCGTCTTTTGCAAGCTCTTTAGCTGGCAGGCAAAATCCCCGCCATCTCCACTAGATTTCGTCCTACGCTTCTACGAGAACAAGGAGGTCCTGAAGCAGATGAACTTCTAGAGTCTTTCCCCAAGGACCTGACAGCAGTGTGGGGAAAAGCTGAATAAACTCACATAGGTAGTCAAGGCCAGTGAATGAATCTTTAAAGGACATCTGCTACCCAGCTCACCACCAAACTCTAATGCTACTCAATACAACACAGTTTCATCACTCACCCAGCAGCAGTCTGTAACTCTCAATACTCATACCTAACATTCAGATACTCCACCTGAGCTTCACACAGCTTCCAATGATGCCAGCCTCATACCCACCTCTCGCTGCCTCCAAATACCCCCACTTATTCAGTTGTGGCAGCCATGTCACCCAAATGCATTGCAGGATAATCACTGAAATTCTGCTCTCTCTCCCTCTTTTTCAGGCCAAAGTGCCATGAAATAGAAGGGATCAGAAGAGAACTGGTAGGGGTACAGGCACATCTTTATCTCTTGAACCTGATGGAGGCAATGGTGCTTCACATCATGGGGCGAGCTGTCTCAGAGTTCGTAGAACTGGTGTCACCGAGAACATTCAGGATTATAGCATGTTACTGGCTTTGGCCCTTCTCGACTCCCACCTGACCTTCATCCTGATATACAGCATGATGTGCAAGATACAGAAGGTGAGACAATGGATGTCTTGCTTTCCACCCCAGCACCTGTCCCTCAAACCAACCCTCTCCTACTGATTTTATGCTATCAGATACCCAAAAATTGCTGCCTGACCCACCATATAGCCCCTGGAGGAAGAGAGTGAGCTGCTCTAGACCTCTGAGGAAGAAGCACTGCCCTTTGACCTGACAATCACAGGCACCAGCTCAGATACTGGCAGTGCGTGAACTTTGGAGTCAGGATCTTCATGTGGTGAGTCGCCAGGCTGCAGCCAGAATAGGACGAAAGCTCACCGAAGCTTGAGGTCGCAGGTGAGTTCTTTTACAGGGCACTCTGGTGAGGATTTCGATGGGGAGGTGTTCTGGAGAAAGCTGTGAACAGGCACTCCAAGATGCTTGGTGCTTTTTCAGGCCTGCCAGTCAGCCTCCTGTCACTGTCAGGAAGCATAGATTCTGGTTCCAAGCTGGCAGATGGCATCACACAGAGCTTGGAGCCCAACTTTTCCAGCATGGAAGTGGTGACCAGCTCCATGACAGCAGCAGCAGACTTGCCCTGATGAAATGGCTAGTGGTCATTGTCTCAGCTTCCACTATAGGACAGGTGAAGTCCTACTGATGTATCAGTGCTGCAGTGGAAGGTCTGATGGAGGTTGTGAGATCTGTACTTGCTGCCATCATAGCTGCAGACCTCAGTGCTTAAAGGGACTTGCAGGTTCTTGCAGCACTCCGGAAATCTGTTCTCCAACAGATTACTAGGATTGATGAGGTGCTTGGGAATGACAATGTGGCAGTGACTGTGTGGAGCACGAACCTGCTGTTCTCTCTCAGAATAACAGCATTCACGCTCCCACCGTAGCACCCCACCAGTGCCTTGCTGTTGCCTTTCCGCAGCCAGCCCAGACTGCTGCTCTCCATGTTCAGCTGATACAGTCCAAAGCTAGGTGCTCAAGCCCACAGGCTGCTTGAGGGAGACTTGCAAGGCCTTCTGCAGCCATCACCAGTAAAAGTCAGCAACCATCCACTAACCATGAAGCAGCAACAGAGATAGAACTGTGTAGGAGCACTAGGCTAGGCAAAGGTACCTGCAAGGCAGGCGATAATGAAATGCGCAAGGGTGAATAGTCCATTTCTGTTTGCATAATTGGATGACTCATTATCTAAAAATGTATTTGTGAGTGCCTTTTATTGAATAATGCTTTGGGTGGCTCTATTTCTTTCACTAAACATACATTTTCCTTGTGTAGTTCAGTGACAGAGGGGAATCATGAGACATGTGTACAGAGGGTAGACTCTGTCTCCCTATAGCCAGCCCTCCATTTTCCATGGCGGGCAAACAGCCTTAGAATGAAGGCATTGTGGCTGCTGTCAGGGTAACAGCCATTTGTCAACAGGATGTACTGTCCGTGGTTGCACACCAACTTCACATTGATGTAATGGTAGCCCTTGCAGTTCCTTACCACTTTCCATTGCTATGGGGTGCCCATAGAGCTATGTACATCATCGGAAATTCCACTATCCTGGAAACATGCCCTCTCATCCTGCTTCCCCCTGCTGAGGGTGAAAATAATGTATTTGGCTTTCTTGGCATTGGTGGTGTCTGTCACCTCCTGAATGCACCATTGGATGGCGTATTGGGATATGTTGGGAATGCCACCCTCTCACTCTTCGAAAGATCCAGACACATGAAAGGTAAATGCTATTGTGACTTTTATGACCACTGGTAGTGCCCTCCTTGCCAGCCTAATTAGAAGACTTTCAAGGGACTGGTGAAGGCCATTCTAAAAACAGTAAGATTAAGATTTTTTGAATGATTTTTGGAAGAACAGGAGGAGCATGCTTTGCCTGATTCCACAAAATCATCTCGACATTGTTGGCTCACCTCCAGTAGAGCTATTGGATTTCATGACCCCTTTTCCCCCACCCCCCACCTCCTGCTCACCGCCCTCTGATTTACAACCTGCCTATCGATACTCAGTTAGCACTAGCAGCATGCCAATTTTATGGTGAGGTCCAATCACTGAATCCCTGATCTTTTCCCATATCAGGTTGGTATGCAGTTGACTCTCTCACTGCCTGTCCATATTGAAATTCACTCCCGTTATACTGCTGAATTATTACTTTATAACTTGTTAATGCAGGAAAAATGCAAAAGAAGAATTCTAAAAGGGTCGGATATATGTTCTCAAGAATATTTAAAGGGGCCACTCCAGATCAAGACTGACACGAATCTTACGGAACCTGAAAATGAGACTAATTGCAAGATATAGTAATGGTTTTCAAATTCTGACTGTGTTCAGGGAACTCTGATAAGGACTTCAATAGCATTCTGCAGAATGCTGTGAACATGCACACCAAGATGCTTGTTGCTTTTTCAGGCCTGCCAGTCAGCCTCCTGTCAGGAAGCATGGATTCTGGTTCAGGTTGGCAGACGGCATCACACAGAGCTTGGAGCCCAACTTTTCCAGCATGGAAGTGGTGACCAGCTCCATGACAACAGCAACAGACTTGCCATGACGGAGTGACTGGTAGCCACTGTCTTAGCTTCCTCTATAGTACAGGCAGAGTCCTACTGATGTATCAGTACTGCAGTGGAAGGTCTGATGGAAGTTGTGAGATCTGTACTTGTTTGAAATAAGAATACTGATATTACCCTGTAGCTGAGCAAAATACATAACTTGAGTTCTCAGCCAATACCATTGTACTAAAACCACTATGACATAAACATTAATAATGATAATGGTCTGGCTTAGCTTCAGCTCTCATTCGGTTGCCAGAAGTGCAGTAGAATGGGACTTCCAACTGCCCTCCAGCTGGGCCTGTGAAGGTCATCAACCTACTGAGGTTGTGGCCAATTTTGTGTTGCTTACTGCAGGGTGAGGGGTGAAGTGGGGCAGGGAATGGTGGACAGTGGGCGTGCATGGCATGCGCTCCAGTGGCTTCCCGCAAGGTAACATGGATGACAGTGTCTGATGAAGAGGATAACATTTCCATTGAGTTTTATAAACATATGAACAAAAGAACGAGGAGCAAGAGTGGGCCACACAATCTTCAAGCTTGTTCCATCATTCAGTAGATTTACAACTGATCTTTGGCCACAACTCCACTTTCACACACTTTAAACTTTAAAACCTTTCCCACCATTCTCGGTAATGCACGGTGCCAGGATTGTGTCCAAGGTAATGATGGGGGGAAATACATTGCATGCTGTAATCATGTCACTCCTGACCTATTTTAATAATCACATTGTGTGAGTAGACCTGTTATATGTTTGACATCATTTTAATTGAAAATCCCAGAAATGGCATTAACTGTGGTGAAAATTACTCTCCCTGACCCCCTACCCCACCATGAAATAAATATTGAGAAAATCTTGCACAGAGCACACCAAAATTTTTAGTATAATTTTCTGGTTGGCAAGGCCCCTACCTGAAAAACCAGAAAGTTACCCTAAATAAATTGCCTGATTTGAACCAAGTCAGGCAAACATTGCTGAAGACACATGTGTTTATTCAACAAAAGCAATGAATAGCATTCATGCTGTCAACAATAACTTGCGTTTCTGTAGCAGTGCCCATGCAGGAAAAGCGAATACTTTTCTGTCAGGATGGAAAATACAATGACTGCAAGCAAGACGGTCTAAAAGAAAACTGAGAAGATGAGGATGGGTGTAAAGTTATTGTGAAGATGTCTTTTAAGCAAATTATTTTATTCATGAAGGGATGCAAGAAGAAACTAACCAGAAACTTCTAAGAGTAGGAGGTTAGTTGTCGAATGAACATCTCCCACTGGTAGTGTAGAAGAAGCAGGGAACAAGCAGTGTTAGAGGAATTGGGAACATTGGCAGGGCTGAAAGCCTGGAGCCATTCAGAAAGATATGTTGAGGCAAGGGTTTGGATGGTCAATGAAATTCGGTATTCTGTAAGTCGGCCTGAGCTAGAAGTGACTCTAGTTTTCCCAACATTAAACAGGAGGTGGCACATTCAGATCTGGAGGTGGATCATCTGCTCAATTAGTAAATGTTTTTAAAGATATGGTCTGCAGATTTGAAATCATTAAGATGGCTGTTGCATTGGGGAATTGGTTAAGGTGAAAAACTATCCAGGATTTGCAGGGTGCAAGGACACTGAAGGAAGTGAGTCAATTATTAGAGGTGATCAGCTGAAGCATAAATATAATTGCAGGTGATGGACCAAAGGAGAGGTGGGTTAGAGGACATTTGAGTCTGAGTTGATAGTAGTGAAGGAAAGTGACAATGGAGGAGGTTGCACGTGATTAGAAGAATGAAGAGGAGGGAATGATCAGAGAGAACCCAGTCAATGATAGTGAACTATGACCCTAGATGTGATGACAAGCTGTGTGTGTAGGAATGGGTGAAATTTGTTGATGTGGAGGGTGAGCTGAGCAGGGCAAACACATCAGTTTAAATGGAGATTAAAGTTACTGAAGATGAGTAGGCGCTTGGTGCCAAGGAAGCGGAATCACTCAGGTATGTTTTGGTAATAGGGGGAGCAACGGGTAAGAAGAACCCTAAAGGATAAATGGGAGCAGCAGTGGAGAATAAGTTGTGGTACAATCACATGAGCAAGAGTGAAATGACTTCTCTATTCTCCCTCTGCAGATTGGCTGTAACAGGATTTTTTGTGAATTTGGAGGGGATGTGCTTTGCCAATGCTGCAGGAGTCCCACTATTTACGCTTTCACATTGCGAAGAATTAATCAGACAGATTTTCTTAGGTTAAACAAAGAACAAGATAAGTTTATTGAAACTATTCCCCAAGTTAAAAAAGACTAGGTAAATCGCAGCCACTGTTCATACTCGCCTGGGCCCATACGCACACAGCAGTACAGATGGCAGATTAAGAGAATAGGCTTAAGGATTTCTTACAGCTCTTGAAGAAGATAAAACAAAGGAGTATACAGTTAGCTCTTCTTTGGCTGGTCTTGATGCAGTGAATCTATGTTGTGGCCATTTTGTTCAGTTGTCTTCCTGAGTGTAGTTGTATGGAGCAGATTTTCACATTTTATTCCCAAAAGATCTTGGTTTTCAGTATATTTCTCTTCTTGGGATGGTTACTTTGCAAATCCATGCACAATACTTCCGAGAGAGAGAGAGAGAGAGAGAGAGGTGGTGGTGGGGGGCGGGGGTGGGGGGGGGGTGGCGGTGGTGCAGGGTGCGGAGGTGGGGGGATGGAAGCAGCTTCAGCTGCCTGTTTCAGTACAGCATGATCTTGAAGTCTGCCCTGCTTGGCAAACAGTCACTTGAAGTGCTCTGCTGGCTGTATATTCCAGAGATATTCTATTAGTCCATGTCTTCTGCAATCATTATTTTAGAACAGGTAATTGCATTTTGATATCTCATCTCAGAAACATTTTCAAAGTTTCAGGATAGTGTAAAGCTAATAGGAGATGGGGTCTTTTATGCTCCCCAGGGGATTGTGTGTCTTTTTCTTTCCCCATTCCACTTGGTGGAATGCAAGCTATATATTGTAGCCGTCTGTCTCCATTCAGTTCAGTTTAGGGGGTTGGTTTTTTTTCACATCCTCATAACACTTCCGCACCACATGGAATGAAATGAGATTCATTCCCATTTCATTACAAGAAAAATATAACATACAAATTCAGCAGGTAATAGGGAAGGCAAATGAAATGTTGGCCTTTATTTCTAAGGGAATGGAGTATAAAAATAGGAAAGTCTTGCTAAAACTATACAAGGCACTAGTTAAGCCACACCTAAAATACTGTTAGCTGTTTTGGTCCCCTTATCTAAGTAAAGGTATACTGGCATTGGAGGTAGTCCAGAGAAGGTTCACTAGGTTGATCCCGGGTATGGAGGGATTTTCTTGTGAGGAGAGGTTGAGTAGGTTGGGCCTGTACTCATTGGAGTTCAGAAGAATGAGAGGGGACCTTATTGAAACATACAAGATTCTTAGGGGGCTTGACAGGGTAGATGCTGAGAGGTTGTTTCCTCTTGTGAGAGAGTCTAGGACCAGAGGGCATAATCTCAGAGTAAAACAGAGATGAGGAGGAATTTCTTCTCTCAGAGGATAGTTAATCTGTGGAATTCTTTACCGCAGCGGGCTGTAGAAGCTGGGTTGTTAACTACATTTAAGGCGGAGTTAGACAGATTTTTAATCAGTAAGGAAATCAAGGGTTATGGGGAAAAGGCAAGAAAGTGAAGTTGAGGATTATCAGATCAGCCATGATCTCATTGAATGGTGGAGCAGACTCAATTAGCCGAATGGCCTACTTCTGCTCCTATGTCTTATGGTCTTATGGAAAAAGCACAAATAAATCAAAAAAGAAACAGAACCCATACACACACATACATCCACGCACTCATATCTCCTCTTTTTCTCTGTTCGTTCCACTCTGTTGAGGTTTGGGTTGTTGTTCCTATGTGGTTTTAAACTCTGGACAGCATGTTCACAATCACATTATTACTGCAATGTGGGTAATTTTTAAATGACATGGTTGAAGGAACAAACTCCAATGCAATAGTGTCATATTTTTGGTTTTGATTTTTTCCACAAGGTCAAGGGATTGTGATCCATATAGACTGTGGTCTCTGTGTTGCCATTTCAGACATATATCTCAAAGTGTTTGAGAGCTAGTAATAATCCTAAAGTTTCTTTCTCTACAGTGGAATAGCATTTCTGGTGTTTGTTCAGTTTCTTGGAGAAACACCTGAATGGTCTTTCTGTACCTGATACATCCTCCTGGAATAGGACAGCCCCTACCCCAAGGTCACTTGCATCAATACTTACTTTTAATGCTTTGTTGAAGCCTGAACCCCTAACACTGGTTCATTTGCTAGAATGGCTGTCAACTTTTTAAAAACTGTTTGGCATCTCTCTGTCCACGTTACCTTTGCTTTTTCTCTGTAATAGGTTCATTAGAGGGGCAGTTATAGTACTGAAGTTAGGGACAAACATGCAGTAGAAACGACACATCCCGAGGAAGCTCATTATTTCCCATTTTGTGGGGATGGGAAAATTCGCTACTGCCTGTACTTTCGCAACTCTGGGCAGTACTTGTCCTTGTCCCACCACATTTCCAAGCTAGGTCACCTGAGCCTTAGCGAACTCACTTTTTGCGAGGTTGACCTCTAGGTCAGCTGATTGTAACATTTGGAAGAGGGCTTTTAGGTGGCTTTCCCAGGTGTCACTGTATGTCGTCCAGATACACTACACAGTTGGGTAGGCCTGTCAAAACCTGGTTCATTAACCTTTGGAAGGTGGTTGGACATTTCTGAGTCCAAAAGGCATGGATGGAATAACCCATCTGGAGTTATGAAGGAAGAGATCCCCATCATTCGGGTGGTCAAAGGCATTTGTTAGTATCCCTTTAATAAGTCTATCTTAGGGATACCGGCTGCATTATGTGCAGCCTTCCAGGTGGGGAATGGGGTAGGGGTTGGCTTTGGTCACTGCATTAATCTTTTGGGAATTGATGCAGAGCCTTCTGCAGCCACCCAGTTTAGGCAGGAGCACAACTGGGGAACTCCAGCTGCTGTTGCTGGGATCGATTAGCTTGTGCTCCATGATATATTTGATCTCTTCTCAGATCTGGGTCAGTTTCCCTGGACCTCGACAATTGGGATTCTGCTTAATGGGAGTCTTGCCAAGCTACTCCTTTGTTCTGCATTTAAATGGCTGAATATAGTGTCTATTTCCTCTAAACGGTCTGTATAACCAGACGGTAGGGGGTTCATTTTGGACTTTGCCCAGACCTCCCTCTAATTTGTCCTAACTGTCCCCTTCCTCCTCCAGTTCTTCTGCCATCTGACATACCCTTACTGGCTTGTCCCCTTCCCGAGTGTGGAATTATTTTAACATGTTGACATGACACAGTCTCTTTTTTGTTCCTTATAGTGTGTGAATTAAATAGTTTATCTCTCAATTCTCTTCACTACCCTGTACGGGCCACTCAACTGGGCTTTCAGCGGTTCACCCTGTATCGATCAGTAGGAGCACTAGTACATAGTCTCCTGAATGGAGGGTTTAGGCCTTGGCACATTTATCTGCCTGATTTTCCTTTTGCTGTTTGGGAGGGTTTTAGATGCTCCTGAGCCATATAGCAGGCTCCTATGAGCCGCTTACAGAACACAGAAACTTAGGCCTGTAACTTTCGAGCTCCAGGGTATTGTATCTGGCGGGTACCCAAAAGACGCACTGGGGATCCTCCTGCTGGAAGTTGCCAGGTAAAGATTGCATGGCAATTGCCAGGAATGCACAAACCTTCGATGGGCAATTGCCCTGCACTGGGAACCATCCAATACTCTGATTTAAATTGCAAACTTTGGATGGTTCCGACTTTCATGCAGTAATAGTTACCCAGAAAAAGTCAGAAAAATTATAACCACTCTAGCTTCTGGGTAACTATTGTACTGACCTCCCCTGAACCCCATGGGTCCCCTGACTATCCCCCACATCGCCCACCACATACCCCCACAGGACCACCCCAACCCCACAGGACCCCTACCCCACACACCTGTAACCCCTGACAGACAGGGTTTAAACAACAACAGGATGCCCCCCACCCCCCCCCCCACCCCACCACTAGCCCCCTATGCCTCTGACTGCACCCCCTGCCAACTGCATAACCCCCACTGACTGTACACAGTCCCTCCGACTGCCTGACTACCCAACAACGCTAACCCCCCCCTCCCGCCCCACCGCCCCCCCCCCACTGACTGCACACCCCTGAGACCAGCTGTCGAACTCCTCATTCCCCTTCAACCGCCAGCTGCATCCTCCCCCTGGTGACTGCACACCCTCGGATCCACCACCTGACCCCCTTCCACCCCCAACTGCTCACCCCCCACACCCTGGACCACCCGAATCAACCCTACCCCATCCCCTTGGACTGCCTGACCACCCCCACCCCCTACCCCATCGACTGCAAACCCCCTAGACCACCGACACCCCTGCACCGACTGCACACTCCTTCCTGGACCAGCCGACATGCCTCTTTGCACACCCCCACACCCAGGGACCACCCCACCCCCTGCAAATTCTACCCACTTATTTTACAAACCTATCTTGAAAGTTGCTGGACCTTTAAACTTACCTGATTTACAGCAGCTAGTGCCGTAAAAAAAAAGGGATATGGCTTCCTTGCATCCAACAGTGCAGCCCTCGACAGAAGGCTTGTAATACACTGTTCTCACCCGGCCTGAGTCAGAAGGTTTTTGAGGTAAGAAGCCAGGAGCAGACTGGCAATCCTACTCTGATTGCCATTCTTCTGAAGTTCAGGCACATTGCCTTTCTTCCATTCTACAAACTTCTCCTTGATTAGTTTCAGGGGACCCCTCACTTGGCGCCTGTAAACTAATTCAAAAAAGGATAAACCTAGTGGACTTATTGGATGAGCCCCTGGTGGTGAACAGAAGAAAACCCAATCCTTCACTCTAGTCATGGGGGTACATGTGACAGTGTGCCCTGATCATTGTTTTTTGGGTCTGCTGGTTCCATTCTGAAGTTCCTTGTGACTGCAGGTGGTGTGCTGAGGACTTTAGCTGGGTTATGCCCAGGTCACCCATGGCTTCTTGCAATATTCTGGACAGGAAATCTGAGCCCTGATCTGACTGGTTCTTGGTGGGCAGCCCGTATCAGGTAAAGAATCGTGTTAGTTCTTTCACCACTACCTTGGCAGAGATCATTTTCAAGGGAATGGCCTCTGGGAATCGGGTAGCCACATCTGGCGTTTTTGGCAGGGGTCCTACACAATTTACTAGCACCTTGCTGAAGGGTTCAGCAAAGGCGGGTGTGGGAATCATAGGTGCAGGTTTAATTGTAAGCTGTATTTTCCCACAAGCTGACAGGTGTGGCAGGTTTTGCAGAACCTCACTACATCTTTGTGGAGGTGAGGCCAGTAAAAATGCTGGCTTATGTGGGCTTGGGTTTTTCATCTACCAACATGTCTAGCCATCAGGATTTCATGGGCTAGCCTCAATATTTCCCCTCTGTATCTCTGCGGCACCATTACCTGTTGGATCACTATCCTCATCTACAGGCCTGTGAGGAGGTCTCCACTACCTTCTGAGCACCTAACTTTTAAAATAATAGCACTTTGTTACTCCTTCCACTTCAGCTTTGGTTTGGGCAGTCTGTACTAACATTTCTGGCCTGATGGCTTGCTCAGGCACAACCAAGGAAGATGTCCTCATTACATCCTTAGGGTCTTCTAAACATCTGTAAAATGTTTTGAACAACCAGACAGAAGAGTCATCCATCTTCAGTGCCAGTTCGGCCTCCTGTGTGGCCATAGACCGGGTCACTGCGCAGTCAGGATAAATGTCCGAGACTTTCTCCTGCAGCTGCTCAGTCTCCCTGACCTCGCTCAGTTTCTCTAAAACTACTGGGGACGTTACCGCCTTTGATCCTGCCAGTTCATTGCTGAAGAGCAGGTTGACGCCATCCACAGGTAAACTAGGGACGACTCCCACAGTCACCAGTCCTGAAATAAGATCGCAATGTAGTTGCATCCTGTATAAAGGTATGGGCATTTACTCTCCCTTGATATCTTTTACCAGCACTTTGGCCAGTACTGCACCCTGTGTGGCAGTAGAGATTGGCTGGCCCCAGTATCCCTCAGCATGACTATGGACTTATTCACCCCGTTCTGGGGAAATGAAGATACCTTTCCTTCTGACACTAAATCCTTGTAATTCTCAGGGACTTTGCTAGGCTCACTCGCACTCACAGGGGTATGTTTATAGGGACTTGCTGCTGCAGTCAGAGCCACAGCCTGATTTGCTGCAGCCTCTACCTGACTGCATTTCTCTGCATAGGACCTATGTGCCCCAATAAATCCTACAGGTTTTTCCCATAACCTCCAGCACTCAGCACAAAGGTTTCCTGCCTTATGGAAATAGAAACACACAAGCTTCTGAGCCTCACTCCTTCTCCTGGCACCATCCTTCCTAGCCTAAGGCGAGGTCTCTGTGTTTCCAGCTGTCCCTTTCCACCCATGGGCACTCAGCTTCCTATCACTCTCCCACCTCCTATTCTTTTCAGATTGTTGGGGGTGATTAGGGAAGGGTTTCCTTTGGGTTGCGGGCTTGTGGACAAACTCATAATCATCAGCCAGAGTCACTGTCTGCCTGCCCTTTGCCATTTTCTGTTCCTCTATGAGTGTTTTTATAGGGAGAGAGAGTGAATGTTTGAACTCTTTGAGGAGCATTATTTCTCGAAGGTTTTCGTATGTGGCCTCATATCCATTGATCAAACGTGAGCTGCTTAAGCCATTCAAATTTGATATATGTTTGGTCCTGTCATTTTCGGAGGTACAGAATTTCTGATGTAATGCCTCTGGCACCAATTTGTACGCACTTAAAATAGCCTTCTTCACAATCCCATTGGGCAACGGGTAGTAAACTTTGTGAGCCTTGCTTGATAGTTTGCTTGGCAACAGCAAGGTTCAGATTTCTACAGGTCACTTTACTTGCTGAATTAGTCTCTCTAAAGAGATGAAGAAGGCTTCCACTTTTCCTCATCAAACTTAGGAATTAAATGGGCAAACTCGATTAACTCGATGCTCAGGCCTGAGCTACAGGTGCCTTCAGTGGACACAGGGGGCCTGTCCCTATGCAGTTCATGTGCCCTTATCTCCCTTTCTTGCTGTTCTCATTGGAAAGCTTACTCTCTCCCTTTCTTCTCTCTCTTTCCAGTTTTCTTTCTTCCTCTCTCTCTAGCTTGGAATTCGAGCTCCAGCTGTTTCCGTTCCAGATGTCATTTTGTTAAAGCTAGGCTGTCTGCAATTTCTCCAGGGTCACAATCCAGTTGTCTGGCCATGATTTTTAGAAGTTCATGCTTCCTAGCTTTTGTGCAAAACTCCAACTCCAACTCCTTAGCACACTTTTGAGCTCCTCAAGGGACTGAACCTTTAAATTATTAAAAGCAATTTCCATCTGTTCTCGAAAGGCACTGGCTTTGAATATGGACATTTTAGCACTTCAGTATTGTAAACCCAAGAAACCCTGTGCTGCTGTGTTTTTTTTTAACGTTGCTTCTAGGGATCAATTTACTTACTCTACTCCCACTCATACGTTTGTGGGACCAATCTTGAAGCCTCAAATTTCTGGTGCAACCAAGGGAGGGGGGGTGAAATGACTCCCCTATTCTCCCTCTCTAGGTGCAACTGTAACAGGATATTTTGTGAATTTGGAGGGGATGTGCTTTGCCAATGCTGTATGAGTTCCACTATTTACTCTTTCACATTGTGAAGAATTAATCAGACAGGTTTTCTTAGGTTAAACAAAGAACAAGGTAAGTTTATTGGAACTATTTCCCAAATTTACAAAAAAACTAGGTAAATCACAACCACCATTCATACGTCACCTGGACCCACACACACACATAGCAGTATAGATGGCAGATTAAGAGAATAGGCTTAAGGATTTTTTACAGTTCATGAAGAAGATAAAACAAAGGAGTATACAGTTAGCCGTTCTTTGGCTGGTCTTGATGCAATGAATCTATGTTGTGGCCATTTTGTTCAGTTGTCTTCCTGACTGTAGTTGTATAGAGCAGATTTTCACATTTTATTCCCAAAAGATCTTGGTTTTCAGAATATTTTTCTTCTCGGGATGGTTACTTTGCCAATCCAGGCACAATACTTCCGAGAGAGAGAGAGAGAGAGAGAGAGAGGTAGTGGGGGGGAGGTGGGAAAACAGCTTCAGCTAAAACAAAAACAGAATTACCTGGAAAAACTCAGCAGGTCTGGCAGCATCGGCGGAGAATAAAAGAGTTGACGTTTCGATGCCTGTTTCAGTACAGCATGGTCTTGATGTCTGCCCTGCCTGGTAAACAGTCACTTGAAGTGCTCTGCTGGCTGTATATTCCAGAGATATTCTATTAGTCCATGTCTGCAGCAATTGTTAATTTAGAACAGGTAATTGCATTTTGATGTCTCATATCAGAAACATTGGCAATGTTTCAGGATAGTGTAAAGCCAATAGGAGATGGGGTCTTTCATGCTCCCCAGGGGGTTGAGTGTCTTTATCTTTCCCCATTCCACTTGGTGGAATGCAAGCTATATATTGTAGCTGTCTGGGCAGCCCCCACTGCCTCTAGGAGGTTTCATTTTTTAAAAATCCAGCCAGAAAAAGAAAAATTAGAAATCATGTCTTTAAGAAATAAGCACATCCTTGTAACAGGTGTCTATTCGTGGGGAAGGAGCCAGATAACCAGAGCTATGCCGAATAGAATCTAGGGAATAACACTCTGACACTGCAGCGATATAATTGAGGAACTTGATGAAATATGAAGCCTGATGAGATTTCCTTGGTGAAACAGAAGGTTTCAGTCAAGCTCAGGATGTTGATGTGTGCCTCCAATAAGAGATCAGATTGGGCTGACTGTACCTGCAATAGAGTGAACAATTTGTAAGATGAGGTTGGGAAAAATGGTTGGTGGTTAACTTGACAGGTCAGGACAGGTCAGGTGAGATGCTTGATGGAGGCAGGATTGGTAACATTGGAAACAGACAATGAAATAGGAAGGATGCTTGAGAGATTAATTCAGAGGATTAAGCAGTTGAGAAATGTACCATAAGGGGAAGTGAGAATTAACGTTACTGTTGGAATACAGTTGTTAGGAGGTGCCAAAAGGAATGTGGCAAAGGATACCAAAATTGAGGCAGATGGATGCAGCCAGTTAATCCAGTAAGGAGAAGCACTTAGAGCAGCAGAAGGAGAAGAGCTTAGCTTACAGAACAGTATATTTGGTTGGAGAGGATTGCGGGTGCAAAGAAGGCCAAAATACAGGCAAAATATGCGGTGGGGGGTGGGGGAGGAGAAGAGAACTTAGCAAGGTCAAGACAAGGAGAGTGGAGAAAGTAGGCTGATGGCTCATGGCAGCTGTCACATGCGCATGCAATAGAGCAAGAACATTGAGTTCAGGCGCAAGAGATCGAGGAAGCCCATTTACTGGAGTCTTTGGAATGGTGAATGGAGTCGCTGGCTGATTTGACAGTTGTATGTTCGAAACTTTTTGACTGTCTCAGTCTGTGCCAATTTGCAGGAGGACTCAGTCTTCTGCTGCTAAGTGGCAGGTAATAGTCGCACCATACAAGTGCCTGACAATGACCATCCCCAGCAAGAGAGATCCTAACCATCTCCCCTTGATAATCAATGGCATTACCAATGCTGAATTCCCATTATCAATACCTTGGAGGTTACCATTGACCAGAAACTGAACTAGACTATTTAAATACTGTGGCTACAAGAACAGGAAGAAACTGGGAATTCTGCAGCAAGTAACTCACCTCTTGTCTTCCCAAAGTCTGTCCACCATTTATAAGCCACCTCATGGCACGTATATCCTTCCTTAAATATGGAGACTAAACTGCACACAATACTCCAGGGGTGGTCCCACCAAAGCCCTATACAAGTGTAGCAAAACTTCCTTATTCTTGTACTCCGATCCTTTTGCAGTAAAGGCCAAAATTCAATTTGCCTTCCTAATTGCTTGTTGTATTTGCATGCTAACTTTATGTGATCCTTGCAAAAGTACACCCAAGTGTCTCTGAACATCAATTAAAATTACATGCTTTTTAAAAAGCATTCTGCTTTTCTATTTTTAGTACTAAAATGAATAACTTCCTCACATTACAATACACCTACCACCTAGTTGCCCACTCATTTAACCTGTCTATCTCTTTCCAGCTTCTTTGTGTCCTCCTCACAGCTTACATTCCCACCTAGCTGTGTATTGTCAGCAAACTTGGAAGATTACTCTTAGTTTTTTTTTGCCTAAAGCATTAGTGTAGATTGTAAATAGCATGGACCTTTGCACCACTCTGATAGTTAAAGCCTGTCATCTTGAAAATACCCTGTTTGTCCTAATTCTGCTTCCTGTCCGTTAACCAATCCTCCATTCATGCTAAAATAGTATGTCCAAATCCATGAGCCCTTATCTTGCCTGTTAACCTTAATATATTTCACTGAGATAGAAAGATGACTCAAGGTGCGATCATGAATTTTGACAAACTTATGCTTTAGCCCTAGAAAAGATTGGGCAGAAATTGTCACTCGGCGGGCGGACATGCGCCCCACTTGCTTGAGTGTGAAGTGACAGAGTCACTTGAGGGGACATGTTTTATGACAGTTTTATTTTTTTAATTTATTTTTTAATATCTTTTCATCTCCATGAGGCAGCTTCATGCCTCAGGGAGATTATGCAGTGCTCACTCGTGCTCGTTCCACTCGCACACAAAACCACTCCCCCACCCCCCACAGGCAGCGCACAGTGCTGCCGCTTGCGTTTCACGCTAGGCAGGCCTCAATTGGCCTACCAGCGTGAAATCCAATCGCGGGCTATTGGTCAGCTTCCCAACCACCCTCGCCCACCCCCACCAAGCATTCCTGCCAAGGGCAAAATTCTGCCCATTATCATTTTAAATTATGAAAACTTAAACAAAAATATTGTCAATGTAGAACTATTATGAAAATTTCTGATTCATATGTTATGGAACATGACATTGAGTGCACTAGTCTGTGTTAATAGAAAATGTTCATGGCTTTATTGCATTGTAGATATATATGAATTACTTACTTCAGTATCTTTTTGGGGGTTGAAAGGCAGGACATAGTGCAGGCAAGCAAAATGTGATAGCCAAATATCCATCAGTGACAGCCTTGTTCAGTTTACGCCACTCAAGTGTCTACCCCTTTCAAATATATAGGTTTTCAAAAGTCCAACATTTCTCCAATTCATTTCAATGAAAGCTTTTTCTGTGAAGTGTACGGTAATGAGAGTAATTTTCTTTAAAGTGTATAATTTTGCAGTCCATGCCTCTATTCTCCACCATTACAACCGATAATTATTCAACTAGAGTTATAACTAGTGCAAATATCATAGTCTAAGCTGGGAGTGTTAAAAGTTTAAATGACTGAAGAATATTTAAATGGATGGATGCAGTATTAAATGTTTAAATGAAGACAAGTGCCATGGAGATCACAAGGAGTAAGCTCCAATCCTTTGGGACCATCAGTTTCATCATGTAGCTAGACTTCTCATGGCTTCCTAACAACTGAGTAGAGAAAGATACATTGCAAACAAAACAAATTAGGTCTTTAAAAAACACATTTCAATGACTCACTTTGCAGATATATGGGGCAGAATTTACTTTTGAGGTTTGGAACCCCGCACTGGGATCAGATCCAAGTACTGACCCTGCACCATGTTGGAAATAGTCACCTGACATGATCTTCCAAGGAATGGCCAATTACCAACCAGGGAGTGTCACGCCATCCAATTAAGGACAGCTGTCAGGTTCTTGATGCTGGAGGGCAGTGGAGGCTCTCATGTGCTGAGAGTGGCAACCTGCAAAAGCAGGTATGGGAGAAAGCACCATAAGTAGCAAGCATTCTCTCAGTATTTTTAAAAGTTTTGCAAATAAAAATGTTCGCAGCTGCCAGTTCGCCATTGTGGAGGGGTTATCTGTCATCAGGTCCATCTTTCTGCATCGGCAATAGAGTGAGTGGGGAGGGGGAAGGGCGTGGGCTTGGTAGAAGGTGGGGCTGCTTTATATGTTTCTACAGCACAGGCTCCTTGGTCTGCTACTGGGATGCTGCCTCCTTTCACTGGCTATGTTTCAGCCACTGCAGTGGATCTATCTTGTGACTAAAAAATTCCAGTTAGCATGGGATGCATCTTAATTGCCTTCATTGACTACTTGTGCTTATCGGAGAGTTGCCATTTCACATCTGACCTGGCCTGTTTCAGAATGGTGAGAAAATTCTGGCAAACTGGCACACCACTTTGCCAAGGTGATTTTTCAGCCTGGCAGCCTCAAATCCCGTTTCTACTTCCAATGGAAAATCTAGCCCAAGCGTTATAAGCAATATGAATTTCAGATACCTGCACAACATTGTAAATAGCAAAGATAGCTGTCCATAAATCTCTCAGTGATTGATCAGCTCATGACTGACATTGGCTGAATTGGACCTGGGCTTTCTTGGTTGTAGTGATGTTTGTCATGCAGCCTTATCCAGTCCTTGAGCTAGTGAATGAGAGACTTCTGGAGCAGTCCAGGACAAATCTTCTTCGAAACCTCATTGTACCCTGAAATAAAGTGTCTGATAATGGTATCATAGGGTGATACAGCAATTGCACAACTCCTAAAACAATCTTCCTGAATTCTGTTACTACCCTCCTCACTCTTTAGGACATTCTTGAATGTTGTTATCTACAATCTTTGAAATTATGCCATGTATACCCAGTCCACATCATTGATGTACATCAATAAGAGAAGTGGTCCTAATACCATCCCCTGAGGAACATGGTTATATACTTCCCTCCAGTTTTAAAAACAACTGTTGACCACTACCCTTGTTTTCTGGCTGTTAGCCAATTTCATATTCACACTGCTACTGTCCCTTTATCACATGGGCTATAATTTTGTTAACAAGTCTATTAGGTGGTACTTTATTAAACACCTTTTGAAAGCCTATATACATAACATCAAGTGTACTTCCCTCAACAACCCTCTTCATTACATCACTAAAACACTTAATCAAGTTAGCCAAACATAATTTGCCTTTAAAACACATCTATGCCAACTTTCATCTAGCCCATACTTCTTCAAGTGACTGATCTGCAGTTCCAGGTTTATCCCTCTCCCCTTTCTGAAACAGGGGTGTAATATTTGCAATATTCAAAATCCTCTTGCACTATGTGTAATCTAAGAAGAATTGGAATACTGTGCTAGAGCCTCCACAAATCTCATCCTCACTTATCTAAACAACTTGAAATGTATCCCATCTGCACTTCTCCAATTTGTGGTCTGCCAACTTTTAAGTACTTTCTCCTAATCTATTTTTATGCTATCCAATATTGCTACTACCTCCTACTACATTGGCAGCATCCTATTCTCTAGTGAAGACATATGCAAAATACTCATTTAATATCTCTGACATGCCCTCTGCCTCTTTAAGAATATTCATCTATGGTTTCTAATTGCCCAACCCTTCCTTTGATGACCCTTTTCCTAATTACATGTTCATAAAAGGCATTTGGGTTACCTTTTATGTTAGCCATTAATCTATTCTCATGTTCTCTCTTCTCCTATTCCTCTTTTAAATCTCCTTTGTACCTTTTGTATTAAGCTTGGTTCTCAACTGTATTATAAATCTTACATTTGTCACAAGACTCCTTTTTATGTCTCATTTTAATATTTATTATCTTGTCATTCAGGGATCTCTGGATTTGGATGCTCTTCCTTACCCCTCATAAGAATGTCTCTGTTCTGTACCTGAACCATCTTTTCTTTGAAAGTCTCCCACTCTTCAGTTACTGTTTTGCCTACCCATTTTTGATTCCAATCCACCTAGGCCAGATCCCTTTTGAACTCATTGAAATTAGACCTCCTCCAGTTAAGTATTTTTACTCTTAATTGTTCCTTGTCCATTTTCATAACTATTCTAAACCTGATAATATTATGATCACTGTTCCCCAAATGCTGTTCATTTGAAATAAAGCCCACTTTCCATGCTTCATTCCCTAGAATTAAATCTTTTCTCATTGGGCTAGAAGCATACTGATCAAAAATATTCCCTTATACATATTTCAGGAATTCCTCCCACTATTTGCCCACACTGTTATTTTTCCAGTCTATGTAAAATTAATTGAAGCCATTATCACTACTCTGCAGATCTTGCACCTTTCTGTAACTTGTCTTCAAATTTTCCCACTGATTGATCAATAATTCCTTAATTCTAAACAAATAGTTTCTGCCTTTGTTCCTTTAACCGTATCTTTTTCTCCATCGCTGTAAAGTATCTATTGTCAATACTACCACTGCCTCCTCTTTCTTTTTCTCCCCTATCTTTCTGGAATACCTTGTAGTCAGGTATATTAAGTTCCCAGTCCTCTCCTTCTTTGAACCAGGTCTCTATTATTGCCACTATATCAGTGCCCCATGTGGCAACTTATTCAGTGGCTCACCAACTTTATTCACTCCAGTCATTAATGTACATTCACTCTGCACCCATCTTAAACTGCTTTGCATTTGCTCCCATCTGATTCCTCCCATTTCTGAGCTATTTTATACTCTAGTGTTATATGTCTTTCCTAGGCCTTTGTGCACCTGGCTTCTCCTCTCTAATGTTTCATCTTGGTGCCCATTCTGCTGCCAAATAAATTTAAATCCTCTCCTACAGTATTGGTTAACCCTTTCACAAGGACATTGGTCACAGCTCTGATGTGATGTAGCCCACTAGCCCACTATTCTTGAACAGCTCTGTCCTGGCCTAGACCAAGTCCAAATGGGAAGTCACTAGACTAGTAATCCAGAGGCCCATGCCAATGTTCTGGGGTTGCAGGTTCAAAATCCATCACGGCAGCTGCTAGGATTTAAATTCAATTAGTAAATCTGGAATTAAAAGCTCACCTCAGTAATGATGACAAAATCATCATCGATTGCCATAAAAACCCCACTGGTTCACTCATGGAGAGGAAATCTGCTGCCATTACCTGGTCTGGCCTGGCTCCGTGTGGTTGACTCTTAAGTACCGTCTGAAACAGCCTAATAAGCCACTCAGTTATATCGAACCGCTAAAAAGTCAATAAGGAATGAAGCTAGATGGACCACCAGGCATCGACCTAGGCACCAGAAACAACAATGGCACACCCAGCCCTGTTGATCCTGCAAAGTCCTCCTTATTAAAATCTGGGGCTTCTGCCAAAATTGGGACTGCTGTTTCACAGAGTAGTCAAGCCTGACATAGTCATCCTCATGGAATCATACCTTACACAAAATGCCCCAGACACCACTACCACCATCCCTGGGTATGTCCTATCCCACCGACAGGACAGACCCACCAGAGTTGTTGGCACAGTGTTATTCAGGTAGGAGGGAGTTGCCCTGGGAGTCCTCAACATCGAATCTGGACGCCATTAAATCTCATTGCATCAGGTGAAACATGGGCAAGGAAACCTCCTGCTGATTACCACCTACCGTCCTCCCTCAGCTAATGAATCAGTAGTCCTTCATATTGAACACCAGTTGGAAGAAACACTGAAGGTGGCAAGGAACATCTGAAACAGATCTAGAAACTCAAAACTTGACATCAGTGAGACACTGTGGGCCATCAGCAGAAGCAGCACTGTTTTCAACCACAATCTATAACTTCATGGCCTGGCATATCACCCATTCTACCAGTACCATCAAGCCAGGGGATCAACCCTGGTTTAATGAAGAGTGCAGGAGGGCACCAGCACCAGAAATACTAGGGAACCAAGGGTCTAGTGAGAAGGAGGTATTGAAGGAAATTAGTATTACTAAAGCAACAGTGCTGGAGAAATTAATAAGACTGAAAGCTGATAAATCCCAGGGCCCGAGTACTAAATTGAGGTGGCCATGGAAATAGTGGATGCATTGGTTGTCATCTTCCAAAATTCTATTGATTCTGTAACAGTCCTGGCAGATTGGAGGGTGACAAATGTAACCTCCCTAATTAAAAATGGAGGGAGGGAGAAAACAGGGAATTACAGACCGGTTAGCCTAACATCAGTAGTAGGGAAAATGCTAGAGTCTATTATGAAGGATGTGATAACAGGACACTTAGAAAATATCAAAGGGATTACACAAAGTCAACAGGGATTTATGAAAAGGAATCATGTTTGACAAACCTACTGGAGTTTTTGAGGACATAACTACCAGAATAGATAAGGGAGACTGAGTGGATGGGGTGTATTAGGATTTTCAGACTGTTTTTGATAAAGTCCCACATAAGAGGTTATTGTGTAAAATTAAAGCACATGGGATTGGGGGTAATATATTGGCAGGGATTGAGAATTCATTAGCGTGCAGGAAACATAGAGTAGGAATAAATGGATCCTATTCGGAATAGCAGGCGGTGATTACTGGGGTACCGCAGGGATCAGTGCTTGGGCGCCAGCTATTCACAATATACATCAATGATTTGGATGAAGGAACCAAATGTAATATTTCCAAGTTTGCTGATGACACAAAACTTGGTGGGAATGTGAGCGATGCGGAGGATGTTAAGAGGCTTCAAGGCGATTTAGACAAGTTGAGCGAGTGGGCAAATACAAGGAAGATGCACTATTAAGTGGATAAGTGTGAAGTTATCCATTTTGGTAGGAAAAACAGAATGGCAGAGTATTATTTAAATGGCGAAAGATTGGGAAATGTTGATGTACAAAGGGACCTTGGTGTCCTTGTACACCAATCACTGAAAGCAAGCGTGCAGGTGCAGCAAGCAGTTAAGAAGGCTAATGGTATGTTGGCCTTCATTGCAAGAGGACTTGATTACAGGAACAAAGAAATCTTTTTGCAGCTGTAGAGGGCCTTGGTGAGACCACACCTGAAGTATTGCGTGCAGTTTTGGTCTTCTTACCCAAGAAAGAATACACTTGCCATCGAGGGGGCGCAGCGAAGGTTCACCAGACTGATTCCTGGGATGGCAGGATTGTCGTATGAGGAGAGACTGGGCTGCCTTGGCCTGTATTCACTGGAATTTAGAAGAATGAGAGGGGATCTCATGGAAACATATAAAATTCTGACAGGGATGGATAGACTGGATGCAGGGATGATGTTTCATCTGGCTTGAGGCCTAGCTCTGTGCTCCATCACTGTACTGAATTAAATAATCACCCCTCACCAATTGCCCCCCCATTGATAACCACCCACATACTCCCCATGCCCCATCCATGCCTACCTATGCCTTATGCCCCCAACCCCGCCATGGCCCCTCATACTCCCGATGCCAACCCATGCCTCTGTACCCACCCCCTCATGGACCTCTATACCCCTTATGCCCTCCACATCCCCATGGCCCTTTATAATCCCTACAACAGTGCCAAATCATGCCAACCCATGCCCCCAACCCGCCACCCTTTGGTCTTATCCCCTCCAAGCCAACTTACCTAGTATTCTTTGACAGCTCCTTGACAGTTTTGACAGATCATTGACATCTTGACAATTCTTTCACAGCTTGACAGTTTCAATCAGTTTATGCACTTTTTATGCACAATCATGTTAACTTTTAACAATTCCAAAGGGTGCCTTATCTCCCCCAGAGGTGTCCTGGGACCATATCCAAAGGGGTACCTTACCTCTCCAATGGGGTACCCTGCCTATCTAAACTAATTAATCAAGTTTAGACCTGCCCTTACGTAGTCTAACCTGCACACTTCAGGTTTCACACTCCTGGTCTACCAAAACCTGACTTCAGTGGGGACAGGACTTAGAATTTCTGGCCATTTCTGGGATTTTCGCCATGCCAGAGAGGCAAAAACCTGGACCTTAATACTCGTCGTAACCCTGTGGAAACTTCCTTGGTGTTAAGGATATCATCACTTTGAGAATCAGAATACTTTTCCTTTTCTCCAAGATGTCAGTGCCATTTGACATCATGAAACTTTCCATATATCCCAAACTAGGGAGCTAGCAAATGCTGATCAATAGTTAAACAAAAACTGCTACACCGCTCATAAAGCTGATAATTCAATAACAATCCTAATAACAAGCAAAGGTAGGTTGTGGCATTCAGAGTGCAGTGGGCTGTTTAAAACTTAAACTCAAACTAACACAAAATAATCCTTTCAATGGCAGTGGTACAGAAAGGTATTGAAGGTTGAAAAATTATTTTCTATGGAGATCTGGGGTCATGCAAATTCAACCCCCTCCACTATATTTCCCCACTCAAATAAGTTTTGGAGTCTGACCCTTTATTGTGTGCATTTTCTAGCATCTTGGCACCTATTGCACTTCTGCCTTCCAAATCAAAGAGTTTCTGGAAAGGTTGGCGGTATTTTGAATACAAAAAAATAAAAGTAATTGCATGCATTTTAAAACAGCTTCTTGATAGTAAATTCAAAGTTGGAAATTAATCACTTGGGGAGCTGTATATGTAAATTTCATCACTATGCACATTGGAAACACCACATTCATTCGATTCTGATGGCGATTTCACCCAACACCTTCACTGAGGCAGTGTAATCAGTTTACTGATATTAAAAGGACTTTTTCTATATTGACTTGAATGTTTATGAACGTATAAACACATTAAATTGACAGGCACAAAAAGTATAGCTAGTCCAACGAGCCAGTCCCACAGCATAATGGCTTGACCATCATGCCTAAGGCTTTCCTCCCTCCCCCAACCTCGCCTCGCCGCCCCTATCTCAAACACGCACACACACGCAAAATCATGTAACCTCCTGTGAGAAGCTAAAATTCAGAGGAAAATAAAATAAAGCTCATAAGGGAGATAAAATATTTTTTATTTGTTCATGGGATATGGGCATCTGGTGAGGCCAGCATGTTTTGCCTGGTGGTGAGCCATCTTCTTGAACCGCTGCAGTCCATGTGGCGTACGATCACCCATAAAGCTGTTAGAAAGGAAGTCCCAGGATTTTGACCTGGTGACAGTGAAGAAATGGTGATATATTTCCAAGTCAAGATGGTGTGTGACTTGAAGGGGAACTTACAGGTGGTCCTATGCATCTGCTGCCCTTGTTCTTCTAGATAATTGCTGCAGTGCATCTTGTAGATCATTCTCACCACTCACTCGAGCTGGGCTGGAGGGAGTACATGTTTAAGGTGGTGATAGGAGTGCCAATCAAACAGACTTTGCTCGGGTTGGTATTGAGCTTCTTGAGTGTTCTTTGCAGCTGCACTCATCCAGGCAAGTGGAGATATTCTATTTTGTAGCAGATGGACAGGTTTTTGAGAGTCAGGAGATGAGTTACTTGCTGCAGAATTGCCACTCTCTGACCTGCTCCTGTAGCCACAGTATTTGTGTGGCTAGCCCAATTAAATTTCTAGTTAATAGTAACGCCCAGGATATTGATGATGGGAGATTCAGTGATGGCAATGCTGTTGAATGTCAAGGGAAGATAGTTAGATTCTCTATTGTTGGAAATGGTTATTGTTTGGCATGTATGTTACTTGGCATTTATCGGCCCAAGCCTGAAAGTTGTTCATGTCTTACTGCATGTATAATTGCTCTATGAGCACTTCAGGCGATCAAAGCCACTAAAGGGGATTACATGGACAAAGTGTTGCTTATATAAACATTTTTATAAGATGCAATCTCTGGCCCAGTCAGGAACTAGTTCAGTTCCCTTTTGACATCATGTTGAAATGATTTGAATGGTTGAAAATTGCTGCATCTGTCACATTTTTCAAAGCAAACAATTGCTTGCATTTATACAGCACTTTCGGGTAGATTTTGGCTTGGAATTTTGCTCACCATTCAGTACCGAACTGGTGCCCATTGAGCATTGGGAACCAATCTTCAGGCCTCATCATTATTCTTGGCACAAATGGCCAGCACTGATTGCACCTTCACCAGGCAGCTTATCCAAGCAAAGACTTCAATTTTGTGCCACCTTTCTCACAAGGAGCTGTGCTCACAGGAAGTGTACAGTGTAAATTGTTGATTTCAACCTATGAGTTTCTGTCCATTGAAATCTAGGCCGAAAAAATACCTTCAGCATATCCATCATTTCCCACAATATTGTCAGGTAGCATCAGATTGAGAATCATTCCTTATTCTATTTTTTCGAAAAATGTCCTATTTACCTAATTTATAATGTCCATTTTAAAGGCCAATGTGGTGAATTATTTCATAATTCCAGGACCATGTGGAAAATCCTTCTTATTCTTAATTTCCCAAATTTACAGCGCACAAGGAGGGAATTTGGGCCATCGTGTGTGCACCAGCTTTTCGAATGAGCAACTCACCTAGTACCTTTTTCTGCCTTCTCCCTGTAACCCTTTGCATTTTTCCTTTTCAGCTAACAGTCTACTCCCCTTTTCAATGTTCAATTGAACCTGCCTCCAGCACACTATCAGGCAATGCATTCAAAATCCTAACCACTTGCTGCATAAAAAAAGTTTCTCTTCATATCAGCTTTGCTTCTTTTACTAATGACTTTAAATCTGTGCCATCTCGTTCTTGAACCTTTCCTGAGTGGGAACAGTTTCTCCCTATCTACTCTGTCCAGGCCACTCATGATTTTGAATACCTCTATCAAATCTCCTCTCAACCTTCCTTTCTCTAAGGAAAACAGTCCTGACTTCTCCATAACTGAAGTTCCTCATCCCAGGAACCATTCTCGTGAATCTTTTCTGCACTGTCTTGCATCACCTTCACATGCCTTCACATCCTTCCTAAAGTGTGATGCCTTCCTAAAGAACAGGATGCAATACTCTAGCTGAGGCTGAACTGGTGACTTATACAAATTCAACATAACCTCCTTGCTTTTGTACTCTAGGCCCCTATTAATAAAACCCAGGATACTGTATGCTTTATTAACTGCTTTCTCAACCAGTTCTGCCACCTTCAATGATTTATGCACATATATATCCAGGTTCCTCTGCTCTTGCACCCCCTTTAGAGTTATATCCTTTATTTTCTATTGTCTCTAAAACTTGTGTCCTTTACTTCTGGAACCTTTCATGTGGTGAACAATTTGCCTGAATCAATTTTTCAACTCTGTTTATAAATTGAAAGATTCAATTAGGCCATTTCAAAGTCTCTCCTTCCTTAAAGAAATAATTTAAATTGTGCTAGCCAAACACACCTTTGTTGTTCATTACTGTACTCTCAAAGAGATTAGGTAACCAAAACTCAAACGGGAGTGCTGATGGTGTCTGACCATCACCTTATACAACAGTAGGGTTAATTCTGCCATCCTGTGCTCCTAGCAGGGAGTGGAGCTCACAGCCTGTCATTTTTAGCCCATTAGCTAGAAAATCACAGGATGTGCACTTATTATTTCCTGCAATGAGATAATCTAGCTCCTGAAAGCAAATCTCCACATTGGGAATACGCATCCTGGATCAGAGTTGTACTACATTCCTAGCCTATTGCAGGCTAGTACCTTATTTGCTGTTTTATTTGTTGCACCTGAGCACAATGTGATGCATTCATGGTTTTATTTGCCATTACCCCCAAATGAATGGACAATTTATTTTGAGTGATACCAGCAATTGCCTGATATGTGCATCTGGCCCTCAAGGCTTGTTGCCCTCAAGGCTTTTGCAAATGCAGAAAATCAACCATAAACTGCTTGACAAAGTCAATATGAAAAGGAATTGAGTGCTTAATTGTCTCAGCACTTCCTTCTCCTCCATGGACCAGTGATTGCCTTGTGTTGCAGAAGGGATGCTCTGTGTCATCACTGACCATGAGTATGGGCAAAGGATGAAGTTCTTCCAAACAGAGGCTGCACATATCACGTCTGAATTGCAGTGCGGTGGTGTTCACATACTTGTCAGCTTTAATACTAACCATCTTTTGGGGGCTAATTAGCGCATCTGTTCATCTTTGGCTCTAAAATTGGAAGGCTTTAATTATTGCATTTAATAAATATATTCAAATAAGAAAAGGGGCTATAGCAACTTCCATGACTTGGTAAAATTTAACCATAAAAAAATTCAAAGAAGAAGCTTAGTGACTGAAAGATAAACTGGCCAGAACTATTGAATTTTTAAAAAATTCATGGGATGTGGGCATCGCTGGCTAGGCCAGCATTTATTGCCCATTCCTAATTGCCTAATTCCTAAGTGGTGGTGATGAGCTGCCTTCTTGAACTGGTGCAGTCCATGTGGTGTAGGTACACCCACAGTGCTGTTAGGGAAGGAGTTCCAGGATTTTGACCGAGTAACAGTGAAGGAATGACAATATAGTTTCAAGTCAGCATGGTTGAGTGGCATGGGAACTTCCAGGTGATGTTGTTCCCATGTATCTGCTGCCCTTGTCCTTCTAGATGGTAAAGGTCATGGGTTTAGAAGGTGCTGTCGAAGGAGCCTTGGTGAGTTCCTGCAGTTCATCTTGCATATGGTACACACTGCCACTAGGGGCGTGGCAAATTCTGAGCACAAGTCTTCAGCACTATTGCCTTTGCATATCCTGTGTCTTCAGCTATTTCTTGATATCATGTGGAGTGAATTGAATTGGCTGAAGACTGGCAGCTGTGATGCTGGGGACCTCCAGAGGAGGTAGAGATGGATCATCCACTTGGCACTTCTGGCTGAAGATTGTTGCAAATGCTTCAACCTTATCTTTTGTATTGATGCTCTGGGCTCCCCCTTCATTGAAGATGGGGATATTTGTGGAGCTTCGTCCGGTGATTTGTTTAATCACCCATCATCATTTATGACTTGATGTAGCAGATCTGCAGAGCTTAGATCTGATCCGTTGGTTGTGGAATCATTTAGCTCTATCACTTGCTGTTTGTGCTGTTTGGCACACAAGTATTCCTGTGTTGTAGCTTAATCAGGTTGACACCTCATTTTTAAGGGTGCCTGGTGCTGCTCCTGGCATGCCCTCCTGCACTGTTCATTGAACCAGGGTTGATCGCCTCGCTTGGTGCTATTAGTAGGTTGTGGGATATGCCAGGCCATGAGGTTACAGATTGTGGTTGTATAAAATTCTCCTGCCGCTGATGTCCCACAGCACCTAATTGTTTCTCATTCTTGAGTTGTGAGATGCGTTCGAAGTCAATCCCACTTAGCACGGTTCTAGTGCCACACAGCATGATGGAGGGTATCCTCAATGTGAAGACGAGACTTTGTCTCCTCAAGGACTGTGTGGTGGTCTCTCCTGCCGATACTGTCATGGACAGATAGATCTGCGACAGGTAGATTGATGAGGTTGAGGGCAAGTATGTTTTTCCCTTTGTTGGTTCCCTCACCAGCTGCTGCAGACCCAATCTAGTAACTATGTCCTTCAGGACTCAGCAAGCTCAGTCTGTAGTGGTGCTAGCGAGCCACTCTTGTTGATAGACATTGAAGTTCCCCACCCAGAATACATTCTGCACTCTCAGTGCTTTCTCCAAGTGGTGTTCAAGTGGAGGAACATGGATTCATCAGCTGAGGGTGGGTGGTATGTGCTAATCAGCACAAGGTTTCCTTGCACATGCTTGACCTGGTGTCATGAGGCTTCATGTGGTCTGAAGTCAATGTTGAAGTCTCCCAGGGTAACTCTCTCCCGAATGTAAACCACTGTGCTGGCACCTCTGTCGGTGGGACAGGACAAATCCAAGAATGGTGATTGTGGTGTCTGGGATATTCTGTAAGGTTTGATTCCATGAGTATGACTATGTCAGGCTGTTGCTTGTGAGACTGTGAGACAGCTCTCTCAATTTTGGCACTAGCCCCCAAAGGGGGACTTTGCAAGGTCAAGAGGGCTGAGTTTGCTGTTTCTGGTGCTTAGGTTAATGACAGGTGGTCCATCCGATTTCATTCCTTATTGACCTTTTAGCAGTTTGATATAACTGAGTAGCTTGCTTGGCCATTTCAGAGGGCACTAAAAAGTCAACCACATTGCTGTGTGTCTGGAGTCACATGTAGGCCAGACCAGGTAAGGCTGGCAGGTTTCTTTCCCTCAGGGAGCATTAGTGAACCGGATTGGTTTTTACAACAATTGACAATGATTTTGTGGCCATCATTAGACTTTTAATTCCAATTTTTAAAAGAATTGAATTCACATTTCATGATTTGCCATGGTGGGATTTGCACCCAGGTCCCCAGGACATTACTAGATGTGGTCGGACTGCAGAGCTTAGATCTGATGCTGTTTGGCACACAAGTAGTTCTGTGTTGTAGCTTCACCAGGTAAACACCTCATTTTTTAGGTGCTGCTTCTGGAATTATCTGACACTCTGGATTACTAGCCCAGTGAAAATGTCACTACACAAATGTATCCCTCATTTAAAGCCTTTCAAATCCCTCCCACTTATACTGAGTTAAAATTGGGCCCAATGTGCCTATTATTTTTAATTTTATAACTAAGTGGGGGTGGAGTGGTGGTCTGACAGAGGATGATAACCATGCTAGTGTGAAAATATACTCATCTCTTCTCCCCAACACAGTACATTTTGTTATACATCTGTACAAAAGAACTCAGTGGATGTCTTGTCTAACTTTGTTAAATGTTTGATTGTAGGCAAAATTAAAGAACAAAGTGAATGTTGTGGAAAGAGTTCCTATCAGTGTCTGCTCCTGTTTATCACACTGTTCATTTGAAAACATTTGGCTGTTTGTATCTCTTCTTAAATTGAGCCAGCTGCAGTGAGCTAAATTTTACAGGAAATTATATTTTTAGAACAGATGTCTGTATCAGATTCAAGGGCATGGGGCCAATAATAGTTAGTGGCTTATAATTGTGTTCTGTCTGCTGGTTTTGGGTCATACTGAGGAACTGTGTTTAAAGTACAACTACAGTTTTCTCCCAGACAAGGACTGCATTATGGAGATTATACTGTTTGCTTAGCAGAGCTCAAAGGAAAATAAATAATTTAAATCCTTTATCTCCTTATGAATTTCAGCACTTTTTTTGTCATTGTTCATTGAGCAAATTATGCAAAAATAGGAAGTTTGATGGAATACTACATGCGAAGGAACAGGTTATCTTTCGTCAGTTTACCCATTTTCAACTACAGTTAATGCAATAATCATACGCTCATTTCTGATATTCAATCACACTTTAAATCTTTTTTTCGTTGCTGCTTTCTTTTAGCCAAATATGTAGTCTACTTCTTTTGATCAATTACATCTAGTTTAACATTGCTGTGTGACATCCACAGATAAACTTATTTCTTCACTGAAAACTGAAACTAACAAGAGTTAGTTGGTGCTGCTGGGACTAAAGAGCTGTTGGCCCTCTGATTGGCCAGCGGTGTTTGGAGGTGGGCACTCATGCCTTAAAGGGACAGTAACCCCAATGCCAGCCAATTAGCTGCTCGATGGGCCTAAAATTTGGCTGGACTTCCACTAAACAGCCAAGGCAGGATTGTTCCCCTGCTTTCCAGACCATCGCCGAGGTCCCTCCACCCTGACAAAATTCAGACCACTGTTTATAATGCCATTTTGTGCGATGCTTGTGAGACTGGGGCAAGATTTTAACTCACTCAAAACCCATCCACTTGCACAGTTAAAATCTGACTCTGAGCCTCAGCATGAGAACAATTTTACTACAAGATTTTCATTTTTTTCTTTACTTGTTTGTGATTATTTTCCACTTTTTAAATTAATTGGAACACAACTGTCCACATGCCTGCTGATGTAATGGTAATCAGTACTGTGATTGTTATTGGTTAAATGGCGATGTGTTCTGAATCCTTGCTGTCTTAGCAGCAATAACATCTGAGGATTTTGAGACTGTTAATTATATTTCTTCACCTGCAGTTTCATTGGTGAATTTATGTTGATTGTTACTTAAGCCTAATTGTTTTTCTTGGTAGGAATTTTATTTCCAACTCTCTTCCATACAACCATCTTATACCCAGCTGCTACTTTTATTGCTGCAGCCAAAGTGGTTGGACTGAAATTCCTTCGGTGTTTCCAATGGTGCTCCTAGATTTGGAGGAGCAAGAGCAGTTCTTGCAAGAACAAAAAAGGCAGATGTGACAGTGAGATAAATTTTTATGGAGCTGGTGTGAGTCTTTGAAGAGTTGAAAATGGCAGCTGGGACCTGATTCCAGGATTCCCAACACCTTTCCCAGTGTTTGCGATTTTCAGGACTGCCTTTTAAAGTTACAGGCTAGTTCAGAACGCGAGCCTGCACCCTGTAGTCCTGACATGGCAGGCTCTATTGTGGGGGGAGGCATGTTCTGGTCCTCTGCAATGTTCATGGAGTTAGGCCAACTTTTCAAAGGTCATGGTTCACAGTAGGTCAGAGGCGTCATGAACCATTGTCTTCATGAGAGATCTTTTGGAATTTAAGTTTGAAAAGGGATACCTCACACCTCCCAATGCCAAGGTATTCCCCCACTATGGCTCTTCATTGTCCATTCACTGACTATGTACTGTATAGAAACAATTAACCCTATAGTGACAATAGGATGTTTAAAAAAGTCAGTTATGACTTTCAACTTTCTTAAAAGAACACTCTTTATTACTATCGCCCAATAGAGGTGTCAATCATCCAGACCCTGCAGAAACTGCAAGCACTTGAAACCTCTTTATCTTGTGTAAATAAGCATTGGGCATTTGATAGAAGATATCAGAGAGCCAGATTATCAATTAAGTATTGTTTTCCCTGGGGCTCAGCTGTTTCAACAATTTAATGGATTTCTGGGCTCTCAGCCAAGCTTCATTATGCATTCGTGGCTGAAAGCCCAAAAACCCATTAAACTACAAAAACAGCTCAGCCATCTCTCATGCCCCTTCATATGTCCCATGCCCCCTCTAAAGCCCCCCATGCATCCTCATACCCACTTACCTAGTAAGTGGGAAATGAGCCATAGTCCACGAGGTACCATATGCATCTCTCTGTAAAAGAGAAATTAGTGGTTATATGGCTTGAGGAGCACCACTCAATATCAAGATTGAAGCAAAGCAAGGAGGCAGGCCTCCCTGAATTACCAGAGCTAGTACAGGAGTTGAATCCATACCATTGGCGTCATTCTGCACCACATTCCAGCTATCTTGACACCTGAGCTAACCAATGCCAAAAACAACCTATATCCATTATAGACAGAACTATGAGACCTATAATAAGATTGGGAAGTCTTTGTTCATGAAACTGTCAAAATAAACAACCATTCAAAAAACTCTTCAGAACACTTTAATTCTATGATTTACTCATAAATCTGTCAGTAAAACACACAGCTATTCAAATTTCTCTTGAAAAAACTCTCACCTCTTAAAAGACCATAAATCTGTAAAAAATTTAAATAAACAGACATGTGTAAACATCTTCAAAACTGTCAATCAAACAAAGCACACAATCCCTTTTACAGCTGTAGACAAACCCTGCTGAGCTAAATTCATTAGTGGAGTTTGGAGCTTAGCCAAGCATTCATAGCGAGATTCCATTGCACGACTGAATAAACAAATCCTCCAGAGCTCAGTACAATAGTGTATTTGAAGTTTCATGAACGGAAGGCCATCTGTTCATTTTGTTTCAAAGGGTCAGCAGATGGACTTTCAATCGAAGAACCTGTTCATCTATTTCAAAGGCTCAACAGATGTATGCACTTTAAATCAATGTAAAAGTTAAATCATATGGTCCAGGCGACAAATTAAATTCTCAATCTTAACACTGTTGAATGCAAAAGAGCACCTATCCCCTGGATAAAATACTCTGATGCATCTTCACATTTTCACAATATTGGCCGATTTAATGGTCACTTATCTTTTGCAAAAAGCCATATCATTAACTACTGTATTAAAAAATATTTAACTTATACAGCATTACATTATGACATATGAAGTTTTCAACACCGTTTGAACTTACCTGTCAAAAAGTTCCTGACTCCAGACTAGGCTTCCTATCTCTGACATCTTGTGAACTACATCTCCAAACAAAACAGACCCTCCATGGAAATAGCTGGGAGTCTAAAATGCTCACCCCACTCAATGGACTAGGCAAGGGATGAATTGCTGCATGCAGGCTCCCTATCCAAACCTGTAGGCTGGGGCCATATAAATCCCACACAATAGGAATGAATGTGGAAATGCCAGAATTGGGTACCATCTGCCATTTTTATATTACCACACCTCTGTTCCATCATGGATGGAGGCATGAACATCCAGTCCATATTTCCAAGTCAGAATGGTATGTGGCTTGGAGAGGAACTTGCAGGTGATAATGTTCCCATGAGCCTACTGCCGTCGTTCTTCTAGGTGACAGAGGTCACGGGTTGAAAGGTGCTGTCAAGGGAGCCTTGGTGAGTTGCTGCAGTGCATCTTGTGGATGGTACACAAGATAGCACAAAATGATAGGATTCACAAGAATGAAGAGCATCATAAGGACAAGGGTTGTACAGTATGTCGAACCTCGCTGTCAATCCCTAACAAACAAGATGCATTGCTCTGGGAACAATGTCAAACAGGAAACCCTCCTCCTTTCCACCTCATGCAGGCACAAATCCCAAGGAGTTGGGTGCAATATTCTTTCATCATTTGCTACCAATTAAAATCAGAAATGTTCAAGATGCCAGAATTGCAGGAGCACCGATATTGCAGAGGGTGGTAGGATTGGAGGAAATTATAGAGATAGATACAAAAAACTTCAATTCAACAACTTGAGAGCAGGTTATATTAGACTTGGTATTATGTAACGTGACAGGATTAATTAATGACCTCAGAGTAAAGGCACCCAAGGCAGCAGCGACCACAGTATGATTGAATTTTACATCCAGTTTGAAAGGGAGAAGAGCTTGTCTAAGACTAGTATTTTAAACTTAAATAAGGGCAACTATGTGGGGATGAAAGCTGAGCTAGCTGAAGTGAACTGGGAAACTAGGTTAGAGGATAGATCAATAGAGAAACAGTGATAGACATTTAAGGAGATATTTCAGAGTATTCAGAATAAGTGCATTTCTAAATACAAAATTCTAAGGACCCACCATCTGTGGTTAACTAGAGATTTTAAGGAAAGCATCAAACTTAAGGAAAAAGCTTACAACTCTGCAAAAATGAGTGGCAGGACAGATGATTGGACAGAATATAAAGAACAGCAGAGATTGGCCAAAGGTTAATCAGGAGAAAAAAATTAGAGTATGAGAGGAAGCTAGCTAGAAATGTAAAAACGGATAGCAAGAGTACAACAGGTACTTAAAAGGAAAAGAGTAAGTAAAGTGAGTGTTGGTCCTCTAGAAAGTGACATGGGGAGTTAATAGTAGATAATAAGGAAATGGCAGAAGAAATGAACAAATATTTTGCTTCTGTGTTCACTATAGAGGATCCAAAAAAACATTCCAGCAATAGCTGCAAATCAGGAGGTGAACGGGAGAAAGGAACTTGGTGAAATTGAAATCACTAGGGGAACGGTACTGAGCAAATTGATGGAGTAGCGGGCTGGCAAGTCTCCAGGTCCTGATGGATTACATCCTAGGGTCTTAAAAGAGGTGGCTAATGAGGTAATCAATGCTCTGGTGTTAATTTTCCAAAATTAGCTAGATTCTAGAAACATTCCATCAGACTGGAAAGTAGCAAATATAACCCCTCTATTCAAGAAGGGAGGGAGGCTGAAAACAGGAAACTATAGGCCAGTTAGCTTGATGTCTGTCATGGGGAAGTTATTAGAATTGACCATTAAGGAGGTTATAGCTGGGCAGTTAGAGCTCAAGGCAATCGGGAAGAGTCAGCATGGTTTTGTGAAAGGAAAATCATATTTAGCCAATTTATTGGAGTTTTTTGAAGGAGTAACATGCGTAACGGATAAAGGGGAGCCTGTAGATGTACTGTACTTGGAATTTCAGAAGGCATTTAATAAAGTGCCACTTCCAAGATCATTACGGAAAATAAAAGTGCATGGTGTAGGGGTAACGTATTAGCATGGATAGAAGATTGGCTGGCTGGCAGAAGCAGAGAGTATGCATAAATGGGTCTTTTTTCTGATTGGCAGGATGTGATGAGTGGAGTCCCACAGGGGCTTCAGCGTGTCACGATTTACATCAATGATTTAGATGAGGGGAATGAAGTCATGGTGGCTAAATTTTCAGATGACACACAAAAATAGGTAAGAAAGTATGTTGTGAAGAGGACAAGAGGAGGTTGCAGATAGGCATAGATAGGTTGAGTCAATTAGCATGTGAAGTTTAATGTGGGAAAACGTGCAGTTGTTCACTGGCAGGAAGAACAAAAAGTATTATTTAAATGGAGAATGGCTGCATAATTCTGAGGTGCAGAGAGATCTAGGTGTTCTAGTACATGAGTCACAAAAAGTTAGCAAGCAGATACAGCAAGTAATTATGAAGGCTAATGGAATGCTATCCTTCATTACGAAAATGATTGAACGTAAAAGTAAGGATGCTGTGCTTCGGTCATACAGGGCATTGGTGAGTCTGCACCTCGAATACTGTGTTGAGTTTTGGTCTCATTTAAGGAAGGATGTAAATGCATTGGAGGCAGTTCAAAGGATCTTTACTAGATTGATCCCTGGAATGAGTGGGTTGTCTTATGAGAAAAGATTGGACAGACTTGGGCTTGTTTCCACTGGAGTTTAGAAGAGTAAGGGGTGACATGATTGAAGTATACAAGATCCTGAATGGCCTTGACAAGGTAGACATGGAAAGGATGTTTCCTCTTGTGGGTGAGTCTAGAACTAGGGGGCACTGTTTTAAAATTAGGCGTTGCCCTTTTAGGACAGAGATGAGGAGAAATTCTTTCTCTCAGAGGGTTGTGTGACTTTAGAGCTCTCTGCCTCAGAAGGTGGTGGAGGCGGGGTCATTGAATATTCTTAAGGTGGGGTAGATAGATTCTTGTTCGGCAAGGGAATCAAAGATTATCCGTGTTAGATGGGAATGTGGAAATCGAACACAAGAAGATCATCCACGATCTTATTGAATGGCGGAGTAGGCTCGAGGGGTCGAATGGTCTACACCTGTTCCTATTTCTTAATTTTGTATGTTCATATTCTACCGCAGTTAGGAGGACAATAGGCTTTGTAACAATTATTTTGTAATGTCATATGTGTTTTAACTCAATTCCTTATTAACTCATGCCATTCTTAACCTTCAAAAGTCTTCTTTGACTGCACATTCTAGGTCAGCTCTATGCGTACTAACGGCTGCTGTTAGGATTGTGTTGGTACATTTGCAGTGAATACTCACACTACTGTAAATAGAATGATTCTAGACAAGTGGCTACAACAGTGTTAGTGCTTACATTGTATCTGTGAGCTGAGAATTTACTTGGGCATTCTCCTGATCAATCACCATACCTTTGGCAGAGTATTGGCGAAAACCCTGTTTACATGTCTATCTGGGCTTTCAATTGATCTTCCATGGAGGTAACAACAGCCAATTGGGAAAATCCCTAAGGCAATTCCCCTCCATGCTTTCTCTGCAACTTCCTACAGGTGGGTTTTTTGCTTGTAACCTTCTGAGTAGTTTTTCATTTGACAGCAACAATTTGGATTTATAAATTAAACATCATTTGGTCTCTGAGCCACAATGCAGGCTTTGTTGTCTTTAGTTTGAAAGGGCGTTGAAATTTCACATTTGATATGATGATTATTTTGTGATCAGTTTTCTAGCATCATTCTTTTGTTTCTGTCTTTCCTTCTAACTGAACCATTATGAGAGATGCTGGTATTATCTTCTATCTTATATCAGATGAATGTGTAAAGTGATAAGTTGGACTACTGTAAGAGGAAAATGGTACGAAGACAAAGAATAAAGAAGCAAGGTGATTTAATTTACATGCCACATGAGGTTGGTATAGTCACCACCACCTACATTTAGCACCATTTTCTTCATGGTGTTCTCACTTGCATTCATTCCACAGTTGAAAATACACATTGTGATTGGAAAAAAATAAATTTCTCATCAAAAATATTACCTCATTCAGTCTCACTACTGTCTATTGGATTTATTTTATGTTGTCTGCAAAGGCATTGTCATACTTGGGGATTTTTGGACTACTTTTGTACTGAAAATATTTGGAAAAGAGATACATTTAAAAGTCATGTTCGTAAAGCAAGTAGTCAAAGTTACTTTATTTAAAAAAGCAATGAGATAAAAATGTTGATATGTTGGGCATTGAAGGTGTTTCCTCAATGGCAGTAGTTCGAACTTTGGATGATAATATAAAATGAGCGATATTGACTTGGCCACCCTCTAAATGCCTCTCTTCATAGAATCATGGAATGGTCCTCCACACAAGGGGTTGAATTTAATCAGGGTAGAGGGGGACTGACATCCACCACCAAAGCTGGCAGTACCCTCACTGACCTGATCTCCAGGAGCCTCAAGGGAATTATGTCCCTAATTGGCAACAGGAATCATGTGCTCCACCAGAAGGGTGGAAATCCTATCCTCAAGAGCTGCCAGCCAACCAGAGGACAGCAGCTCTCCATTACTGGCAGCATCAGTAAGAGTGGTTTCTGCTGCCAGTAATATACTTGGGCCTTCACCAGGGTTCATTGCTAAATCCCTGGAGACAGGTTAGTGGCTATGAGATTTGGAGGGGGTGGTGAGGGGTCATGGGGAGGGAGTTGCTGGCAAGGGTGGAGGAAGGGGGGTGGTCAGAGGAAAGGCAAGGGGGTGACTCCTGATGCAGGAAGGTCATCTGCAAGCCTTCCCACCTACAAGCGTTCCCACTTAGCACTTAATGGAGAGAGATGGTGGGGTCCCCATCCCGCACCTTCCAGTCTGATCAAACAGTACCCTCCCCCCACCTCCAAACTCACCTCTCGGGGTGGAGAATTCCACCCAAGGAGGCCATTCAGCTGGTTATGCCTGTGTTGGCCCTTTGAAAGAGCTATCCACTTCCTTGCTCTTTTCTCATAGCCCTGCAATTTTTTCCTTTTCAAGTATTTATCCAAACTTCTTTTGAAAGGTACGATTAAATTCGCTTCTACCACCATTTCCAGCAGTACGTTCAAGATCATAATAAGTCATTGCATAAAAATACTTTTATTTGTGTCACCTCAGATTCTTTTGCCAATTACCTGAATTCTGTGCTTTCTAGTCATCTACCCTTCTGCCAGTGGAAACCATGTATGCTTATTTACTCAAAACCCTTCATGATGTTGGAATACTTATCAAATTTTCCTTTAATTTTCTCTACTCTAAGGAAACTCTAACTTCTCAAATTTAAAAAACATAGAATGTTGGAAATACTCAGCAGATCAGGCAGTATGTGTGGAGAGAGAAACAGAGTTAATAGCTGAAATTTTCTGGACCTCTTGAGGATGGGGTCAGAGGCAGGAAGGCTGGCAAAATGGTGTGGGAAGGCAATGGGTGGCATGCCTAATGCCATCTTGCTGCCATGCCATTTTGCCAGCAGTGTGAAAGGTGGCCTGTCTGTCTGGACCCCAAAAGGAACCACTTAAGTGGCCAACTGGGAGTCCCCTCCTGCCTTGGCTGGTATTTTACCAGTGGTGGGGGTCTCCTCCACCGTGAGGGAAGACCATCAGGTAAACCCTGGCAGCATCCCAGCAGGCTCTAAGGTAGGTGGGTGGGGGAGGCCCTTCCATTTTGGGCACTATTTCAGCCATTAAGGCCCCCTCTCCCCAACCCCCCCAGTGGCAATGAACACCCATATAGCGTCAAGGCCCCGACATCCCCTGACCCCACTTATGGGGGACACATCCATCAATGTTTGCTCTTCCTCCAGGTGCAGTCTCAGCACTGGCCACTGTTCCCAGTGGAGCTTCCAAGACTGCTGAGCTGCTGGTCTTCTATTGGTTGTCGCCCGTCAAATGAGGGCCACAGATCCCACTGCCTGCTGAATTGGAGTCACCACCTCCCCCCACACCCTCCCACCCCCTACTTTACTCTTTTATGCAAATGGAGAGGAAAAGAAAGTTGGGAGGGAGAAAGATGAAAATGTAAGGTCTATGCTCAGGTCAAAGGCAGGAGAGGTTAAAAGACAAAGGGGATGTTGATGAAAGACAAAAGGGGTGATAACAGGGCAAATAAAGAAACAAAAGATGGGTCCAAAGGAGCTATATATGACAATAAACCATTACCCACTGCTGCTGTCTTAAAAAATTGAAGCAGTGGTTATGATCAGAAATTGTTGAACTCAGTGGTCAAAATTCTAATTGCTAAGGGCTGGCGGTTTCAGGTGGGAAGTAAAATCCTGGGAAAGTGGTGTCAGATCAGGAACCCGACAAGATCCCAACCACATTTGTGTTTGACCTGATCAGGTTTGCAGGTGACTGGGGAACCCCCTTGCAGATGTTAGGTGAGTCATCATTATAAGTGAAATTTAACCTTGAATTTAACCCAGAATTCTGGCTTTATCAGCCTGTAGGCATGTTTCCCAAGCTGCCTGCAATGTGCCAGGCTAAACCAGGCAAGAAACAGCAGGAAGTGCTTCTGCAGTGAAACTGAGAGGCTGGGAAGCCTTCAGTGAAACTGAGCAGCTGCAGCCATGCCTAGGTGAGAGGCACTTCTTCTGAGAGCATGCACTTACTGCTTGATTACTGATTTCCAAACTCTTGAACATTAGTTTGCCTGCATTGGACTTTTAATCACTTCGATCTGCACTTCCCTGCTCTCAGCTTTCACCACAACATGGGTACAGCTAACAGCAACACCACCAGCAGCAGGAGCAACAGTGGCAGCAGCACCAGCTGTTTTCAGCCATAAGCCCTTCCACATGTCAGTGGAGTTGGGCACAGGGATCCAGTTCAAGCGAGGTGAGACCCCAACACAGGGTCCGCAGGCAGGAGATCAGCTCCTCGACATATGTGGCACCAATGTCTCAGGAGGCTTAGACTTTCAAAGCAGGTTGTTACTGAGCCTCCAGCCTCTTGGAACAAGACATTGCAGTCAACATGCATTGGCAGGGGCTGACAAAGTGGCTATCAGTGGAGGATTGTCCCCTCTGGTCCCTGTCTCACGCTGGAACTACCTGTACTGTAGAGGAGACTGCATCATGAGCAGTGAATACATCGTACTAAACTAAAAGAAGTGCAAGTAACTTGCTGTTTCACCTAGAAGGATTGGTTAAGACCCTGGACAATGGGAAGGGAGGATGTAAAAGGCACTTCCACAGGAACATGGACTGAAAGGGAGGGATTGTTGGGTGTGTTTGAAGAGTGGGGTCAGGTATCATGGAGAGAATGCTGAAAGAGGAGTGGATGGGAAAATGTGTCTGATGGTAGCATCACACTGGAGATAGCAGAAATGATAGAGAATGATCCATTGAATGTGGACTCTGGTAGGATGGAAGATGAGGACAAAGGGAGCCCTATCATGGTTCAGGGAAGGAGGGGAAGGATTGAAAGCAGAGGTGCAAAAAATGGGATGGATTGGCAAATTATTCTTGGGCAGAATTTTATGGATGACGTGCGGGTAGTGGGTCCTGCACGTCAGCGGTTAAAATGGCGTGCGCTGATGTCAGGCGAGCGTCCTGACATCACCGGGCGCCATCCCAATTTTTAGCTGGGCGGGCGCACGATGAAGTGCGATGCATAATTAAAGGGCTGGTTAGGCCCTTAACTCGGCAATCGACACGATTTTGAGGTGCCCATGCGATCTTCGGCTTGGCGCAACGGGCAGGCAGGTAAGTGACTTTTTAACAAAACTCATCCACGGGCTCAGAGGGGTTTTCAATGTTTTATGTGAAGTATTTATTGCAGCAAGTGTTTTAAACTTGCCTGTGTGATTGTTACCAGTTCAGATCGATTTCCAACAGCTTTCTCTGTACTTTGAAGCTTCAGCTCAGCACTCTGCAGACATTAATCTTTATCGGGCCTGCAGCTTTCCAAAGGCCTCCATTTAGCCTGGGTATGGGTTCTGACATCTCCACTGGAGGAAGGGAGGGCTAGAATAAGGAGGAGGCCAGGAGTGGACAATCAACCTCCAGGGGAGCCACCTTTGGAAGGCCAGGCGCAGGCACAAGGGGTGCAGGGTCAAGAGGTTGTCTAAGGTGCAAGGGGCTGCAGAAGACGCCACTATCCTGCTACCAAGGATTACAGGCGGCGAAGCAGTTACCTCAATATGACTGAGGTGCAGTGCCAAAGGAGGCTCCGACTGTCAAGGGAGACAGTACACTACATCTGTCAGATGACTGGCCCTGAGATATCTCCTAACTGTGTGGGCGGACACCCCATGCCAACAGCTTTGAAGGTCACAGTCGCCTTCCACTTCTATGCCTCTGGCTCCTTCCAGGGCTCGATGGGTGATCTTTGCAGCATCTCCCAATCAGCTGTGCACACTTGTGTCAAGCAGGTTACAGATGCTCTATCCAGGCGTGCATTGACCTTCATTTGCTCCGCTGCAATCAGGCAAGTCAGGCAGAGCGAGCCAGAGACTTCGTGGCCATTGCTGGCTTCTCCCGTGTCCAGGGTGCAATAGACTGCACACATGTGGCCATCAAGGTGCCAACAGGTAAGCCCGGTGCCTTTGTCAACAGGAAGGGCTTCCACTCCATGAACGTGCAGATAGCGTGTGATCACAGGATGCTGATTCTACAAGTCTGTGCCAGATATCCAGGCAGCTCCCATGACGCCTACATCCTCAGACACTCACAGGTGCCGGGGCTCTTCGGTGCTCCGCCTCGGCCAGATGGATGGCTGCTGGGTGACAAGGGCTATCCCCTCAGAAGGTGGCTCATGACGCCTCTCCACCATCTAAGAACAGAAGTTGAGCAGCGCTACAATAGGAGCCACACCTCCACAAGGGCTGTGGTGGAGAGATCCATTGGTGTTCTCAAGATGCGCTTCCGATGCCTGGACCCCTCAGGGGGCGCATTCCGGTACCCCCCAGATAGCATCTCTGTGTTAGTGGTAGCATGCTGCGCTCTGCACAATCTTGCGCTGGAAAGGGGGGATGCAGTTGACAATGAAGACCTTGATGCAGTGGATGCGGTTGCACATGAAAAATCCAGCAGTGGCTCAGAGGATGAGGAAGCACAGGGCGATGATGAGGGGCAGCACACCGACCTGCAACTACACCAAGGGGGCAGGGAGACCCGGGACACTTTAATGCAATGAACCTTCAGCTAGCTCCACACAAATTGATCTGCAGGACCAGCATTGCGCATCCATACGCGGCACTTAAGTGCTACACCTTCCACTTCATCTGCTGCAACTAAGGGCTTAGTACAGAAACATCAATGTCCACTCAAACACTCATGAGATGTCTGTGAAACAGACAAATGCAGCACAAAGGAGATACCCTCAGCCATGGTTACAAATGTGGGCTTTATTGCCACCCATCAGATGGTGCCACCAAAAACATTACAAAACATTGCTCTGACATTCACAAAAATAAATTCCCTAATCTAGGGGCAACAGAAAAGCACCAGTGAGAAACCCGTGGAGTGCCTAACGTGCCTTATGCTTACGTTTTCGGGTGCTTCGTCTTGGTGCTGCCCCATAGTTCGGAGTGGCATCTGAGACAGCCTGCTCACTCTGCTGTCCTGTTGGCCTTGATGGCCTTGGCAGACGTCCTCTGGCCTGTGGAGCCTGTGCTGACCCTGCCTGGGAGGGAGTGACCTGACCTGGCATCTCCCCAGATGTCGCAGCCTCAATGGATGCAAAGGTCAAAGGCAGAGAGGCGGAGGAGCTGCTAACCTCATCCGGAGCACCCTGAGAGGAGGTCCCACGCACCCAGCCACTTGTCCTGCAGCTGCTGCATTGGTGACATCTCTGGCGTCACATCATCACAGCCCCACCCAGTATTTGCTTGTCCCCTGCAGTCCTCCGGCTGCTGGTGCCAGCTCTGACCATGCCAAGTCCTCCAGCGATTGTGAAGTGCCCTCTCCACTGTGCCCCGGGAGACTATCCGACGTTATATTCCCCACCGATGTGGTAGCCGCTGCGCTGGTGCCTGGCTCACTGAAATGATATGACGCTCATGCCAATTGACGCCCCTCAGGTGTGAAAGGGGGACTTTGACGTCCTCCTGGTGGCCATGCGGTGGTGATGCTGAAATTAACAACAAGGACAGTGGATCAGTTAGCGTTCAGTCAGTAACACCTTTCATCCCTTTCCCCCCCAGGCTCATCCTGTGCTCAACCTTCAAGAACCTAAGGAGACAAACATTGGTGGGGTGGTAAATAGTCAAGAGGAGGCCCAAATATTACACGAACATACAGACAGGCTGGTGAGATGGCCTAAGGAATGCCACATGGAATGTTATGTGGATAAGTATTCAGTTAAGCACTTGTGCAAGAGAAACAAGGTACAGGAATACAGGAGAAATGGTAGGACCATGGAAAGTAAAGACAATTACAGGGACCTTGCTGGCTAGACCCGTTAAGGTAGCAGAACAGGAGCATAAGGCGTTTAACAAGGTAAAAGCCAGACTTGCCTTTATTAGCCGAGGAATAGAATGTAGGAAAAGGGAGGTCATGTTGCAAGTGCAGAAAACGCTGTCGAGGCCAAAGCTACACTTCTGTGTTCAGTTGTGACCTGCACTTCATGGGAGGTATGGCATTGGAGTGGGGAGAGTGCAGAGGTTCCTGACCAGGATGCATGCTGGCCTGGAGAGTTGGAGTTATGAGGAAACATTGCATACACTTGTGACATTTGCCATGGAGCACAGGAGATTGACAGGTCACATTATTGATCTTTATAGCGTTATGAGGGGCATAGACCGGGTGGACAGAAGGCAACATTTCCCCTTGGTTCAGGGATGACTAACATGGTGGCATTTATTTAAGTTGAGGGCCATGAGGTTGACAGGTGAGGTGCTGAGGACCTTTTGGACAGAGTAATGTGGGATGTACTGGCTGAAAGGGTGGTGGAGGTACAAACCCTCCTAAGATGCAATAAGTATTTGGATGTGCAGCAATTTGGATGTGTTAGGCCATGGGGATAGTGATCAGAAATGGAATAAGGCAACTTTGGAAGATGCTAGAGTTGCACATCCTCAAGGGGCTGAGGGACCTTTGTGTATGACCCACACGTCTGATTGTATCAGTCTGTGAATGAGCAGTGTTGCTGCATTAATGATTGTAGCAATCATCAGTGCTTTGGATGGTGGGGAGACAGAGTGGATGGGACTTTGGCCCTCAAACACCTGGCTGCTGCACCCCAGCCTCACCGACACCTGCCGACCTGGCCGCTTGGCTTCTTCCCAACTCCATGGCCTGTTCTTTGAAGTGGGTGTCGGTGTGCAGCATGGCCTGGCCACCACCAGTACGCAAATGCTCTTGGCTGTTGTGTTCTCTTTCGCCTGCAGAACAGAGAACACCATTTATTGGGGCTGATCGCTCATGTACTCTGCATGCGCATGCTGCACCAAAACCACAGTGGCCCATCTGAGGCCTCCAGTGGCTCCTGTCCACACTACTGGTGATCAGTCCCCAGAAGATAGTACGGCTGGTCCCAACCCCCTCCCCCAACGGCCACCTTGATCACATTTGGCGTCCATCACTTTCAATAACACATGGGTCTTAGCGCCCATGGCAAGAAGGTGCAACTAGGTGCGGCGCCGAGGCCAGGAGATGGCTCTTGGCCACGACACCTTGAGGCTCCCCTTCCACCATCTCATCACCATCAATAAGACATATGTTGAAGTTCTGAGTATGTGTCTAGCTGCCTCTCCTGCAGGTTGCCCCCAGACTACTCAAATGCGACAAACACCAACATATGCTGTGGGGAGAACCCATCTTCTCCTCAACCATTAAGGCTGATGTAAACATGGTCACTATCTGTTTGCCCACCCAGTGTGCACCAAATGCCCAATGCAGTAACAATACATTGGGGGGAGGCCTCAAAGACTAAGGCTACCTGCTGGGTTAAATGGCAAAGGCCGACATGGTACTCACCCTTCCAGAGTGCAACAAATCATTTAAGCGCTTGCGGCACTGGGTCCCTGTGCGATAGACAGCATCTTGGGAGCTGCCCACTTCGTGATATGGGTGCCCTCCTCCTCCCATTCTCGGGAAACAGGACCTCTCGACGTGCTGCCACCTCCTCGAGAAGGGCAGCAAGGTAGGCATCAGAGAAGCGAGGGGCACATTGGTCCCCTGCTGGCCTACCCTGCAGCCTGCCCTTCTCCTCTGGCCTGCCCTTCTCCAGAGCCTGCTGTGCAGAACCCCTGCACCTGTCGCTGGCCATGGTGATCAGCCTAAAGGAGGCTGCTTGGCCTTTCTTTATACAGACTGCCGGTTCCCCATTGGAACCGGCGGTCTGTGCACGCCCGCCACAAATTTGAAAATCCCGCTCTCCACAGGAGTGCGAAACATGCTGGGCAGGCCTAAATTGGCCCGCGTGCGCAAAATGGCAGCGCGGCCTGCTTCGCCGGCGGCGATCGGCTTCACACCCTCCAGCGATTGGGTCAGGCCCACCCGCCCGACAAATGGAAAATTGTGCCCTTTGTCTCTCCACTTAACTAAAGTCTTTCATCCCTGGATGATTGTTGTAAACCTCCTCTTCAATGTCTCTAATGTCTTGACATTCTTCCTAAAATGCCCACAATTGGACACAATATCTCAGATGATAACTAATTAGTGTTTTATAAAACTTTAGCATAAGTTCCTTGCTTTTAGACTCTATACTTCTGTTTATGAAGTCTTAAATCTCAAGGTCTCTCTTTTTCTGCATCCCCCTTTAAAACTGTACCTTTTAGTTTACATTGCCGGCTCTCATTCCTTCTTTTAAATTATATCAGTTCACCCATCTCTGCATGAAAATTCACCAGCCATATATCTGCCAACAGGAGGTTTCTGTCCTCCTGAAGCCTGTTCTACCCTCTTCACTGCTAACTACATTTCCAAGTTTTGTGTCATCTCCAGGCTTTGAAATTATGCCCTTTATGTTCAAGTCCAGGACATAATATATATCAAAAAGAACAGTTGCCCCAACACCAACCTCCAGGACACACCACAGCCACTTCCCTCCAACCTAAAAAGCAATTGTTCACCTCTGCTTTAGCTAATTTTGTATTCACACAACCAATGTCCTTATTATCTGATGGGTTCTAATTTTGCTAGTATGTCTATTATGTGGTACTTTATCAAGCACCTTTTGAAAGTCCATACTGTATAATTGAATGAAATTGCAAAACTTGGTGGTACAGAGGGAGCTGGGTGTCCTGGTACATGAATCACAATAAGTTAGTGTGCAGGTACAGCAAGTGATTAGGAAGGCAAATGGAGTGTTGGCATTAATTGCAAGGGGAATGGAATATAAAAATAGGGAACTTTTACTGCAGCTGTACAGGGCCTAGGTGAGATCACATCTGGAATACTGTGTACAGTTTTGTTCTCCTTATTTGAAAAAAAGATAAAATTGCTTTCGAAACAGTACAGAGGAGGTTCAGTCAACTCATTCCTGGGGTGAAGGGCTTATCTTATGAGGAAAGGTTGAACAAGTTGGGCCTATACCTATTGAAGTTTAGAAGAATGAGAGGTGATCTTATTGAAATGTATAAGATCCTGAGGGGACTTGATTGGGTGGATACTGGGAGGATGTTTCTTCTTGGGGGGGATACCTGAATTATGGGTCACAGTTTAAGAATAACTGTTCTCCCCTTTAAGGCGGAGATGAGGAGAAATGTTTAGTATGTGGAATTCTAGCCCCCAGAGACCAGTTGCAGCTGGTAATTGAATTTATTCAAGGCAGAGTTGGATAGATTTTTGATAGAGAAGAGAGCCGAGGGGTATGGGAGGGCCAACAGGAAAGTGGAGTTCAGACCACAACCGGTTCAGCCATGATGTTATTGAAGGGCAGAGCAGGCTTGAAGGGCCAAATGGCTTTCTCCTGCTCCTAAGTCCTATGTTCCTATAATCTCAACCACAATGTCCTCATAAGTCCTCTTTGTTATTTCATCAAAGAACCAAGTCAAGTTAGTTAAACATGATTTGCTTTATGTTGGAAAGTTGTGAGTGACTGCCTGTGATTCTTTACTTGTTGAATGCAATGAACCTGGACGGCACTACCAGCATGCAAGGCTGCATTGTGGTAAGAAGCTTTAGAACAAATTTCCCTATGCTGCCAATTTCAGCGACACAGCAAAATAAGACTATTAGAGGAAGTACACGAGAACATAAGAAATAGGAACAGCAGTAGACCACATGGCCCATTGAGCCTACTGTGCTATTCGGTGCAATCATGGCTGATCTTGGGCTTCAACTTCATTTTCCCACCTGGTCCCCATATCCCTTAATTTCCTGAGAGACCAAAAAATCTGTCTCAGCCTTAAACGTATTCTGTGATGGTGCATCCACAACCCTCTCAGGTAGAGAATTCCAAAGATTCACAACCCTTTGAGTGAGGAAATTCCTCCTCATCTCAGTACTAAATGATTGTTCCCTTATCCTGAGACTGTACCCCCATGTTTTAGATTCTCCAATCAATGGAAACAATCTCTCAGCACCTATTAAGCCCTTTCAGAATTTTGTAGGTTTCAATGAGATCGTCTCTCATTCTTCTAAATTCCAGAGAATATAAGCCCAATTTACTCAGCCTCTCATCATAGGACAACCCTGTCATCCCAGGGACCAATTTAGTGAACATTCGCTGTACCGCCTCCAATGCAAGTATATCCTTTCTTAAATGTGGAGACCAAAACTGCACATAGTACCCCGGATGTGGTCTCAACAAAACCCTGTACAACTGTAGCAAGACTTTTTATTACTGTATTCCAATCCCCTTGCAATAAAGGCCAACATGCCATTTGTCTTCCTAATTGCTTGCTCCACCTGCATTCTAACTTTTTGTGTTCCTTGTATCAGCACACCCAAGTCTCTTTGAACATCAACACTTGCAAGTTTCTCACCTTTTTAAAAAAAATTGCTTTCTTATTCTTATGACCAAAGTGAATAACTTCCTACTTCCCTATATTATACTCCATCTGCCACCTTGTTGCCCACTCACCTAACCTGTCTAAATCTCTTTTCAGCCACCTCTCTGTGTCCTCCCCACAGCTTACCTTTCCACCTAGTTTGGTATCATCAGCAAACTTAGATACATTACTCTCTGTTTCTTCATCTAAGTCATCAACGTAGATTGCAAATAGCTGAGGCCCTAGCACTGATCCTTGCGGCATTCCACTATTCACTGCCTGTCAACTTGAAAAAGCCCCGTTTATGCCCACTCTCTGTTTTCTATCCTTGAACCAATCTTCTTTCTATGCTAATATATTACCCCCAATTCCATGAACCATTACTTTGCCTAATAACCGTTTGTGCAGCACCTTAGTAAGAAGACAAGCAAGAATGCTAGAGATCCAAGTTACGATCCAAGATTCTGCTAATTGTGCCCATTTGTGACACTTTAAGGAAACTTTTAAAACTAAGCTGTTATTTTAGAGGTGAGTCCCCTTTTAAACCTTCTTAAAGATTTTAATTCTTAAAAAAATCAATGAAACTAATCAATGGTTTATTTTTTTAAACTTAATTTTCATTATTATTATTTAAAATCTGGTTATTCGCGGGTGGTGAATTAGATCCTTTTATTAAAATGCTTATTTTTTGTTATAAAGCCATTTTCAGTTGAATCAAAACTGCGTCACTCTCAAATATAGCAAGGAATATTTTTTAATGCAAGGCAAAAAAATAAACAAGTATGCTGAATCATAGACAACTTTAATTTTGTGATTTTGTGAGTTTGGTCAGAAACATGGGGCAGGATTTTTCAGTCGGCGTGCGGGGGCTGGCCTGACAAGCCGACGCGTAAAATGACGCGCGATGATGTCGGGCGTGTGTCCCAATGTCATCGTGCTGTCTCGCAATGTTTCATTCGGTGGGTGCGTGCTGGAGTCGGCTGCGCACCTGCCAATATGTAAATGGCCTATTAAGGCCTTTAAGGAACTGATTAAGATAATTGTTAATGCTGCCTGGCCAACCTTAAGGTTGGCGGGCAGGCAAAAAGGCCACCCGGCCTTAGCGTTTTTTAGGAAACCTCATCCATGAGCAGCATGAGGTTTCCTAAAGCTTTTATTAATTAAGTTTAAAAATTTTCATAAATATAAAAACATGTCCCAACTCATGTGACACAGTCACATGAGGGGATATGTTTAAATAAATTTTTAAACCTTTTATTTATTATTTACAATAGCGATTCAATCTCCTTGCGGCACAGAGCTGCCTCAGGGAGATTGAAGTGCTCTTTCGTACGCATCCGCACGAAAGAGCGTTGGCCCCGACTCTCTCTCCTCCCCCTGCCCACACAGGTAGCACTGAGCACTATGGCTCGTGTCTTAAACTGGGCAGACCTTAATTGGCCTGCCCACCTAAAATGCAGGTGGCAATCGGCTCTGTGACCACCCTGTCCGCTTGCCGCCTGAAAAATTCAGGCCTTGAATTCCAACTTCTCTTTAGAAAAGCGCAGAAATTTTGTGGATAATTTGCATTCCAATTGCTGATTGCGTCCAAAGTGAAAAATATTCCCCCAAGTGCTTTTATGAATAGGTAAATATTTCTGTGTAGCACATCAGAGCTCATTATTTCAGTCATCCATTCCATATTGACAACTTATCCCAGCAGGTATCTTCTATATTAGGAATGAACAACAAATATTTCCCAACCCATTTCACAGATAATTACATAGGATATACAACACAGAAACAGCCCATTCGGCCCATGCCAGTTTTATGCTCCACTCAAGCCTCCTCCCGTCTTTCCTTATCCTTGCTTCCTTGCTGCATTTTTCCTTCTCCCTCAAATGCTTGTATAGCTTTGACCACCACCCCCCCAACCACCACCACCACCACGTATCTGGGGGGAGGGCAATGTCTTTCTACGGCATTCTTTTCTTACAGTTGCTGTCACAGCAGTGGCAACTTTTGGAGGTGAACCGCTGTCCTTAATAAGGACAGCCACCCCTGGGGCTAATGATATGAACCAAGCTGGTTGGTGAAACCGAAACCAAGACACAGAGTTTTTCTTTATTGAGAGAGTTTATTGACTTGTTCAGTCTCACAGCTCTCCTCCCACTCAACCCACAGTATCCGGCTATCCCCTATTTATAAGTGCTCAAAGACCCATCACTTGTTTCTCTTAACCTTAACAATATAATTGACATGACATTTTCAAACCTTAAAAATGTAATTGACAAGACATTGACAGTGGCAGCCAATTAGTTGCCTGACTGTGTAAAATTCAGCTCACATAAGGCCAAGGCAGGTATCCCCTCCTCCAGAACATCCACTGCGACAACAAAATTCTGGCCAAAGAGTTGACATGTCAAGACCTTGAGCTCTGAGCTTTGATAGCAGAAATTGTGAGTTAGCACTAACACATTATACTACAATGTGGCGAGACTTGTGCCTTGTGCATACCATTATACTGAATTGCTTACCACAGCAGCAATGAGGTGGGCAACTGAATATCAGAGATTAACAACCTCCTGCCAGGAGAACTAAAATTAGTGAGAAAATAGTAACGTTGGTGGAGGCTATGGAGCTAACATTTAGCTATCTCACACCTCCTTAGGCAAGAGGATTTGAATGAAGGAGTAAAGAAGTCTTGCTGCAGTATTATAGAGCTCTAGTGAAACCTCATCTGGAGTATTGTGTGCAGTTTTGGTCTCCTTACCTTAGGAAGGATGTACTTGCCATAGTGGGAATGCAACAAAGGTTCACCAGATTGATCCTTGGGATGGCAGGATTGTCCTATGATGAAATTTTGAGGAGTTGGGCCTATATTCTCTAGATTTTAGAAAAATTGAGAGGTGAACTCATTGAAGCATACAAAATTCTTACAAGGCTTCACAGGATAAATGCAGGAAGGATATTTCCCTTGGTTGGGGGAATCCAGGACCAGGAGACAAAATCTCAGAATAAGAGATAGGCCATTTAGGAGTTTGATGAGGAGGAATTTCTTCACTCAGAGAGTGGTGAATCTTTGGAATTCTCTATTCCATAGGGCTGTGGAGGCTCAGTCATTGAGTTGTTCTAGATAGAGATCGATTGATTTCAAGATATTAAAGATCGCAAGGGATATGGGGCTCCTGCGGGAAAATGATATTGGGGTAGAAGATCATCAATGATTTAATTGAATGGCAGAGCAGGTTCAAGAAACTGAATAGCCTACTCCTGCTCTTAATTCCTATGCTCCTATTTCCTATCTAGACTTTCTGATCCTTATGACTGCTCATCCTCACATGTGAATAAGGTCCATGTGAATGAGATATGAAATGGTGATCAGCACTCCTGAAACCATATCTCAGGAAGAATTAGCAGCTCCAGAAGGTGGGAGATAGAGTAAGGGCTTTTTTTTAATTTTCAAAATGTGCAATGAACAAAAACTGAATAAATAAAATATAATAAAGTACAATTTAGACTGAAGCAGAGCATTGTAAAAGGAATGCATGAAAATACCACTGTCAAAGTTTGAAAAAGTTTTTGAAAGAGGGTACAAAAAGCTCCCTGTAAAGATTACTGCCCGTGTCACTTGGTTCCATGCCCTGGAGCTATCACTGGGCCTCATCGGATGACTACAGCTCAGGGCATGAAATCATTTGTTCACTCAGTTTCTGTGAAAAGAGTTTAGAAATGTGTTTTGAATAGACAGCATTTTCTTTGTACAGCGAGTAAATAACACAGCACAAAGTTGGTCAGCAAGTTTGTTTCAACATTTCCGGCAGAAGCTTTTATATTGGAGTTAAGGCAAGTTTTACAAATACATTCCACTTTTGACTTGAATGAAAAGTTAAAGGTAAGTCAAATTACAACTTAGTGACTGGGATGTCAAAGCAGAAAAATGCTTTGTTTGAAGAAGTATTTTGATTTGTATTATTTAAAAGAGCATATGTTGTAATGAAAAATTACAATGCTACTTAGGGAAAGGTTCCATTTCGAGCAATAGTTCAACTGTATAGAGATAAGATTGGGGTGAATTAGAATGTAACCCACTAAGCAAGACATGAGGGGGTTCAGTCAGACAGCCCATTTTATACCCTATCCGATGGAGAGTAAAGTTGACAGAGTATAAGAAGGGGTGGCTCAATTGAATCTGATCATTTTCTGTCCAGCAGATTAGGTTCAAATTACTCCCTTATCACTATTTCTAACAAAATTATAGACGCTTATTTTTAAGAACAGTTGTAAAACATGAACATAGGAATTTTTTTCCATCAGGTTTAAGTCACCAAGAACTCATGACCCAGGGAAATCTGCCCATGTATGTAGTGGAGGCCAATTTTAATTTTTTTATTAGTTGAAATGATGTCTGTTATGCGTAATAAGGCATTACTTGTTAGAATGGAATTTAATAAACCTCTGTTGTAATACAGGCATTAACCAATTCATTCTGAAGTTTTCATTATTGAATTTTGAAAATTCCAGTGAATTGTAATTAAGCACAGTCAAAATTGTACATATTGGTTATACTGAGTATGGATTAATCTACAAATTGCTGCTGCCCAGGACCAATGTAGGACCTTGGTTGTTTTGATACAGTTTGGTCAGCCATATGTTGAACAAATGTGGAAACTCACTGCCATTTTTAAGGGTCTCCAGATCAAGCTATTGAAAAATCTGCTCCTGTATTATCCATTCGCTGAACATGGCATGCATTCTATGGAGATAAAACCCATTTATCTAATTCTAGAGAGTTTATGTTAATAGAGCCAAGGTTTAGAAAACCCAAACTAAAAACAGAAAATGCTGGAAAAACTCAGCAGGTCTGACAGCATCTGTGGAGAGAGAACCAGAGTTAATGTTTCAGGTTGACATTATTTTGATAGAACTGTTCTGGCTGAAGTTCAAAGTACTGTTAAAGCTAAACATTGAGAAGGTGGTGGAGGCAGATTCAATTATGGCTTTGAAAAGGGTATTGGATAAGCATCCAAAGATTAAGAAATTTGCAGGGTTACAAGGTAAGAACAGGGAAGTGGGAGTAGCTGAATCACACAAGGAGAGAGCCATCCCAGACTTGACAGGCTGAATGTCCTCCTGTGTTGTAACTATTCTATGATTATATGGCTTTAATTGATTTATTTTAGTTTGCAATCAAAAAATCTAAGCCAGTCAATTTAAAGTGAATCGAAAGAGGTCCTGTTCATAATGTCCACAAGATTAGCAGAAAGTTTGGATTTCATTATACCAGAATAACAGGCCTACCCAGTACACCTTTCCTTTACAGTGCTAGCTGTTTCATTAATGAGACCACTGTGCAGGCCTCAGTCACCTTTCCCTACAATCCTTCCCAGCTGTTGATGCAAGAGTGAAATTCTCTGTAGAAGATCTAACCTAGAAATTGTCACTAATGACATTAGAAGCCAAATGTTAATATATTTGCATGACATTTTAAATAAATGAGTTGACACCTGCACTAAAATAGCAGACAGAGGAATGACATACGAATGCATTAGGCACTTGTCTGATTGGCAACGATAATTAGGCTATACTGATTACTGAGCAATCTTACAGTCATTACAGAATATGGGTGAATTCCACCTTCATTAGCATAGCACTACCATTCAAAACGGAGTATTTCCTTTTTCCAATTTCTGCTTAATCATTTGGAAGCAGTGACCTAATTTTAGGAGTGAAGGATTGTTTCTCTTGCCTGTCAGTTTCTGAAGCTGCTGTCATATAAACAAAACAGTTGTGTGACTCATGGAACCATATGAGGATGCTGATCAATAACATCGGTGTTTGGCTATGCAGTTACTTTAGCCACTTTAGTAAGAATTATTACCCATCTTACGTTGATTTGATAAAAGCTGCCCTAGAATAGGTGAACCTACTGTTATGACAATGTACGACTGAAGTTGTAGGACCAAATTTGATTCTTTAGTTGGCCCTCTCATGCTACAGAGTTACAACCCTGTAATGGAGTTAGTCCTAGTGCTGTAGAAACATAGGCATCCTCCCCAAGCGGGTTTTGTAGAATGTTCCCAGTAGAAAGTACCTTAGGCAGCAAAACAAAATAGTCTCTGCTCATGTCATTTGGTGCAAAGCCCACGTATCTTGCATGTAGTTGTCACTCTATCCCTATACAACCAACTACTGATATCCCTATACAATCAACTACTGAGGTAGCATGTGCTAATCTTCTAGAAAAAAAAAATCAACACTAGCACAATATGGCAGCAAGAGTCCACAAAATGTGAATATTCAAAGAAGAGAAAAAACTCATTTTACAAGGAAAGATTGTAGGGTTGTAGTTGCATGTAGCTGATCTGTCAAACTTGCTGTACAGGTCAGATAAGGATCTTGAGATTGCTGGTTCATACAAACTTTCCCAGGATTGGGAAATGGTTTTGGCCAAAGCAGCAAAATTGCAAATATATTGCTGCTTCAACTAAGCATGTGCAGTTGTCCAGTGTTGCTAAATCAATTCTGAAGCATAAACAGGGTGATACACCATGAACAGTAATCAGCATAATACAGAACCACTGAGGTAGTTCCTTATGTGAAAAAGCACTTTTGTACTGTGCCTGGTGCAAGTAGTGCTGGGTTTCCCAAGTGTGGTTCCTATGGAATTGTTGCAAGCTTAACGTAGAACTGCTGTGACCAGCCAACACTGGCTGCTTAGGAAGAGCACTTTTTACCAAGTCCCCTGGACCACTGGTCTCAGGGCTCCCAACAGTTTCACATTCGTATATAGCCAGTTGCTTGAGACCTCTGCTTGAGGAACTGGTGGCAGTAGTATTTATATGGCTAGTCCAGTTCAGTTTCTGGTCAATGGTAATGACCAGAGTGTTGATAGTGATGGTAATGCCATTGAATGTCAAGGGCAATGGTTAAATACTATCTTGTTGGCCATGGTCATTGCCTGGCACTTGTGTGCTGTGAATGTTCCTTGCCACTTGTCAGCCCAAGCCTGGATATTATCCAGGTCTTGCTGTGTTTGGACGTGGTCTGCTTCAGTAACTGAGGAATCGTGAATGGTACTGAGCAATGTGCAATCAGCAGCGAACTTCCCCACTTCTGACGTTATGATGGAAGGAAAATCATTGATGAAGCAGCCAAAGATAGAAACATAGAAACTAGGAATAGGAGTAGGCCATTCGGCCCTTCAAGCCTGCTCCACCATTCATTATGATCATGGCTAATCATCCAACTCAATAGCCTGCTCCTGCTTTCTCCCCATACCCTTTGATCCCTTTCACCCCAAGAGCTATATCTAACTCCTTCTTGAAAGCATACAATGTTTTGGTCTCAACTACTTGCTGTGGTAATGAATTCCACAGGCTCACCACTCTCTGGGTGAAGAAATTTCTCCTCAACTCAGTCCTAAATGGTCTACCCCATATCCTCAGACTGTGACCCCTGGTACTAGACTCCCCCACCATTGGGAACATCCTTTCTGCAGATACCCTGTCAATCCTGTTAGAATTTTATAGTTTTCTATGAGATCCCCCTCATTCTTCTGCACTCCAGTGAGAATAATCCTAATCGACTCAATCTCTCCTCATATGTCAGTCCTGCCAAACCAGGAATCAGTCGGGTAAACCTTCGCTGCATTCCCTCTATAGCAAGTACATCCTTCCTCAGATAAGGAGACTAAAACTGCACACAATATTCCAGGTGTGGTCTCACCAAGGCCTTGTACAATTGCAGCAAGACATCCCTGTTCCTGTACTCGAATCCTGATGGTTGAGGCTTGGGGCCTAGGACACTTAGACTTTGGAATTCCCTTCCCCTGAGTACAGTTGACATTGGGTCATTGAATACATTCAAGGCTGAATCAGACAGATTTTTGATCAAGAGAGTTGCAGGTTATGGGGGGCAGGTGGGAAAGTGAAATTAAGGTCACAATTGGATCAGCCATCATTTTATTGAATGGTGGAGCAGACTTAAGGGGCTGAATGGCCCAATCCTGCTTCTGTTTCTTATAATCTTATGACAATCCCTGGAGATAATACTGCACAGCCACTGGTTGCATAGTCACTGGTTACACAGTTGTTCTTGGGTCAACTAATTTGAAAACTGTTGGCCTGGATCCATAAGGGATTACCAGCTGCTCTTGAGTGCCCACCTCTTGGGATAAGGAATTTTGCTTTCCTAACAGAGGGTGGCCGCTTGACCTTTTTTTAATTTTCAAATTGGTGTAATGTCCAAGTAAAATTAATTGCTGTATGTTTTAATGCTCAAAGATTCCTTAAAATATAATCCCTGCCTCCTTAGCAATATTGGATTTCGGAAACCAGCAATTCTGAAGACGCTAGTGAAGAAACATGGAAAAAATATTTCCTTTGACATCCAATTTGAATATAAGTGTTGCTGGTTACATTTAGTCCTCACTGTCACTTATGTAGATAACACCATCCCCAACCACCCACCACCACCTCCCTGCCCAACCTTAATGTTCCAAAATAGATGCTAAAGGGTAAGAAAATCTAGCCCATTGGGGCTTCATAGAGTAATTCAGAATGGGATATTCTGTGATATGTATACATGTTTTCCCCACTGGATGACCAAATGTTGGGGTGTGGGGGTAGTTGACCCTTACAACACTGAGTGTCTGAGGTTTTCAGGGATATCAGTTTTCCTGCCATACAGCAAAATGTCAGATGACATTGTCACGCCCAGTGAAGGCATGTCCACTTCATAACTTTAAACATGGATTGCACTCAGTTCCTAGTTTTCTGGGGCTGTGTTTTATTTTTTTTTAAATGGACGCTAAGAAGACTGTTAAAATGGTTTCCAAAGGTCAAGTCATTTGTTTAATTTCTACACAGACTACTTCAAGTTTCCTTAAAGTTTCTGTTTTGAATACCTTTGGGTGGAGTGTTTCACATTGAATGAACATGCCAAGAAAATACTATCTGTGGAATTTATAATTACTATTGTTTGTGGAATTACCAAGAGTACAAATCCAGGCTCCATGTCTCCAAGTTTGAGGCTAATCAATGATAGCTAGGCAGAAACCAATTCATTCTGAGTGAGTGTGAAAAACTCACACTCCATTACTCCATTTTCTAGCCATGATTTTGGATTTCCAGATCACTCTGGGTGGACAATGTAAGTTGATCATGTGACTGAAACTGGCTTCAGATACAAATTGTATTTATCTCAAGATGCAGAGAGAAACTCCAGCAGTGTACACAACATCAGCTGCAGCACTGCACAGTCGTCGTGGAGACTAAGTCCCATGTTCACATTGAGAATACCTCCATCGTGTTGTGTACCACTATCACCATGCTAAATGGGATAACAGATCTAGCAACTCAAGATAGGGCATTCATAAGGTGCTGTGGGTCATCATCAACAGCAGAATTGTACTCAACCGTAACTTGTAACCTTATGGCCCGGCATATCCCCCACTCTACCATTACCATCAAGCCAGGGGATCAACCCTGATTCAATGAAGAGTCTAAGAAGGCATGCCAGGAGCAGCACCAGGCATACCTAAAAATGAGGTGTCAACTTGGTGAAGCTATAACACAGGACTACTTGCGTGCCAAATAGCAAAAGCAGCAAGTGATAGACAGCGCTTAGCGATCCCACAACCAATTGATCAGTTCTAAACTCTGCTGTCCTGCCACATCCAGTCGTGAATGGTGGTGGACAATTAAACAGCTCACTGGAGGAGCAGGCTCCACAAATATCCCCATCCTCAATCATAGGGGAGCCCAGCACATCAGTGCAAAGGATAAGGCTGAAGCATTTGCTAAAAGCTTCAGCCAGAAGTGCTGAGTGGATGATCCATCTTGGCCTCCCCTTATTCCTCTCAACCTCCTCTGGCATCACAGACGCCAGTCTTAAGCCAATTTGATTCACTCCATGCGATATCAAGAAACGGCTGAAGGCATTGTATACTGCAAAGGCTATGACCCTGACAATATTCTGACAGTAGTACTGAAGACTTGTGCTCCAGAACTTGCCGTGCCTCTAGCCAAGCTGTTCCAGCACAGCTACAACACTGGAATCTACCTGGCTATGTGGAAAATTGCTCAGGTATGTCCTGTACACAGAAAGCAGGGCAAATCGAACCTGGCCAATTACTGCCTCATCAGTTTACTCTCGATCTTCAGTAAAGTAATGGAAGGGGTCATCAACAGTGCTATCTAGCAACACTTGCTTAGCAATAACCTGCTCACTGACACCCAGTTTGGGTTCGCCTGGACCATTCATCTCCTGACCTCATTACAACCTTGGTTCAAACATGGACAAAAAGTCTGAACTCCCAAGGTGAGGTGAGAGTCACTGTTCTTGACATCAGGGCCACATTTGACCAAGTGTGGAATCAAGGAGCCCTAACAAAACTGGAGTCAATGGGAATCGGGGGAAAACGCTCCACTGGTTAGAATCATACCTATTACAAAGGAAAATGATTGTGGTTGTTGGAGGTCAGTCATCTCAGCTCCAGGATATAACTGCATGAGTTCTTCAGGGTAGTGTCCTAAGCCCAACCCTCTTCAGAAGCCTCATCAATGACCTTCCTTCCATCATAAGGTCAGAAGCAGGGATGTTCGCTGATGATTGCACAATGTTCAACACCATTTGCGACTCCTCAGATACTGAAGCAGTCCATGTCCAAATGCAGCAAGATATGGACAATAACCAGGCTTGGGCTGACAAGTGGCAAGTAACATTTGCACCACACAAGTGCCAGGCAATGACCATCTCCAGGAAGAGAGTATCTAACCATCGCTCCTTGACATTCAATGGCAAAATCATCACTGAAACCCCACTATTAACATCCGGGGCGTTACCATTGACCAGAAACTGAACTGGACTAACCATATAAGTAGTGTGGCTACAAGAGCAGGTCAGGGGCTAGGAATCCTACGGTAAGTAACTCACCTCCTGTCTCCCAAATTCTGTCCACCATCTGCAAGGCACAAGTCAGGAGTGTGATGGCGTGATTCCCACATGCCTGGATGAGTGCAGCTCCCACAGCACTCAAGAAGCTTGACTCCATCCAGGACAAAGCAGCTCGCTTGATAGGCACACTTCCACAAACATTCACTCCCTCCACCACTGACGCACAGCAGCAGCAGTGTGTACCATCTACAAGATGCACTGCAGGAACTCACCAAGGCTCCTTAGACAGCGCCTTCCAAACCCATGACCTCTACCATATGATGACAAGGGCAGCAGATGGATGCGAACACCACCACCTGGAAGTTCCCCTCCAAGTCACTCACTATTCTGACTTGGAAATATATTGCCGTTCCTTCACTGTCACTGGGTCATAATCCTGGAACTCCCTTCCTAACAGCACAGTGGCTGTACCTACACCACATGAACTGCAGTGGTTCAAGAAGGAAGCTTATCAGCACCTTTTCAAGGGCAATTCAGGATGAGCAACAAATGCTGGCCCAGCCAGTGAAGCCTACATCCTGTGAATGAATTTTTTAAAATCAGCAGCAGGAAATGTTATAGACCTACACCTTTTGTACCTGGAGACTGTTACATCTAAAATGCCTCCCAACCTGATTCCTATTTCAAGCCCACTTGTATAGAAACTTGACTAACTTGGTGACCTGCTGGACATGTTAAGATGCTTCAATGCAATTTAAACAAGGTGAATGAGTTGGTAAATACATGGCAGATGCAGTGTACCGGGCACAAGTGTGAAATTATCCCCTTTGGTAGGAAAAACAGAATGGCAGAGTATTTTTTAAATTGTGATAGATTGAAAAATGTTGATGTACAAAGGGACCTGGATGTCCTTATACACCAATCGCTGAAAACAAGCATGCAGGTGCAGCAGGCAGCAAAGAAGGCAAATGGTATGTTGGCCTTCGTTGTAAGAGAACTTGAGTGCAGGAGCAAGGATGTTCTACAGAGCCTTGGTGAAACTACACCTGGAGTATTATGTGCAGTTTTGGTCTCCTTATGTAAGAAAAGGTATACTTGTCATAGAGGGAGTGCAGCAAAGGTTTGCTGGGTTGGCAGCATTGTCGTATGAGGAGAGATTGGGCCGACTGGACCTGTATTCACTAGAGTTTAGAAGAATGAGAGGGGTCCTCATTGAGACATATAAAATTCTGACAGGGCTGGACAGACTGGAAGCAGGGGATGATGCTTCTTCTTGCTGGGGGGATCTAGAACAAAGGTTCTAGAATGGCAGAGCTGTCCCGAAGGGCCAAATGGCCTACTTCTTACTCTGTTTTTCTATATTTCTATGTTTCTATGTTTCTACATCCATCTCTTTGAGGGAATCCTACAATAATCCCTAATAATGACAACAGTTAATTAAACCACCTAACCTATTCTTTCGGAGTGAAAAAACTGCCTGCCTGGCCTAGAAGGACTGATTTTCCTACGACAAGCTAAACACATGAACTACAAACTATTATTTTGTTTACAACTTGGAAAAGTGCACTATTCTCTTGAACTGTATCTTTTTTGTATGTCTGTTTGCATGGGTGATGTAGCATTTAGAACTTTTGGGGTAAATGCATGAATTAATAACCTTTTTATTTAAACCCTCGAAAGATTGCTATTATTTAAATTGACCACACCATCCGGGGGCTAAGAAATAGCTAAAATTCCTTTCCAAAACCACACTGATTACTGACAGTAAGGGAAAGGGTACCAGGGTTTTGGTTCCCCCCTGGCCCTGTCTGTAATGATATTTTCATTTGACTAATATAAAAAGCATCTTTCAACCACACAGATGCATGAGCTCCTTGTACTCCTAAGACTTTTGACATTTAAAACACTAAGCCATCATCCCATCCTCATGGCGACCACATGGGACAGGGAGGCAACGCATATGTCAGCTGCATGAGGGTCAGCACTGGAGGGCACTGATGGATGTAATTCTCTCTTAACCAGTGAGATTCTGTCAAGAAGAATTTCAGGACCCTAATTTTTCTTCGATCGACAGCTGCACTTGCTTTTGCTGCTGCATCCATGCATTTCAGATATTTATGTAGTTTATACATGTAATTATGAACTTGAGATGAAACTGTAATTGTGGCACAAACAGTTAACAGAGCTGTCAACACTGGGCAGATCTTAGGTGTGAGATTTTCAGTTGCGAGGCATATGTTTGAGGTGCTGCTTTGCGCCAAAAACATAAACATGGTTAAAGACGACATTCTGCATCTGTCACATGAGCCGCAGGGGACATTAATGTACTTTTCCTTTCTTTTATCCTCTTTTCCATGTCTATATTTTCTCTTTCTCTCTTTCCTCTTTCTGTATATCACCTTCTCTCTTCATAGCTTGCCTAGAATTGCAAGGGGTTTGTGACCTTCAAGTAGGAGTATAGGAGCTTCCTTTTCTCTCACAAGCTAGCCTCTTATTCCAATTAGAGTTTTGAGTTTTATCAGAATGTAGGGTAGAGTTTTATTTTGTACCCTGTAAAATGGGCTGGACCCTCAGGGCATCATTTCAGATACTTGAAGCTTCTATAGGACTTGTTGACAGTCCTGAAGAGGAATTCTTAGATGATTTTGAAGTCAACCAGGTCACATGCCTCTCCTTCCTACCAGTATTGACTGTTGCAAGGCTTTTGCTGTAGGTTTGTGACAGCACTGTTAAAATTTTGACAATTCCATGGTATACTTGGTCTAAAAGCTTATCAAAACCAGTTGTTTAAAATAAATTTAAGCTCACCTGTAAAAGCTGGTTGCTTAATACAGTTTAGTCTGAAATTTAATTTTGATTTCTGCTTTTAATTCTTATATTGCTTTTGGAATCACTGCTGTTTTATTTTTGTTTGCTTTCCCTACTCCCTTTAAAATTTCCATCACTCACCAGGCACTGCTGTCTATTGATGAGCTCAGAGTTGGCCGATGTTCAGTTCAGTTTGGACAAAACCCATCGCTGAGCACCATGGGCCAGATAGATGTGAAGAGAAAGGATGGTAGAAATTCTTGTACAAGTTATGGTTCTTAAGTTAATGTAAAATAAATGAAGGTGTAAAAAGAAATTGGACTGAAGGCAGCATTTGTGCTGCTTGTTTCTTTGAAGTTTGAAAGTAGGAGCGCGCCACCTGCTGCCTTTCATACCATCTGCAGCTTCTCTCACCACTTAGGCAATGACAAGGGAACAATCCCTACATGTAGCAGATCACAGTCTCCAGGTGGGAAGATAGAAGGTTATGACCTCCTGCTTCTTAATCCTTAATACATACAGGAGAGTTAGTATGCTTAACAATGAATAGCTCCATAAGTTGTGTGGCTGAATGTCACTTAAATCTGCCTACATCAGTGAGCAGCAAGTGTCCTCCATTTCAGAGCTGGGAGGAGGAATTAACAACACATATATTGAATTGTGCAATATATTGGCTGATCAGTTAGCTGAATTCATGGAAATTGTGGCCAATTTACCTCCTACGCTGTGCCATATTTTAATTCAAAGAGAAGATATGGGGTGGCAAATGATTTTTACCTGATGGAATAAAAGATGAAAATAATCAAAAATGCAGAAATTAAAATAGCACTTTTTTGTCCCGTTGCCCACTTGTCAAGTTTGTTACCCTTTGACTTATGATTTATTCTACAGTCAGATGGATTGGGTGATCAAACTTAAGGTGGCAAATAGTCTTGCTTCTTGATCAGTGTAGTAAGAGACATGCTTGAGAAGCGTGGGGAGGAAACCTGGCAGTCAGCTTTCCTTTCATGCCCCTGAGTAACCAGCTGAGAGTGTTAAAATGCTCTGTAGGAGAAGCAATGGTGTGAATGTGAGTCAATACCAGTGCCTCATTTTTAGCTGAGCATTGGAACCATTATCCAGTCTCAGCTTTAAAATGAAAGTTGGTGCCATTTGATTTGTGAAACTTTTGCCACAAAGCAGCTCCATGAAACAAGAGGCTTAATTCCCAATCCTATTCTCCCATTGTCAGTTAGCCCTCACTGTCTACTGTTGGAAGTAGATTTTCTGCTGAATGAAAATCTACTCTGTGGAAAGTCACAGAAAGCTGAAAGGTTTTCCCTTGTTGCAGAATAACTATTAATATAGGTACTGGAATTACACTTGGGTGATTCTTTTCTCCAAAAATGAATGCTGTGATAGGATACTATTGTTTTATATGATGAGACTAACACATTGGTAGCTGATCGTTATGCCATCACTTCGAGGTAACTAGTTATGTCATACAAAATATTGTCCATGACAAATTAAATGGAAAAGATTTGGGGGCAGGGTGGGAAAGTGAATTTATTCTACAAAAATGTAAGGAATATATTAGTGAGGAAATTTGGATAGTAAGCATTTCCATTGCTCGTTCATCTTCAGAACCCTTATCTCAAGTTTGCATGTGCTTTTTGAATGTCTCACATCAGTCACTGAGTCTCATTTGCATAGGTCAAGGTGAGAGCCAATGGCACTGTAGCTGGGAGCTTTCCTGGATCTGTACTGTTAATCCATTCTGGTTAAACTCAGTTGAGGTAAATGAGATGATATTGCACAATAACCTTATCAAGGTGGAAGCAAAGAATTTGTGAGGTTTCTGGGGTTGAAAAGCCTAGAAAGTTTGTAGATTGATTTCTGCAGCTTGGAGCCAGTTTTTGAATCATTTCCATTAGCGCAGTTTCTGTCAATGCCTGGACTTGATTCCAATTGTCTCTCCGAGGGTCTGTCCACTGGAAGATTTTCAGACTAACTTTCCACTTGCATTCTAAGTGTCCCAGTGACAGTAAAACCTTTCTCCACGGGCGTATCGCTACATACCATCAACATGGAAAAGGAGCAAGAGTAGCACAGATACAGGTTAGAGAGAAGTTGAGTCAGGCATCATTCAAGGATAATTCAGACCACAGATCTTACCTTCTATTCCCCAAAGAATATGCAAGCACTATAGGCCATGTGAAGAGCATTCTAAAGAGCTCTCCATAAGAAACATGCACTTCTCCAAAAACACAATAGGACAATTCTGTAACTTGATGAATGAAGATTAGAAGCCTCATTCATCTGTCTGCATTGCTTTCCATATGGCTATGACAGCTATGCCCTCAATTTTTATGGAGCAGGTTAATTTAAAGCAGTCATTTTCACCAGGGAAGGCGGTGGCATAGTGGTAATCCAAAGACCCATGGTAATACCCTGGAGATCTGGTTCAAATCCCACCATGGCAGATGGTGGAATAAATCTTTGCTGGGAGTTATTAAATATCTCCTTAGAATTCTCCTACTGCATCTCTACTATCCTATCTTTTAAACCTAGTTTCCCAGTTCACTTTAGCTAGCTCTGCCTTCATATCCTGATAGCTATCGTTATTCAGGTTTAGTCTTAAACTCACATGTCTCCCCTTCAAATTGAACATGATATTCTATCATGCTATGATCGCTGTCACCTAGAGGCTTTTTTAATATGAGATTATTGATTAATCCTGTCTCATTGCTCATTACCAAGACCATAGCCTGCTCCCTAGTTGGCTCTAGAATGTACTGCTCCAAGAAATTGTCCCATATACACTCTATGAACTCATGCTCCAGGCTTCCTTTGCCAATCTGATTCACCCAAAGATTAAAGTCACCAATGATTATTGTGTTTCCTTTCCTATATGCCCTATTTATTTCTTGCTATATATCCTGTCCTGTGTAACTACTGTTAGGGGCCTAAAAACTACTCCCACAAGATACCTCTTACCTTTACTATTCCTTATCTCTACCCAAACTGATTCTACATCTTGCTTTGTCGAACCAAGGTCATCACTCACTACTGTACTAATGACATCCTTAATTAACAGAGCTATCCCACCACCTTTTCCTAGCTTCCTAATCTTTTCAAAATGTCACATACCCTTCAATATTCAGGTCCCAGCTTTAGTCACCCTCCAACCATGGCTATCAGGTCATACATATTTATTTCTATTTGTGCTAACAATTCATCCATTTTGCTATGATTGCTTTGCACATTCAGATAGAGAGCTATTAACTCTTTCTTTTTACCGCTTTTGCATTCTCTGGCCTTATCTGTTGGTGCACTTGTAAGCTTCTACTCTCTGTCCCTTCCTGCCACACTCTGGTCATTTTTATCCAAATCGCTACTCCGGTCTATTATCTCATTGTTTCCTTTTGATTTACTACATCTTCTCTTGCCTGATCCCTTCTCCACCCATCCACTATTTAGTTTAAAGCCCTCTCTACCACCCTATTTATACAACTTTCCAAAACACTATTCCCAGCATGGTTCAGGTGAAGACCATCCCCATAGTATAGCTCCCACTTTCCCCAGTACTGGTGCCCCATGAATCAAAACTGATTTCTCCCACACCAATCTTTGAGCCACAGATGAGACCTTCAATAAGTGGCTAATGGCCATGTACACAAAATTGCTTGGTACATTGACAGGCCTGTCAGACAGCCTCTTGTCACTGTGAAGGAGAATGGCCAAGTTCCAATGTGATGGAGGGCTTTGTGCCGAGCTTGGAGCTCATCCTTTCCAGTGTGGAAGTGGTAGGAGCCCTTTGAGAGCACTTGCAGACCCAACCATAATGCAGCATCAAATGGCTGATGTCTCAGCTTCATTTTCAACTCAAGCAGAAGCCACACAAACCTGGGTTCTGTAGTAGAAGATCATGAGATCCATGCTAGTTGCAATGCAAGCTCAGCTTGGCACCATGCAGGCTCAGACTGTTGTCATTATATCTGCAGACACCAGCCCCCTAAGGCTTTCACAACAGCCCAGCAATCTGTCCTGCAACAGAATACTTGGATTGTTGAGGCCCCGTCCAAGGAAAAGTGTCAGTGGCTCTGTAGAGCACAAATTTGTTGTCCTCTCTCAGAATGATAGCATTCACACTCCCACTACTGCCACTTTGCCAGTGTCCTTGCTGTTGCCTCTCAGCCAACCATGTCACCCAGACCAAGGTGCTGCAGTCCAAAGCTGGGACAGAGCTTTGGTCGAGGCCCAGAGCTGCATGAAGTTGTCCGGCAGGGCCTTCTGTGGTCTCACCCACTCAAAGTTGGCAGCCTCCTACCAGCCATGCTGCAGCTACTGAGGTAGCACTGTGTAGGAGCACTAAGCCTGGCAAATTGGCTGCACTGATAGATGGCGAACTGCACAAAGACATTTAGGGAAGTGTAATAAATGCTTGCCAGTGACATCCACATCCTGTGAGTAAATTTTACAAATTGTCTCCCAGTAACTGCAAACTACTCTCACCCCAGGATTCTACTAATGACCTCTCTGAGTGTCTAAACTGTCCCCCAGGACTGGTGAGCTGTCATTGGGGGCCCACAGCTTTGTGGTAATGGGGCTTATGGGCCAATTTGCTGTGGTCCTGCCACTGGTCTCATTGGGCAAATGGTCTCCCATTTAAGAAAGAGATGGGATGAATTTCTTCTCTCAGAGGGTTTTTAGTCTTTATAATTCTCTACCCGAGAGAGTAGAGGCTGCGTTATCGAATGTATTCAATGGCCTACTCCTGCTCCTGTTCCTTATGTTGTTATGGCACTTGCAGCTGTACCTTGAACATGCTTCACTTGAGTGTAATTCAGTCTTTCAGCCATTCTGAGTTACTGGCTTCCAGAAGGTACTCAAATCTAGATTGCTTCCAATCCAGGAGAACAGTCTCCGACTGCTTCCATGCTCAAGGTCTTGTCATAGCTCAACAACCTTTCAAAAAATCCATAGTGCATCATGAGCTGCTTGAATGACACAAAGTACATATCCAAGGACAGAAGCTGAACATAAGGAAAACACAAGCTTTGCACTGCTTATTATAGATGATGCTGGAGTTAAGCCTAAGAAGATAAGAATAGAAAAGCAGATATTATTTAAACGAAGAGAGAAATTCAGAATGCTGTAGTACAGAGGGATCTGAGTGTCTTTGTACATGAGTCTCAAAAAGTTAGCATGCAGGTACAACAAGGTACGACAAATTGAATGGTAGCCTTTATTGCAAAGGGAATGGTGTATAAAAGTAGAGAAGCCTTGCTACAATTGTACAGACCACATCTAGAAAACTGCATACAGTTTTGGCCTCCTTATTTGAGGAAGGATATACTTGCATTGGACACAGTTAAGAGAAGGTTCACTAGGTTGATTCCTGGGCAGAAGAAGTTGTCTTATGATGAAAGGTTGAGCAAGTTGGGCATATATTCATTGGAATTTCGAAGAATGAGAGGTGATCTTTTTGAAACATATGAGATTCTGAGGGAGCTTGACGGGGTAGATGCTGAGAGGGTGTTTCTCCTCATGGCTGATTCTAGAACTAAGGGGCACAATTTAAAATAAGAGGTTTCTCATTTAAGATGGAGATGAGGAGAAGTCCCTTCTCTTGAGGGCCATTAATCTTTGGAATTCTCTTCCCCAGAGAGCAGTGGAGGCTGGGTCATTAATTATACTCAAGGCTGAGTTAAACAGATTTATGATCTACATAGGCATTGAGGTTTATGGGGGGAGGCAGGAAAGTGGAGCTAAGGCCACAGTCAGATAAGCCATAATCTTATTGAATGGCAGAGCTGGCTCAAGAGTCCTACTTCTAATGACTCACATTTCTAATGTTCTTATGTACTTATCCAAGTGATCGTTGTTCTTAAGTGAGCATTTGATAGAGATAACAGGTTATAAAAAATAGCAGACATCAAGACTGAGTGCTGCCTTGTCCAAACCAATTGTACACATGATTCAGAAAGGAGATATTCCATATGGAAAGATAAACATCTCCACCTACATATGTATTCAATTTTCATTGAGTTTTGACATCTATCCTTGCAACAAACTGAACATCCTTGCTGAAGTACATAATGCACAGTGAATGTTTCATTTTCTGGAATTCAACAATCATGTCAAATATGATTTCTGAATTTTCTTGTTACACAGATGGTTTTGTATGAAATTGATATGAGCAGGATGAGGTATAGTGAATTGCTTTGAACACTGGTGATTTTGATTTCAAAAGGATTTTGAGCTGTCTCTGTTTCTTGGCCTCTTGGTGCAAAATTACATTCACAAATGCAGAATTACTAGGCACTAAATTACAACTGAAGGGATTTTGAACTGTTGTCCTGTTCAAACCCAAGCTGAATTTCTGATACCATGTCCTCACCATTACAAACCCCCTAAGTCTACCTTTGTAACATTTCCCACCCATCTGCAGCTGAAGCCAACATCTAGATCTTTGTTGCTTCCAGACTGAAATAGTCAAATGCTCTCCTAGCTGATCTCCTGTTCATCGCCCAAAACTCTGCTGCCATTATCCTATTCCACACCAATTCCTGCCCCTACCTCTTCCTTATCCATATCCTCACTGACTTACATTTGCTCCTGATCTCCCAATTAAAATTTTTCATCCTGTTGTTTAATTACTTTCATGGCTTCACCCCTGACAAAGGAACTTCCAGATATACATGATGCTTGAGATTTTGAAGTAAATTAATACTCGAGGAGGTCTTGTGCGAGTTTTGTTTTTAAGTTTTAAGGTCTAGTTTTAAGGTTCTAATCAATGAAGAGACAAGATTGGCCTTAGAAATCATGGAGGTAGGTTCTGAGATAGGTCTGTTTGGGCTTCTGTCAAAGTTCAAGGGGAGATACATTAATTACCATGGCAGTAGCAAAGGTTCCATGTGGTGCAACTATCTGTCATGTTACCGAAAGTTCATTGTTGGCAGTTAGATCTGAAGTGGAGCGAGTTCCTGCCCTTCCTTAGAGAAGATACAAGTACACCATAGCCCCTTTATAAGGGCAGGAGGGAATGCACTGAATTAAAAAAATACTTACATTCAGGTTCATCTTTAAAGGTTACCATCCTTGCCTGGACCCCCAGTGGTGCTCACTTACATCATGGTGCCCTACTGAACTTGGTCTCATCAGGCATACTAGCTGCCCATTCTGCCTCACCAACTGAGAAACCAGGGACAAGGGAACTCTGCTGATCAAAATCATTACCCCAGCCTTGCCCCTCTTTCATTGGCCTTATAAAGGGTGGCTAAACGCTCTGACCCTTACAAGGCTGAGCGGGAATTCCACTGTGAGTCCAGAACCCATCTGAGTTCAAATTCTGACCTCTCCAGATTGCTTCCATCGAATGTGCAAGGCCCTTATGCTATCTATAAATGTCAGCTTAGCTCAATGGTCACATTCTTGCCTCTGAGTTAGAAGGATGTGGATTCAATCCCTTCTTTAGGACTCCAGTACATAATCTAATCTGATCTTCCAGTGCCCAACTAAGGGTATGTCACATCCCAGATAGTGCTGTCTTTTAGGTGAGATGCTCAGATGCAGTTGAAGAAGAAGCTCATGCCTCTATTCAAAGGAAAGCAGTTTGTTCTCTCTTTGATTGTCCTGGCCAACATTCAACTTCAATCTACCACAACAAACATATTGAATTGCATATTTACTTCACTGCTGTTCATTGGATCTTTCTGTGCAAACTTGGTCCACTTTTGCCTATGTAACAGTGACTGCATTTTAAAAGTAGTTATTTGACTGTGAAGTGCTTTGAGATATTTTGAGAGTGTGAAAGGTTCTGTAGAAATGCAATGCTTTTTTCTCTTTTGACAACAGTTGTCTGAAATTGTATGAAGTTACTTATTAGCGTTCTTGTTTTAAATATGTGTTCTATCTTAATGCAACACCTTTAGCATCAAAACTTTCACCTGGGTTTCTCTCAGTCATCTATCATTATTTCAGTAGAAGATTGGTGGAAGCTGCTGAAAAATGGCGTTGCTCTTCTAGCAAAGTTACAGTGGAAGATCGGGAAATTCAACAGCGATTCTGTTTCAAAATTTCTGCTTTTGGCTTTAAATTTTAATAATTGTATTCCTTCCTTGTAGGTTTTCCTCTCACCCATCTTTTTGCCTCAGTATCAGGTATTCCACTTGGACCCCATTCTGCCTCTCATCTCCTGTTTTATCTGACTAGTAGCTCTGCACAGGACTTTACTGACTCTCCCACTTCCAAACTCTTCACACAGCTTATACCAGCTGCCCATCTCCGCTACTTTATGTGACCCCATCAACTCCCACTCCTTGCATTCTCAAACTCCTCATCAATTGATGAGGAGTGGCCACTGCCACTCCTGTCAGCCATGGGTTGAGGCTTCCTGGCTTGTTCTCGGCCAGTGTTGCTCTCCAACGAGGTTTGTCAGGCCGCCCGCGATCTACTTTTTAAAATGTTTTTTATATTTCACAATGTGTTCTTGATCATTGCTGTCCTCTAATTCTGCTGGTTACTGCACTGTGGCCAACTTACTATTTCTTTTTTAAATTAACTGCTTCATTTCTGTGAAACGTAGTTTGCTGACCAGCTATGTGTCTTCCAATAATGCAGCAAAATGAAGCTTGTTGGATTTAAATCTCTCCTCTTCCTTCCATCCTTTTCTCCTCCTGTATTCCCTTTTTCCGCCACTACATCGCTATTCCCCTTCCTTTCTGCCCCTAGAGCCCTCTTCCTGCTTCTCCCCGTTCACCCCTCTGTGAAGTCATAATATTTTAAGTAAGCCTTTTGTCATCAGATTTAAGGCTATGGGGGCAGCAGCAAAAATCCTAAGAAGCTTTAAGCTCATTTGCTTCAGTCTGTCTTATGGATGATTTTGCCAAATTTCAAAGAGAGCTTATGGTAAAAAAAAAAGGTAGATTTCACAGTTTGTCAATTTTATCATAGCCAGAAAGTAATTACTCACTTCTAATTATCTCCACGGCCTCCACGTGTTGGGCTGACCGCATGATGAAACAGTGAATGAAACTAGAACACTGAGTGTGGCATTGTACACTTTGAGTCAGAGGGCACACTGTCTGATGGTGACATAGTTTGATTGTATTTAGTGGTTTATGGCTCAGTGTTAAGGAAAAAACATTTGCAAAGAATTAAGCGGTGAATAAAATTATTTGACCAAAATTAAATAAGTATCAGTCAAAAACCCATGAGCATTCTTGTGCACTTCTAATGTAACTCTGGTGGGAATGTGTGGAAAAGGACAGAAGTTACACTGTAGCCTGGAAATGTGTGGTTCTGGCCTTATACCAGAAATACTGTGATCTTTGAAAGAGTCACTGCCTGCCCCCTACAAGGTTAGTGGAGAAGGAGGCGGCAGTGACTCCTAACATCCAAGTTTCTATGTCCCTGACCTCACAAAGACCCCACATATCATTGGTGGTGGGACACCTGGTGAGGCCAGGAATACCAGAACAATTGGCAGTTATGGGGTCCACTTGAGGCTCAAGGTTAGGGTCATGGGCTTAGAAATTGGATCACACCTGGACATTAGTGGCCAATTCTTAGCCATTCGAATTTTTAGGGCATGGCCAGCACAACCAAATAGGAAACAGAAATATTTCAACCATGTTACAAGGTGGGTGAATGGGCACCATTGCATCCTTTCTGGGGAGTCCAAGCATTCCACCATCAATTTTCTGGAGTATTAATGCTGACCCAAATCTGCCCTGAGGTAGGAGGAAGCTGTGAATCGAAGGGCCCTCCCTAACTGCGTGAAATTTGCAAGGTCTGCTGCATAGGTCCAGGATAGGTATGCCCCAATATTTATGGTAGAAACGCTTCCTTCCAACTCCCCTAGGATTATCAGCCCTGCAATTTATTATCTATTTGAGAATAATAGATTTGAGCCTTTCAAGAATATTTAGCCAATTAAGACTTTACAAATATGTTCACAATTAATGTAAGCCTTTTTAAAGCATGATGGTTAATGTTCTCATGATGTCTTTTTGAGGAAAGACTGTAATTATATTAAGTTGTTTAATATTTATAATTAATTCTACTGCAGTTCAAAAACACACTTTAACTATGAAAAAATATTTACCCCCAAAATATGCAAGCTTTACGACATACTGCTGTGTAACTTGTGAGGTTCTGCTGTAAGAGCACAAAATACACCAGTTCCCAATTTAATGTAGGAGGTCCAGACTTGTGGGGATAGGCCATCAGCAGAAAAGGGGAGGGGTGGGCAGTTGAGAGTGCCTAATTTCCAGGCACCTAAGAGTTGGGTTAGTGGAAATATGCTCACTAAGAGGTGCACCCATCCATTGGACAACCTGCGTGTCCAGGCAGGCCACTCTTTAGCAAGCAAGCATATTTCATAAACTTTGGTTCCATTAAAATTCCACAAACTTTGACCGGGCCAACTGCAAACGTTCTGGACGGGCACATTTTGACACACATCTCTTCACAGATTCTTGGGACCATTATTTTCCATTCACCTTGTTAAATGTCAATACCTGTATAGGCTGTAACATTGGTTTAATGGGGCAGAAATTTCCTCAGAGCTATTTCTTCTTTGCTGCCGTATCTATGTTTGAAGTGTTATCCAGTAAATTCAGTGGATGCAGATGAAGTTCCAGTGGAGGAATGGGAGCAGTTGCAAGGAAATGTCTAACCTAATATTTTACTTGTATTTTGGGGTTGATGTTGATATTGATGTGAGCTGTTATGATTTCAGGATTACTTGCACGAGATAAGTCAAATCTCCATTTACAAAGGGCACTGTGTGTGAAGAATGGCTTTAAATACTGATAAAATTTATAGGGACTGTTTATGCAACTGATGCGAATCAGCTCTCATTTACATCTTACTCTCCAGCCCTATGCACTGTCACAAAAAACAACTGGCAGATACCTGAAAGGAGCTAACTGCCTGCCATCTCTGTTGGAGAGTGGCATGTGGCTTAGGAAAATCAAACTTCAAAACGCTGTTGAAAGTAACATTTGGTTTAAGGTGTTTTTATAATATTGAACAGCAGATTTCAGCTGCTCCCAACCAAGTACCAATTTTTGGAGGATAAAAGGTGGAGTGTTGCACACACAGCCTCACTCCCAAATAGGATCTAAAATCTAATAAAACATTGAATTTCTAATTGTGTGAAGGATTTCTGCTTTTGTTGACACACTCTTATAGAGCCTTATAGCCTATCACAAACACAATGGTGCTTTAAACATAGGATCTCACTTAGCAAACATAGGAGCATGGGTAGTTCATCAGCCCCTTGAGCCTAGATTAGATCATGGCTGATCTATACTTCAACTCATTTTGCTCACGTTTGATTCATATTCCTTAGTAACCTAAGCTACAAAAGTCTGCCTATCTCTCCCTTGAAAATTTCAATTTTAGTAGCAAAGTTTGCACAACCAGAGGTATGAGGAAAGAGTTGTCTAAAGCAGGCTGGGAAAATAGACTAAGGGGAAGGTCAGTGGATAAGCAGTGGCAGACGTTTAAGCAGATATTTCTTAATGCTCAGCAAAAATTTATTCCAGTGAAAAAGAAGGACTCGATGAGAAGGATGAATCACCCATGGTTAACAAAGATGGTCAAGGACAGTATCCAATCAAAAACTAAGGCATACAAAGCAGCAAAAACTAGCAGGAGGCCTGAGGATTGGGAATTTTTCGGGACCAGCAATGGATCACTAAAAAGCTAATAAAGAGGGAGAAAATTGATCATGAAAGTTAATTGGCAAGAAATATAAAAGCAAACAGCAAGAGCTTCTACGGGTATATAAAAAGAGAGTAGGTAAAGTGAGTGTGGAACCCTTGGAGAATGCGACTGGAGAATTGATAAGGGAAACAGGGAAATGGCAGATAATTTAAAACAATATTTTGCATTGGTCTTCATGGTGGTGGACAATATAAACATTCCAAAGATATCAGATAAGCAGGGAGCTAATTGAAGGAAAGATCTTGTAACAGTCTCTATCACGAGGGACAAAGTATTAGACAAACTAATGGGACTAAAGACACACAAGTCACCAGGACCTGATGGCCTGCATCCAAAGGCTTTAAAGGAAGTGGCTGCAGAGATAGTGGAAGCATTGGTCAAAATATTCCGGAAATCATTGGATTCCGGGAGGGTCCCAGCAGATTAGAAAACTGCTAATGTGATGTCCCTGTTCAAGAAGGGAGGGAGACAAAAAGCAGGAAACTATAAACCAGTCAGCCTAACATCTGTTGTTGGGAAAATGCTAGAGTCCATTATTAAGGAAGAAATAGCACAACATTTAGAAAAGCTTAACACAATCCAACAGAATCGACATGGTTTTTTGAAAGGGAAATCATGTTTGACAAATTTACTAGAGTTCTTTGAGGATATAACAAGCAGAGTTGATAAAGGGGAACTGGTAGATGTAATGTATTTGGATTTCCAGAAGGCATTCAATAAGGTGCCACATAAAAGGTTATTGCACAAGATAGGAGCTCACGGCGCTGGGGATCATGTATTAGCATGGATTGAGGTTTGGGTAATACACAGAAGACCATAAGACCAGAGCAGAGGGGAGAAATTTTAGCTCGTCAGGCAGGCGTGCGCCCAACCTGAATTAGAGTAAAATGATGATTTGATATTTTGGTCATGAGTTGACAGTGCATCTGTCAACAATTAAAAACCTATTAAACGATAATTGAAAGAATTTTTTCGCTGCCTGTCCAACCTTCCAGTTGGCGGGAAGGCGAAATGGGCAAGCGGCCTTTGCATTTTTTAGGAAAGCTCATCCACAGGTGGGATGAGGTTTCCAACAGCAAATAAAAACAAAATAAATATTTTTAAATTTCATTTATAATATGTTCCAGCTCATGTGACAGAGTCACATGAGGGGAGAGGCTTTATAACATATCACAAATCTACAATTTTTATTTTGAAAAATATTCACTTCCCTGAGGCAGTTCTGTGCCCTGCGCACATGTGTGAAGCTCATGCTCACCCCCCCGCCACCCCCCCCCCCCCAGCCCCCACATAGGCATCACTGAGCGCTGCCGCTCACATTTCACGCTGGGCGGGCCTTAATTGGCCTGCCAGCATGAAATTGCAGCCTGGCCCCGATCATGGAATTCAAAGGAATTTTTGCTTTCAGAGGGTAGTGAATGTCTGAAATTCTCTACCCCAAAGAGTTGTGGAGGCTAGATCACTGAAAGTATTTAAAGAGGAGATAGATAGATTTTTGAAATATCAGGGAGTTGAGGGTTATGAGGAGCTGGCACAAGAGAGGAGTTGAGGCCTGGGCAGATCAGCCATGATCTTATTGAATGGCGAGGTAGAATGGCCCACTCCTGCTCCTATTTCTTATGTTCTTATGTTCTTATACTGCAGCCAGCCTGAGTGGCATTGCTGACTCCTCCAAAACAATTTTCTATGCATACACGCATAGCTGGTGATTCCTCAAGCAACTTAAGCTAACTTCTCTGGCTCAGTGGTAGCGCTCTCACATCATTGCATAGTAGAATTGGGGGAAAAATATCTAAATAACTACAAACCTATTATTTAATAATAAGCCTTGCTGAATAAAGACACATGGACGCTTTTTTGGCTTGATGGCAGCTCACCATGTAAGCTTGATGCTGAAATAGGGCGCATCAAATGCACCCTGCAGGATAATGGCGACCCTGATCAGTTCATTTCAGGCTGTATATCACACCGACTCATGAGCGAGCCTAAAGCTATCACGTTCAGCATGGGAAAATACCCAGCCTACCTCAAGTTACCCTGGAAGAACAAGGTATATCAAAAATTTGAGCAACAGGTGAAGCTAGCTGTTTCACGCTGCTATTATGCAGTACGAACGCGAGTGGTATTGACTACTAATTGGATGCTGCTGTCAAGTCAAAAAGGCATTCTGCCTATCGCACAAATCAGTAAGGTGGCATATGAATTTCAGTGCCAGTGTGATACTAGCATGTAAGTTGTACATCCCAAAGACTGGCAGATAATATCAAACAGCATATCCCAGCTGCTGTTTGCAATGGGCAGGCTACAGACTGTACCCAACCTGCCCGTGCTTGCGAAACTCAAAACACAGTGTCCAACTTTAAATGTGATTCTGCGATGGGACAACATTTGCTAAATAATCTTCAATGTGCTAAGAATTACGCTGACAACCTGTTTAATATTGTCAGTCAGGCTCGCAATGTGGCACAGTTGCATGTACTGGAAGCTACATATATTAATACACAGGGCCCTGTTCTTTGCAGACAGTTTTTATTCATTCATGGGATGTGGGCTTCGCTGGCTGCGCCAGCATTTTATTGCCCATCCCTAGTTGCCCTTGGGAAGGTGGTAGTGAGCTGCCTTCTTGAACCACTGCAATCCGTGTGGTGTAAGTACACCCACTGTGCTGTTAGGGAGGGAATTTGAGGATTTTGACTGAGCAACAGTGAAGGAGCGGTGATATATTTCCAAGTCAGGATGGTGATTGACTTGGAGGGGAACTTCCAGGTGGTGATGTTCCCATCTATCTGCTGCCCTTGTCCTTCTAGATGGTAGTGGTCATGGGTTTGGAAAGTGTCATCTATGGAGCCTTGGTGAGTTCCTGCAGTGCATCTTGTAGATAGTACATACTGCTATTGTGCATTGGTGGTGGAGGGAGTGAATGTTTGTGGAATGGGTGCCAATCGAGTGAGCTGCTTTGTCCTGGATGGTGTCAAGCTTCTTGAATGTTGTGGGAGCTGCATTCATCCAGGCAAGCGGGGAGTATTCCATCACACTCCTGACTTGTACCTTGTTGATGGTGGACAGAATTTGGGGAGTCAGGAAGTGAGTTACTTGCTGCAGGATTCCGAGCCTCTGACCTGCTGTTGTAGCCACGGTGCTTATATGGTTAGTCCAGTTCAGTTTCTGGATGTTGATAGTGGAGGATTCAGTGATGGTAATACCATTGAACATCAAGGGGTGATTGTTGGGATTCTGTCTTGTTGGAGATGATCCTTGCCTGACACTTGTGTGGTATGAATGTTATTTGCCACTTGTCAGCCCAAGCCTGGATATTGTTCAGGTCTTGCTACATTTGGACATGGACTGCTTCAGTATCTGAGAAGTCGCGAATGGTGCTGAACATTGTACAATCATCAGCGAATATCCCCACTTCTGACCTTATGATGGAAGGAAGGTCATTGATGAAGCAGCTGAAGATGGTTGGGCCGAGGACACTACCCTGAGGAACTCCTGCGGTGATGTCTTGGAGCTGAGATCACTGACCTCCAACAACCACAACTATTTTCCTTTGTGCTAGGTATGACTTCAACCAGCAGAGAGTTTTCCCCCTGATTCCCATTGACTCCCGTTTTGCTTGAGCTCCTTGATGCCACACTCTCTCAAGTGCAGCCTTGATGTCAAGGGCAGTCACTCTCACCTCACCTCAGGACTTCAGCTCTTTTGTCCATGTTCGAACCAAGGCTTTAATGAGGTCAGGAGCTGAGTGGCCCTGGTGGAACCCAAACTGGACATCAGTGAGCAGGTTATTGCTAAGCAAGTGCTGCTTGATAGCAATTTTGATGACCCCTTCCATTACTTTACTGATGCTGGATAGTAGACTGATGGGGCGGTATTTGGCCACGTTGGATTTGCCCTGCTTTTTAGGTACAGGATATACCTGGGCAAGTTTTCACGTAGTCAGGTAGATGCCAGTGTTGTAGCTGTACTGGAATAGCTTAGCTAGAGGTGCAGCAAGGTCTGGAGCACAAGTCTTCAGGGCTATTGCCGGAATATTTTTGGGGCCCATAGCCTTTGCAGTATAAAGTGCCTTCAGCCAATTCTTGAAATCACATGGAGTGAATCGAATTGGCTGAAGTCTGGCATCTGTGAAGCTGGGAGCTCCAGAGGAGGCCGAGGTGGATCATCCACTCAGCACTTTTGGCTGAAGATTGTGGCAAATGTTTCAGCCGTATCTTTTGCACTGCTGTGTTGGGCTTCTTCCTCATTGAGGATGGGGATATTTGTGGAGCCTCCCCCTCCAGTGAGTTGCGTAACTGTCCACCACCATTCACGACAGGATATGGCAGGGCTGCAGAGCTTAAATCTGATCTGTTGGTTGTGGGATCGCTTAGCTCTGTCTATTGCTTGCTGCTTATGCTGTTTGGCATGCAAGTGGTCCTGTGTTATAGTTTTGACAGGTTGACACCTCAATTTTAGGTATGCCTTGTGCTGCTCCTGGCATGCCCTCCTGTACTCTTCATTGAACCTGGCTTGATGGTAATGATAGATTGGAGGATATGTCGGGCCATGATATTAGAGATTGTGTTCGAGTACAATTCTGCTGCTGCTGATGGGCCACAGCACCTCATTGTTGCCCAGTCATTGTGCCTGTTTTAGCTAAACAAAATAAGCGAGAGCCATTCGCTGACTCATTCCCCAGGGCAATGCATTGACCAATCAGGACAATCAGCTGCCTGGTTTAAATTTCAAACAATGCTTGGCAGTTCACTGTCAGTCACCATCACTGGTGCATTTTCCATGACAAAACCACTTGCCAACCAATCATCACTCTCTTCATATACAGTATAAATTGTTGTTTTCCCCTTACATTTGTATTCTTGCGAATTGTCCTGATGAGTGCAAGACAAAAAGTTTAGACATGCCTCTTCCTTCAGCAATACTCAAGTTCTGTACTACTAAACGATTATTTATAATAAGCAGGTGGAAAAGTGGGCTAAAGCTGAGTGTGCATCAATGATTGGCAGTTTGAAAGGCTGAGGGTTGAAAGCACACCCTGATATAGCAGCCAATGAAATGGTTTGCTTCCACATCAGCATCCACTGCCACTATGCCTGATCTTATCTTTATTTGAAAGTGATCCTGAGCCCCATGATACTTGAGCCCTTGATACCACTTTATTCATTAATGTTCAGAATGATGAAATGCAGGGAGAGAAATTCGACTTTCACCCAAAGTAGGCAAGGTTGCTGATGCAACCTCTCTGGTTACCTGTTTAGGCTGCCATACCAAATTAAGATCCAGAATCTATTGCAATGCCATTAAGGAGCTGAGGATGTCAAATGTGTGCCTAGATATTGGGATACATGTTGCTTGTTTCTTCCACAGTTACTATTTAGCTACTATTGTGAATTAATAGCCAAGCAAACTGGAACTCTTTGAATTTCCTTAGTACTACAGAATTATTGCTCAGCTGTCACATACTGTAGCTCAAAGAAATTATCATTCCCTGTTTACAAGAGTTCAATCATTTCATGTATGGTTAAGAGGTATGGGAATCCAAATTCTCTGCTAATTTGAAAAATCTGATTGTGTGACATCTTATGATCATAGTTTTGAAATGGTCAAAAATTAAGAATAAATCACATTTTCATTTTTTAGTGTGACTGAGTGAACGCTATTACCATGGGCAGAATTTTTCACTCAGTGTGGGCGCATGCCTGACCTGCTTGAGTGTGAAATAGCGCTCTTGATGTCAGGCGAGCATCTTAACATCATCGCACAGTCACGCAATATTTCAGTTGGCGGGCGCACGCGAGAGTTGGCAGCACGCTTGTTGACAATTAAGAGGCCTATTAAGGCCAGTAACGTAGTAATCAATGGTGATTTTTTTATTGCCCATCCAACGTTATGGTTGGTGGGCGGGCGAATCGACCAGGCAGCCTTTGCCTTTTGGAGGAAACCTCATCCAAGGGCAGATTGAGATTTCCGATAATTTTAAAAATGATAAAAATGTTTGGACAGAATTTGCATCAGCCATATGTTCAGGTGACTGATCCTGAAGCGTGGACATTTTTTTTTTGGCATATGAAAATCTTTATTTGTGGCTCTTGAATTCTTCAGCTTCCTGAGGCAGCTCTCTGCCTCCACGGAACTTTCTGTGAGCGCTCCCCACGCCCGCGCTGACTTTAGCGCTCGCCCTCCTTCCGCACCCCCCCCCCACCCCACCCCAGCAGCGCCGAGCATTTCAGTGTACCTTTCATGCTGGCTGACCATTAATTGGCCAGCTAGTGTGAAATCGCAGTCAGGGGCTGATCGCAGGCGGCGGTCCATTTTCTGGCCACTCCCGATTGCGCTGAACACGCTCGCATGCCGAACTCAAATTCCTGCCCCATGTCTTCAGTTTAGGCTGTTCAGAATGATGTGGAATATTGAAGCACATCCCTTGCACTTTGATTCATATTATCGCAGCTGGACTTTCAGAAATTTCCATTATTTATAGTTTTAAGATACACAGCTATTCTTGATCTCATTGGGTAAAAGAAGTACCTCAAATTATAGCTAAATATAAAGAAACTTCACAAAAGCTTATAGCTTAAGAAAAAAACATTAATTACAATTTGGATACCCTTTAGGCAGCTATGAGGACTGTGGAACAGAGCATTGTGGTGGTGAGAGCAGTTAAAAATCACAAGACCAGCATGAGAAAACAAAGGAGCACTGAGAAGCCATTGGGCACAGAGGAGGAAGACAAGTCCTCTGGTAAAGGTAATGTAAAACATCCTTACAGCCTTTTTAATAAAGAGTAGGAGGAACGCTTAAAATGCTTGCTTCCCTGTTGTCTCTCCCCTCTGTCTTTCGATGCCCATTTTCATTCCATACATTGGCACTTGGCTTCCCTTTTGTAAGTACTGCATTCTAATGCTTACTTACAATACAGAGTTTCTATTGTACTTGTTTAGACTGTTGAAATTCCCTTAAAATGCTGGAAAGACGGTTTGAAAGGGGCATATTTATAAGTTGAACTAAACTAAAAATCAAAAGGGAAACAGCAGCTTATTTGATACCAGATTGGATAGTTTGGAGCAAAAATAACTCATGATAATGAGCGCATATTTACTGACTAGCATGATCACCATTTTAAATACTGTACTTACAATTTGCAATTACATTCTAGCAGTTAATAATGTCAATATGGTTAAACAAGGAATAATTTCCAGTTTGACTTCACTTTGGGCAATTCATATAATGGTCTTTTTAATGGAATTTCATGTGCAAGATCTTGTGGCACAGTAGGTAGTGTCCCTGCCCCTGAGCCAGAAGCTTTGGCTTTGAGTCCCACTCTAGGATTTGATGGTCATGGAAGGTGTGTTCATAATGTGGCCAGATAGGTTGATAATCAATGTAAATTCTTTCAATAATGTACCAATGGCAGGTAGTAAGAGTGAGAAAGTAACTTGGTCAGCCATGCTTGATGCAGGGTAGTGCCTCTCAAGCTGTAGCTGCTGGCAACATGTCTCAGGCAAAAACTAGCCATAAAACAGATATAAGCATCTGCCTCAGGCATGGGAGAGAATGGAGGAAGGAAAAGTTCATGTATTAACCTTTAAAGTGCTTTTACTTAATTCCTCCATGTGCTATTCTTAGACAGGTATTAGCTCTTTTGTTTTGAATGGATTAATCCCTGATTATAAATAGTACACAGAGGAATATAATACTGCTTGAATTAAGCATTCATAACTGCCTCTTGCAGTTGGAAAATATACCTCATAATTGGAGCAAGATATTTAGTACAGCACAACTGTGATGAACCTTGTTGTAATATATCTTTAAGTGGGTATGTACATAATCTGTATACGTCACCAGACAAGACATGATATCATTTGTCATGTGACACAGTAGTTGGAATGTGTTAGTTGACTAAGCAAGATGTAGTACAAAGAGCACAGCAATGTGTATATATTACTGTAATCTTTGAATAAATAACTCACAATATAGTTTACCAGTGTTACTTGTGTGATCGGTGAGTTTGTCTTTGAAGGATAGAAGGAAACACAACAGACCTTAGATCACATCACATCTTGCATCAGAGCATAGGATTGATAATGTAATGCTTGTTGTCCGTGGTACAATGAACTGGGGCCATTGAGTATTGATGCCTATTAACCACCTATTGTCCATAGCATAGGGGAATGTCGTGCAAAAGTACCTACGCCACCGAAAGTTTGCATGTCAGGCATATTCTAAGTTTATCAAAACCTCAAAAAATGTCAATAAAGTCCTTGCCTCACGATGCGATATCTGAACAGCACACTTGATCAACATCTCTGCTACAGAATATCAGTCGTGCAAAGTGGTCATTAAATGCTTTGCCCGTTCAGCCATGTCATTTCCCTATTTTTTAAAAAGGGCAATCTCCTTAATACTTACAACAAGTAGTGAAATTTTGATCGATCAATGTCGTTGTTTATTTCATGTTGTTCTTAAAATTCACTTCTATGCCTATTCATATTTCCTTAACACTACACATAATCTACCTTCTGTAGATATTAGCAGATTCAACTGTATTAAACGTAGAGCAGAATCTTCTGTTTGGTGAGCCGGGGGGGCGGGGCCTTCTTGCCGATGCGTAAAATGATGCAGGGTGATGTCAAGAGTGCATCCCGAAGTCACCCCGTGTCACTTAGATTTTCATTTCGAATCGGCTGCGTGCCCTCTGAACTGTCAAAGGCCTATTAAGGCCATTAATAAAGTAATTAACATGATTAATGGACCCGGCCATCCAACCACTGGCAGGATGAGGTTTCATGAGGACATTAAAACTTTTATAAAATGTTTAAATAAAAGAAATTGACATGTCCCAGCTCATGTGACAGTGGCATATGAGTGGACATGTCAGTGAATTTTTTCACCTTCTTTACTGAAATTTCCAAGCTATTTGAAATTTTGTGCTAATTTCACAGATGCACAAAAGAGCGTACTCCCGGCTGATGGAATCCCCCCCTGCCCGAACAGGGTGCGCATAGTGCTTCCTGGTTGGATGGCACACTGGACGGACCTTAATTGGCCTGCCCACGTAAAATGGTGGCATACCCGTGACCAGGGGCGCAGATTGGGAACCCGCCCACTTGCGCCCGCTCCCACGCATCACCCGCAACAGGGGGAAAATGTTGCCCATAAATAAAAAAGGCAGCTGTTGTGACTTTTAGAATGCATTACAAAATATAAAGACCTGTTCTGAGTCATTCCGACTTGATGGCTTTGCCTTCTTCTGTATACAAACATACATACGATCATTCGCGTTAAGAGCAGGAGTAGGCCACTCGTCCCCAATAAGATCATGGCTGTTCTGATTGTAAACTCACCTCCACATTCCCACCTACCCCCAAAAACCTTTCACCCCCTTGCTTATTAAGAATTTATCTAGCTCTGCCTTAAAAATATTCAAAGATGCTGCTTGTACCGCCTTTTGAGGAAGAAAGTTCCAAAGACTCAGGACTCTCTGTGAGAAAATAATTCTCCTCATCTCTCTCTTAAATGGCCAACCCTTTATTTTAAAACAGAGACCTCTAGATCTAGATTCTTGTACAAGAAAAAACATCCTTTCCACATCCACCCTGTCAAGACCCCTCAGGATCTTAGATGTTTCAATCAAGTTGCCTCTTATTCTTTTAAACTCTCTAAACACCAGCAGAAACAAGCCTTGCCTGTTCAACCTTTCCTCATAAGACAACACGCCCATTCCAGGTGTTAGTCTAGTAAACCTTTTCTGAACTGTTTTCAATACATTTGCATGCTTCCTTAAATAAGGAGTATTTTTGTGCATAGTACTTCAGATGTGGTTTCACCATGCCCTGTATAACTGCCGCATAACCTCTCAACTTTTGTGTTCAATTCCCCTAGCAACAACTATAGCACCCTATTAGCTTTCCTAATTATTTGATGTACCTGCATTCTAATCTTTTGCGAATCATGCACTAGGACACCTAGGTCCCTCGGCATCTCAGAGCTCTGCAATCTCTCACTATTTAGATAATATGCTTCTTTTTTTATTCTTCCTGCCAAAATGGACAATTTCACATTTTCCCACATTACGTTCCAAGTGCCCGCCCACTTATCCCTTTGTAGCCTCCTTATGCCCTTTTCATAACTTACTTTCCTACTTTTCTTTCCTATTTTATCTTTACAAATTTATCAACCATATCTCCAATCCTTCATCCAAGTCATTTATGTAAATTGTAAGAAGTTAAGGCCCCAGCACTGATCCCTGTGGCACACCACTTGTTTCTTCTTGCCTTCCAGAAAATGACCCATTTATGCCTATTCTTTTAGCTAGCCAATTTTCTATCTATGCCAATACGCTACCCCTTACACAATTAGCTTTTATATTCTGTAATAACCTTTGATGTGGCACCTTATCAAATGCTTTGTGGAAGTCGAAGTATAGTACTTCCACCAATTTCCCTTTATCCACAGCAAAAGTTACTTCTTCAAAGAACTCCGATAAATTGGTTGAACATGATTTCCCTCTCACAAAACCATGATGACTCCGCCTGATTACCTTGAAGTTACCTAAGTGCTCTGCTATAAAATCTTTAACAATAGCTTCTAAAATGCTAACTGGCCTGTAGTTTCCTGCTTTCTATCTCTCTCCCTTTTTGAATAAGTGAGTTACATTCACTATTTTCCAATCTAATAGAACCTTTCCCAAATCTAGAGAATTTGGAAAATCTGCATGTATTCTTATCGCATTTCCCAACTGAGTTTGTAGAAGTTGAGCTAACAATAAGCATACACAATTTTGCTTCCAAAACTATCTTAGAAAGTTTTTTTTGAAGTGGTATAGTTTGCGCTTTTCTGTACAATCAGAAAATTGCACCCACAATGTACTTGAAATTGTACTGGTTAGACTACCATTCAAGTTTCTACTGAAATCTATTTGCACAATCACAAAACTCTTCTATGAAGCAGTGCAATTGGGCAGCATAATGGAGCCTAATTGTTATTTTCTTCCATTATTTTTCTTTATGCCTTTAAGGAAAAGTGGTGCAGTTTTATTAATATGGCTGAATGGGTTTATCAGCAAAGTAAGCATTTAATAATGATGAACTGTGGCTAACCAGATTTAAAATCACTGAAAATTACTTTTTAAATAAGCTATATTGAGGAAGTTACTAGTTTCAGTGATGTGTCCTTTGTCAATTTCTTTATTTTAAACTCACTTACGATTAAAGTTCTTTCAATTTTATGCTGGTTTACCTGACTGCGTTGGTATCAGGGTGCAAAACTGAAAGGAACAGGTGAAAATTTGACCCTGAAGAGTTTTATTAAAAAATGCAGGTTTTTATTTGTAGCAAATTTACATCGAAGGGGTGGGACTTACAAACAGTACACGGGGCTAAAATTGATCTTCTACGTTAGGACAAAATGGATGCCAATGAACATGCTGCCTGTTTTTGCATGCGCTCAATCTTATTTTTCATTATGACATTTCATTATGACCATTTTGCGCTACTGCCAAAGATCCAACTTCACTCCAGCAAGTCCTGACTTGAATGGCCAGTCTTGCTGCCAAGCATAAAAACATGTAGAAACTGTAGATACAAATATGTGCTGGAAGCTGCAGCCTGCTGGATTTTGGGTGTCTTTAGCTGCAGTGATAGTTTTTGGAATCTGTATGCTCTTAAAGCTCAGGCTTCTAATAAAAAAGTATTGTTGCATATATTTCTAAATATACAATAGTATTTTTGACTAGTTTCTTGTAAGGGTTTGTAATTTCTTTGTGTAAACCTAGGTCTCAACAATAAGTGCTCAATTTCACAGACAAGATCGAATATAAAATGCTTTTTGAAAAATATACATTTGGCAATTTCATTGGATCACCCTTTTTTATTAGCAACTGTTGCCGACTGCCCAGATTTAAGTTTTGTTTTTTGCAGTTTGTGGTTTTATTCAATTTGCTATTTGCTGACTGGTATGTTCCCTATCTGTTCCATTGTGAAAAGAGAGTTGGAACAGGAAAATGAGGAGTGAGATGATCATCAATAGATAGTAAACACATGCATGGTGATGTTCCATGCATTGTACACCTCCCATGTGCATTATGTTCAAAAACATTGCAGTTGTGCAAATAGTCCTAATTTTAAGCAAGGTGCATAATATTCAATATGGTGCTGGTGCCTTGGGAATTATCCAATGCTATTTGGTATTAATGGGCCAGACTTTGATGTGAAAGTAATATTGAAGCTAATGGCATTTATCGTTATTTATGTGCAACTTTAAGTGAGCACAAATATGCAAAAATCTGGAAGTTGCTGTCCATAAACTGCATAAGATAGCATTTCAGCATCTGGCTTCTTGTTCAAATGTATTGAAAGGCATTAAAGTCCTAGGTCATATATTTGGACTAAACCCATCACTGAAAGTTAGAGTTTGTCTATTTCAGTCTAAGTTATTTTTAATGACATGCTCAATTACTGCCATACCATCTCTGACACTGATTTTTTTTCCACAAGTCTGGAATTTCAGCTTTTAATTTTTATTGAAAACTTTTTAAAAAATTAACCAAAAAGACTTATTTTTTTTATTTCTGTCTCTTTCTTTCTCTGTTTCTTTTTTTCTCTCTCTTTATTTCACCTTCTGAAACCGATTTGACCACAGAATTCCCAAAGCTGCAAAGGATGGAGGATGGCCAGAAATTACGGTAAGCTTCTGGGGCTTGCGGGGTCAGTCAGGCAGTTCCCCACAAGGGGTTGTAAGGAGTCAGCTAGCTTTTACTGAGCAATCTCCCCATGTGGCATAGGGCCCTTCAGCGGTGGTGGGATAACACCTAAAGTTGACACTTAAGGGCCTCAATGATAAAAACAAAAAAACTGCGGATGCTGGAAATCCAAAACAAAAACAGAATTACCTGGAAAAACTCAGCAGGTCTGGCAGCATCGGCGGAGAAGAAAAGAGTTGACGTTTCGAGTCCTCATGACCCTTCGACAGAACTTGAGTTCGAGTCCAATATTTCAACTCTTTCTTGGACTCGAACTCAAGTTCTGTCAAAGGGTCATGAGGACTCGAAACGTCAACTCTTTTCTTCTCCGCCGATGCTGCCAGACCTGCTGAGTTTTTCCAGGTAATTCTGTTTTTGTTTTACTTAAGGGCCTCAATTGGCTTAGGGACAGGGAGTCCATTCTCAAACCTCCCCACCCCTGACTTAATGGCAGGGAGTAAGGAAAGCGACAGGCTCTCCACCGTGCACCCCCCTGCCCCCCCCCCCCCCCCCCCCCCCCCCCCCCCCCCCCACAACCCCGCTTTCCCTCGTAATTCTACGGCTTCATACTTTCTGCCAGCCCGCACCTGAGTTTAGTGTTAAACTCTGCCCCACGTGTGCAGCAAGTGTCTCAAATTGCTTGATCTTGATCTCAGGGTTTCTGAACTGATAGAGTAGCTGGAGTCATTGGAGGACATCTGGGAGGCTGAGAATTTCTTGCAGCATGCATTCCAGCAGGCGGTTACCCTGCAGCCACAGAATATTCAGGAGTATAGTAAATGAGCGATCATCAGACAGGGCAGGAAGAGACAAGGTGTGCAGGAATCTTTCAGGAGTGTGACACACTCAAACCAGTTTTCAGCACTGAATACCAGTGATGATGACATGACCTTGGGGGAGTGCAGTTTAGAGCACATCAACGGCACTGTGAGTAGAGGTGGGTACAGTGAAAAATGCAGTGGTCATAGAGGATTTGATAGTGAGGGAGGGCCTCCAATTCCTGGGGAATTGGGACCAGTCCTGGTGCAGGAGGAACCTATTCACAATGGATGGTTTGAACCTCAACAGAGCTGGGACCAATGTCCATACTAGAAGTTTAACTAGTACTGTGGAGGAAGGTTTAAACTAATTTGACGAGGGGATGGACAGGTTTAAACATTAAAGAGGAGAAACTAGATGCAGTGAGGTCTGGGGGCAAAAAATAGCACTAGTCTAAAGAATATTTCAGAAATAGGAGGGATCAAACAAGGGGAAAAGTGAAACAGTCTAAGATGGGTTTGGATTACACATATATAAATGCACAGACTATGGAAAATAAGGGTGGTGAGGTGCAGGCACAAGTCACCTCGTGAGGCTATGATATTGTGGTAATAACAGAGATCAGGCTCAAATCAGAAGAGGTTGGGAACTTAACATTCCTGGCAACTAGGTATTCAGGAATGATAAGGAAGGAAAACAAAGTGGAGGCAGCAGAATATTGACAAAATAAATTAGTATTGCACTGGAGGGAGATGACGTCAGGGGTCAAAGAAAGAGGCCGGGATTTTCCGGTACCGCCTGTGGTGGGAATCGTTGCAAGTCAGATGGAAAATTTGACAGGGGACCAGCCAATGGTCCATTGACTTCGGGTAGGAATTTCCGGTACCGTGGTGAGTGGGACAGGAAAATCCCAGCTAGAGTTTATTTGGTTTGGATTAAGAGACAGTAGAGGAACTATTACGCTATTGGGTGTTTACCGAATTCTGGGAGCGAGGTAGAGGAGCAAATATGTAGGCTAATTACAGAAAGATGCAAGAATCACAGAGCAGTGATAATGGACGACATCAATTATCCTAATATAGACTGGGATAGTATGGTGTAAAGAGAAAAGATAAGGAAGAAACCCTGAAATATTACAAGGGAACTTTCTTGATCGATGGGCTGGATTTTATGTTTTTGGCAGGATGAGGGAGGCAGAATGGAAAATGAGTGGTCTGCTTGCTTCTGCCCCCACTGCCTCAGCTCATCGAAACAAGCATTGGATAGCGAATTAGTGGCCATCCGGTGGGAAGGCGACCAATTAACAGTGAGAAAGGGGGCTCTGTTCCCAATTGGGACTCTAGACTGGGACGTCATGCAGCAAACAGGTTATGGAATTAAGAGGAAGTCAGTCACGGATACAAATGTAAAGGCCCCTGCTCCTTCAATCTCCTTTTTTATTATGGCACGCTCCAAGAAGTTAAAAACTGTTAAAAAAAAACATACAGACGCTACCATCTTCACCAGCCGAATCTGCTGCTATATTTAACCATGTCCCTGGTGGCAGACCTTTTCTTCCACCCTTATGTTTCCTCATCATAGCTGCTGTAAAACACCCCCAAAATTTTTCATACCCAGCACCTGAAAAATGCAGTGGACAGCAAAAAATTGCAGACGATTGGGTCATTAACAAGCTCAAAAATGTGTTACCTGATAATGGCAAGCAGGCTTCTGATTCCCGTGCTCAGTAAACACCTTCTGTAATTTCAGAGACTACGTGATGACAATGTGTTGCTGACCTGACATCATCATGCCCTATTTTACTTTCATGCAGTGGGGCGCATAAATTCCAGTCCCATGTGTTTCCAGCCCAATGAGGAAGAAAGCAGTGCTGGATCTAGTTCTAGGGAATGAAGTGGGGAAAGTGAAGTATGTTTCATTGAGTGAACATTTGGTGAACAGTGATCATAACGTCATCAGGTCTAGAATAGTTATGGAAATGGAAAATGGACAATATAGTGTAAAATTACATAACTCAAGGAGTGAGTTGAAAAGGGATTGTGCCCAACAGGATTGGAATGAAAAATTAGTATGCAAAAACTAAATTAAGTAATGGGAGTCCTTCAAAGAGGAATGAATATAGAATGTAAAAGGTGATCTAAAAAAGGGACTAAGAGAGGCAAAGAGAAAAGAGTAGCAGCTAATATAAAAGAGAACTCAAACAACATTTGTAAAGACATAAGAGTAGTCAAAGGAAGAAGCTGATTAGTGATCAAAAAGCAGATCATCTTGTGGAGGTGAAGCTCATTGTTGAGATACTAAATTAATACTTTGTATCTGTCTTCACGAGAGAAGAGGATGTTGCCAACATCACAGTAATTAGAAGGCTGTAGTTAGGTTAAATATAGATAACCAGATGTACTTAAAAGGTTGGCTATGCTCAAAGTAGAAAGGTCACTTGGTCTGGATGGGAAGGATCCTAGATTTCTGAGGGAAGTAAGGCTGAAAATAGCAGATGTTCTAGCCACAATCTTTCAATCTTTCTAGGGGGATGGTGCCAGAGGACTGGACGTTCACAAATGTTACATCCCTATTTAAAAAAGAGGAGGGACAAAACCGGCAACTACAGGTCAGCCAGCCTAACGTCAATGGTAATGCCAATAAGCTTAAAAGACAATAAACTGGGGCAAAAATTGGCATTTGGAAAAGTACAGGCTAATAAGTGAAAGATAGCACATTTTCTTAAAGCCAAACATGTTTAAGTTGAACAAGTTATTTGATGAAGTAATGACTAGTATTGATGGTGGTGTGTATATTGGGTTGCAATGTTGAGTATATTGACTTTCAAAAGACCTTTGACAAAGTGGACTTGTTAGCAAAATTAAAGCCCATGAGATTAAAGGGATAGTGGCAGCATGGATACAAATTTGGCAAAGGCAGAGAGCAGAAATTGATGATGAACAGTTTTTATCAGAAAATAGCTAAGTATGCAGTGGTGTTCCCCAGGGGTTAATAATAGGATCTCTTTTTGATATATCTTAGATGACCTGGACTTTGATATATTGGGCATATTTTCAAAGCTTGCAGATGACACATAACTCGGAAATTTAGTGTTGTGGAACCATGCTTTATATAGAAAAAATGAATTTTGAATTTACTGGATGGAAAGTCCAAACATTTTTTTTAAGAAGGCTAAAGCCACATTACAGTGACGGGGGAATCATAATCAAAGATAGCTGCACATTTGCATCACTGTGCCTTCTATATTCCAAAACTTTTGAAATGGAGACAACCTGTCTGCAAAGTTACACCAGGTACAATGGCCTTAAAGAGATGAATGGGGCCATCTCCTATTCTATTAGCAAAGCATCCAGAAAATTACCTGGGGACTCAGTTGGGTGGAGACAAACCATTAGACATAATCACTTGGAGAATGGAACCCTGGCTGTGAGAGGTATTTCCAGCCATGATCTAATCAAGGTAACTGGAATACACTAGCCATAACCAAATTTGAGTTACTAGGCAGTTGGAAAGAGGTCATGTGACAAGCCAACCCTTTGTGCATTCAATCAACTGCTGTTTTCTGCAGAACAGGACAAGCAACTGAGAGGCTAAAGAAACAAAATCCTGAGTGGGTTCCTTCCCCCTTGTTCTCTCCCTCTCTCTCTTTCTGTCTCTATAACCAACTTGCAAGCTTTGAACCCTATATGCAGGTTTTGATTATCCAGATACCACAGAGATTTTAAAAAGAACTCAACCCAGAGCTAATGTTTCCAGAGGAACAGATGAATTGTCTGTCTGCATCTTTAAAATGTCTCAATGCCAAAAGCAGCAGGACCATTGAGTCCAGCCAAGTCATCAACCTTCAAGAGCCATATATCCCATTAATTTTACTGGACTCTAAATTACTTAATCTATCCTCCTCACTCTGTAATCTATTTATGCATATGTGAACTTTAAATGTGTGTGTGAAAGTTGGAGTCTTTTTATTATTTTACTGGGTTAAGTACAATAAAAAAAACTATACTCTTCCTTCTTAAAACTCAAAAAAACCTTTCTGATTGTGTCTTTTATGGTCACAGCATGTAAACAGTTAAACAGTCATGGAATTGGCAAATATATCTGTTTAAAAAAACTGTTGAGGTCAAATGAGGAGAGGGAAAGAGGGGAGCCATTCAACCTCTCCCCATCTGATTGTTATACTACCAAGCAAAGAGAAGGGTAGTAACAATTCAGAAGAATAGGGACAGGCTGATGAAATGAACAGACACATGGCAGATGAAATTTAACACAGAGGAGTGTGAAGTGATACACTTTGTTAGGAAGAATAAGGAGAGGCAATATAAAATAAATGGTACATTTTTAAACAGAGTGCAGGAAGAGAGAGACCTGGGGTTTCTCATACACAAATCTTTGGCAGGACACATTGAGGAGACTGTTAAAAAAGCATATGGAATCCTTGGCTTTATTAATAGAGAAATAGAGCGCAAAAGCACAAAGGCAGCGAAATTGGGCTCTGTAGTGCTTGTTTTATGAACACAATGAGGCCTCTTAAACTAAGCACAAAATGAAATTATAGCATCATACAACACTTACAACAAAGGAGGAGGCCATTCGGCCTGTCATGTCTGTGCCAGCTGCTTGAAAGAGCAACTTAGCTGGCCCCCAACCCTTTCCCCATAGCCCGCCAATTATTTTTCTCCTCAGGTGCTTATCCAATTTCCTTTTCGTCTGCCTGCTTTGTATGTTCCTGGCATTCAGCGGATATGCATGGCAAACCCCTTTACAAATATGGCATATGCTACTTCCAGTCAGAAGAGTACTTGCACATTGTGGATGCCATTTTTTTGGTGACATAACAAAGAGCTTTGAAGAGGGTCATGTGGTTAAGACAATAGGAACATAAAAATGAGGAGCAAGAATAGGCCATTCAGCCCTTCAATGACCCAGCCTCCACTAATCTCTGGTGTAGAGCATTTCAAAGGTTAAAGACCCTCTGAGAAAGGAAATTCCTCCTCATCTCCATGTTAAATGGGAGACCCCTTAATCCTATGCGCCTATGCTTCCTAGTTCAAGACTCCCCCAAGAGGGGAAATATCTGTTTAGCATCTACCCTGTCAAGCCCCCTCAGAATCTTATAAGTCTTAATAAGATCACCTCTCACCCTAAACTGCAATGAGAATAGGCCCAATCTTTCCTCTTAAAACAACTGCTTCATTCTAGGAATCAGCCTAGTGAACGTTCTCTAAATTGTTTCCATTGCAAAGAGATTCTTCTTTAAATAAGGAGACCAAAGCTGTACACAGTATTTTAGGGGCAGTCTCAGCAATGCCCTGTACAGCTGCAGCACGACCTCCCTACCTTTACAATCCATGCCTCATGTAATAAAGGCCAACATTCCATTTGCCTTCTTAATTGCTTGCTGTAAAGGAGTTTGCTAAAAGATCACATAAGAGACTTGCCGGCAAAGTAGAAACCCATGGAATAAAAGGGATTGTGGTAGGACGGATATGAGTGACAGCAAACAATGGTGAACGGTTGGTTTTCGGACTGGAGGACAGTACAGGGTGGGTTCCCTATGGATCTGTATTACTGATCTGGATTTGGGTGTGCAGCACGCAAATTCAATATTTGCCAATGACACACTATTTTTAAGCATTGTGACCTCTGAGGAAGATAGTGTTAAACTTCAAAAGCACAGTTGTTCGTGGAACGGGCCGACAAGTGGCAGATGAAATTTAATGCTGTGAAGTGTTACATTTTGGCAGGAAGAATGAGGAAATGCAAAATAAAATAAAGGATGAATTGTAAAGAAATTGCAGGAGCAGAGAGTCCTCAGGGTATGTGTGCACAAATTATTGAACGTGGCAGGGCAGGTTGAGAAAGCAGTTACAAAGAAACATAGAAACTAGGGGCAGAATTTTCCTCCTGTTGGGGGGATGTTCAGGAATGGGCACGTGGAAGTGTGCCTCCGATCGGCGCCCCCAACTGGGGGTGAGCCACATTTTATGTGGGCGGGCCCAGTGTGACATCTGACAGGAAGCGCTATGTGCTCCCTGTGCGGGCGAAAGAGTGCGTTCATCTCCTTGAGGCTAAGTGCTACCTCAGGGAGATTGGCTCCAAATGTAAAAATGCTAAAAATAGAAAAATAAAATTTCCCTGACATGTCCCCTCATGTGACACTGTCACATGAGTTGAAACATGTCCATCACTTTGAGTCAAACTTTTATTAAATTTTTAAAAACCTACATGAAACCCCATCCCCCCTGTGGATGAGGTTTCACGCTTTCCCTGAAGCCCGCCAGGGCTCCCGGCCTGCCTGCCAACCTTAAGGTTCGACGGGCAGCCCTGTCAATTATTTAAATTGTTTTATTAATGGCCTCAATAGACCATGGACAGGTCGGCGGGCGCACAACTGATTCAGCTGAGCCCTCGCCAACGTGAAAATTGAAATGACACGAGGTGACGTCGGGAGTTCCACCCGACGTCATCCCACATCATTTTACGCATCGGCAAGTGGGCCCTGCCCCCGATTGCCAATCGGGAAATCCTGGACTAGGAGCAGGAGTAGGCTATTTGGCCTTTCAAGCCTGCTCCGCCATTCAATATGATCATGGCTGATCCTCTATCTCAATGCCATATTCCCATTTTCTCTCCATACCCTTTGATGCCCTGAATGTCCAAAAAATTATCAATTTCTTTCTTGAATATACTCATTGACCCTGCCTCCATAGCTTTCTCTGGTAGAGAATTCCACAGGTTGACCACCCTCTGAGTGAGGAAGTCTTTCCTCATCTCAGTCCTAAATGGCCTGCCCCATATCCTGAGACTGTGGCCCTTGGTTCTAGACTCCCCAACCAGGGGAAACATCCTCCCTGCATCTAGTCTATCTAGCCCTGTTAGAATTTTATACGTTTCAAACAGATCCCCTCTCATTCTTCTAAACTCTAATGAATATAGGCCCAATTGAACCAATCTCTCCTCATACGACAGTCCTGCCATCCCCGGTATCAGCCGAGTTAACCTTCGCTGCACTCCATCTATGGCAAGTGTATCCTTTCTTAGATAGGGAAACCAAAACTGCATGCAATACTCCAGGTGTGGCCTCACCAAGGCCCTGTATAACTGCAGTAAGACATCCCTACCTCTGAACTCAAATCCTCTTGCAGTGAAAGCCAACATACCATCTACCTTCCTAAGTGCTTGCTGCACCTGCCTGTTTACTTTCATTGACTGGTGTGCAAGGACACAAAGATCCCTTTGTACATTCACATTTGCCAATATGTCATTATTTAAATAATATTCTGTCTTTTTGTTTTTCACACCGAAGCATATATCTCCACATTTACCCATGTTATGCTGCACCTGCCATGTGTTTGCCCAAACACACAACTTGTCTAAGTTGCCCTGAAGCCTCCTTGCATCCTCTTCACAACTCACAATCTTGCCTACTTTTGTGTCAACAAACTGGGAAATATTGCAATTGGTTTCCTCATCCAAGTCATTTATATATATTGTGAATACCTGGGGCCCAGGTGCTGATCCCTGCGGTACACCACTAGTCACTGCCTGCCATCCAGAAAAAGACCCATTTATTCCCACTCTCTGTTTCCGGTCTGTCAACCAATTCTCAATCCATGCCAGTATATTGCACCTGATCTCATGCACTATAATTTTTCCCACTAGCCTGTTATGTGGGACCTTATCAAAAGCCTTCTTGAAATCCAAATATACCACATCCACTGGTTAATAAGGCAAAGGGGATCCTGGGCTTTATAAATAGGAGTATAGAATACAAAAGTAAGGCAGCTATGTTGAGCCTTTATAAAACACTGGTTTGGCCGCAGCTATTTTAAAAAAAAAATATTCTTTCATGGGACATGGGCATCACTGGCAAGGTCAGCCTTTGTTGCTCATTCCTAGTTGCTCTTGAACATAGTGACTTGCCACTCTGAGGGTAGTTATGAGTCAACCACATTATTTTGGGACTGTAGGCCAGACCAGGTAAGGACAGCAGATTTCCTTCCCTAAAGAACATTAGTGAAACAGATGGATTTTTAAGGTCACAACTTCTGAGATTAGTTTTCAATTCCAGATTTTATTAATTGCATTTAAATTCCACCAGCTGATGTGGTGGGATTTGAGGCCTGGACTTCTGGATTATTAGCTCAGTGACATTACCACTACGCCACCCTCTCCCCCTAAATTGTTGAGTCAATTCTGGGCACCACATTTTAGGAAGGATGTGAAGGTATTGGAGAGGGTGCAAAAATGATTTTCGAGAATGGTTCTGGAGATGAGAGACTTCAGTTACAAGGATAAATTAGAGAAGAATGGGCTGGAAAAGAGAAGGTTAAGAGGAGATTTGATAGAGGTGCTCATTATCAGTGGGGGTCTGGCCAGAGTGATTAGGGATAAACTGTTCCCATTGTGGAAGGATCAAGAACCTGAGGGCACCAATTTAAAGTGTAAGGCAAAAAAAAAAACCAGAGAAGGCATGAGGAAACGCATACTCTGTGGGTGATTAGAATTTGGAACGCATTGCCTGAGAACGTAATGGAGGCAAATTCAATTGTGGCTTTCAAATTGCAATTGGATAATTATCTGAAGAGAAAGTATTTGCAGGGTCACGGGGAAAATGCAGGGGAGTGGAATGAGCTGAGGAACTCTCACAGAGAGCCAGCAGGGAACCAATGAGCTGAACGTTCTCCAGTGTTATAACCATTCTATGTTCCTCCAGTGTTATAACCATTCTATGTTCCATGGTTCTACATGTTGTTGTAATCAAAATTTATAAATTAAAGCATGCCAGAGTGCATATCGTTTGATTCCTTTAGTGTCTCTTCCAGGTGCCTTTGCCTGTCTTAATACTTCTGTGAAGTGCTTCCCCAGTGGCTAAAAAATGGCTTATGGAAGGCTACTAACTTTCAGTAGAGAAAACTGCAGATGGCCTAGGGAAGAGATCTCACATAGCATTGGCCATTAAAGGTCGACCGCAGACTGCACCAACATGGCTTAGGTGCAGCAATCAGGGCAAGGCAACAGCAATGGCACTGGAAGAGATGTGTGTGGTATCTTGTGCATGCAATTGTCCAATCTGCCAGGTGAACCAATCTGTATAATTTGCCACAGGGGCTGGATTATATGCTGAAGGTGAGTTCCCAGCACCCCAATGTAAATGTTGGGGGGGGTGGGTGGAGGCGAGCCCACCTCAGCTTGGTCGGCCTTGCCTTAATTTTTTTGTCTGAAGGAACTTTAATTGTTATGAGGCGGCCACTTCAGGAGGAAGCCCTGGCTCATAGGGTAGGATTTTTAGCTCGGTGGGTGGGCGCGCACCTGAATGTAAAATGACGCGCAATGACGTCGGCTGAGTGGTCGTGCAATAAATCGGTTATTGGGCACATGCCAGAGCCCACAGCGTGCCCAATGACAATTAAAAGGCCTATTAAAGCCATTAAATAATCAATTGTGCTGAATTTTCCACTGCCTGTTCAACCTAACCATTGATGGGCAGGCGGAAAGGCCAAGCAGGCTTTGCATTTTTTTGGAAACTTTATCCACAGACAGGATGAGGTTTCCAAAATCAAATACAAATGAAGTAAAAACTTCAATTTTTAATTAAAAACATGTCCCTGCTCAGGTGACAGAGTCACATGAAGGAACATGTTTCATTAGTGTCTTTGTGCTGTTTAATAATTTTTTCAATATTTTCTTAATTTCCCTGAGGTAGCTCTGTGCCTCAGGGAGATTATTCAGCACTCTTCCGCGCACATGCGCCAATTGCACACTAGGTCTGTTCGCCCTCCTCTCCCAACTTGCACAGGCAGCGCTTAGTGCTGCCGCTCACGTTTCATGCTGGGCTGGCCTTAATTGGCCCACCAGCGTAAAATCACAGTCTGGTCCCCATCGCGGGTGGTGGTCGGCTTCCCAACTGTCCCCACCTACCCCCCACCTGACAAAGGCAAAATTCTGCCTATGATTTATCACATTGGGCGGAATTTTACGGCAGGAGGATTTTACGCTCCCACCGAAGTCAGTGGAGTTCAGAATGGCTCATCGCATTTTATAGCCTTGTGTCTGTTGTGATGGGGTCATAAAATTCTGGTGTTTGTATGTAGACATGAATTAAAAAGAAGGAAATAAAATATTGTGAAGATAAACATTATTTGCTGTACTACTATTTACCTGAAATGTATAATTTTAGAATGTGCATTGAAAAACTTAAGTAAAATCCAGAGTGAGAATATTCTGTCAGCCAGTTTAGTGCTCTCCATTCAAAGGCCATGTCTGACTATTTCAGCATGGACTTCCCTCCCACACCATCTGCTGATTTCTTACTCTAGGGAACACTAAGCTGTCAAGTAGCACTAAGAATCAAGCAGTGTCATTAACTATCTTTATAACCTTCAATCCCACTTCTCAAATAATATTGAATTTTGTACATGTGTCCTCGAGTGATAAGCTCTCATTCAAGATAAATAGCTTCTTTTCTCCCATGTCACATATACCTTTCATCATTTCAAACACCTTTTTATCTTCTCCAGCAGAAGCAAATTTAGTTGTTTGAGTCTTTCTTTACACATAACCCTCTAAGGCTGGAATCATCACAGCAGGTCATTGTTATCTAAAACTTTTCTCACACAGCTTTATCTTTTCTGAGGTAAGATAAAAAAAATCTTGTATGCCATACTTCTGAATTGGTATCCATTAGTTTGTCAGTGTAACATCTGTGGACATGTTGTCCAGTGCCCTCCAGATGTAACCAATACCTGATTTGCCTTATTTATAACTGCACCAGATGCACCAGATGCTTTCAGAATATGATGAGTTGTCTCCCCTAAATTCTTTCTCTTTTCTGCTTCTGATAATCATAACCCTGTCATGTTTTCTCTTCCCTCGTGCTGTCCTTTTCAAATCTGCAGCATTAGCCCCTCCTTAAAAAATCGTCTCTTGAACCCTCTTTCCTTTCAAACCATCACTCTTCTCCAAAGTTCTTGAATGTGTTTTGGTTCCCAAAGCCCATCTTTCCTTATCTCAGTGTTTGAATCACTTCAATTGGGTTTTCACGCCTGCCGCAACACTGAAACAACCCTTATCAAAGTCACAAATGTGACCATGACTATGGTGCACTATCCATCCTCTCATTCTTGACCTGTTTGCAGTTGAACCACACCATCCTTCTCCAATGCCTCTCCTCTGTGGTCTAGAGAAGTAGAGAGGCAAAGAAGCTTTGAGAAGGAAATCCGGACCTCAGGGCCTAGACAGCTGAAGACACGGCCACCGATGGTGAGACAAATGAAGTGGGAGATGCACAAGAGACCAGAGTTGAAGAAACAACTTCTTTCAATTTCTGGAGAATTGCAGAGCTGAAGAAGCTTACACCGATGGGGAGGGATGAAGCATCCGAGATATCTCCTTGAAAAATTCCAGTAGATTTGAAGGCATTATCTTATACTTCTAAAATCACATTGGTTGTTCTATATAATTGTGCCCTTTTAATTTGCATTGATAGTATCTCATAGAATGCCATCAAACATTTTTTCTGCTGCGTATGTAGGTAAATTGGCTGTAATTACTAACTTCACCCCTTACTTCATTTTTAAATATTAAGATGACATTTGCTATTTGCCAGAAGTTGAGGACTTCTTCATTATTTATGGAACTTTGAAAAATATCAACACAAGTATCACTAATTTTCCCCTTTAATTCTTTTAGGATCTAGGACATACCCATCAGGTGCAGGAGCATTATGCATATTTATTTGTTTGCAGTTCTTGAATAACACATTGGGGAGGATTTTCCCCTCATCGGTCAGGCGTAGGAGACAGGCCCGGGAATGGCCGCCTGTGATCGGGATCCAATCATGATTTCATGCTGGCTCGCTAATTAACGGCCAGGGAGTGTGAAACGTGCACTGGGAACGTCAGCGCTGCTGGGGAGGGGGCAGGAGGAGTACGAGTGCTGAAGTTTGCGCATGCGCGGTGTGCGCTTATTGAAAGTTCCCTGAAGACACAGAGCTGCCTTAGGGAGCTAAGGATTTAAGAATTAAAAATAAAGATTGGAAAACTAAGGGAAACATGTCCCCACATGTGACTCTGTCACATGAACAGGGACATGTGAAAAATGAGTTAAAAAAATGTTTATTGTATTTTTTATTCACTATTGGAAACCTCATTCCCCCTGTGGATGAGGTTTCGCAAAAAATGCAAAGGCCGCCTGATCTATTAGCCCAAAAAAATCAAATTAAAACCCTCTTAATTGTTGGCGGGCACTCTGCCGACTGTCACACATTCCCACTGTCTTAAGTATCACACTATTTCACGCTCGGGTGTGTCGGGCTCACACCTGCATGCCAAATTGAAAATCCTGCCCCTTATCAACTGACCTCCATATGTGCTTTGGATCATTTAGCAACATTTATTATAACTGGAGTTTGTCTTCATTCCTCCTTTTTGTACTTTTAACTGCTATATAATTAATTAATTAGAAATGATCCTCGCTTTTGTGTTCATTTTACAGATTTAGATCCATTTTATCATAGCACTAAACTCCTTTGACTCACTTCATTCTCCACTCTGCTGGCTTCCCGGAGAGAAAATATTGGAACTTAGCTCATTGATGCCATTTAATTTGATAAAAAGCATCATCAAAGCAGGACCAAAGCCATACAGAAGAGAATATTTTAAATTTGATTCCCATTTTTGTACTAAGTTACAATAAACCTCAGTGTCTCTGTATTAGGGAGTGGGATATAACAGCAAGTTTCCCCACTCCTGATCCATTGACATTGGCTGGGAAATATGTGTATGTGGATATTGGTGAGTACAAGATTAGAGTTGTTTGTGATGTCCTCAATATTTTACTAGCCCTAAGAAGCTTCACCTTCTAGTCCCATACATAAGTTATAACACTTAATAACCATATCAAAACAAGAATTGGCACTTTCAAAATAATAACGATAAAAGATCATGGCCTGAATATTACCTTTGGCGGGCCCGGGAGCGGTCGGGAAATGGGCCATAGACCGTGATCGGCACCCAATCACAATTTCACGGCCAGCCAGTGTGAAATGCGTGCTGAAAAGCTCCGCGCTGCCGGGATCGGGGCGGGAAGAGAATGGGCGGTGACATTTCCGCGGGCGTGGGTGAGCACTGCGAGAAAGCTCCCTGAAGGCTGACAGCTGCCTCAGAGAGCTGGAAACCTGTAAAAGCTAAAATGAAGGTTTAAGAAGCTGCAAAAAAAAGTCCATGCATCACAAATCAATCACCTGAAAATATAGCTGATAAAAATGCTGTCCACAGATATTTATTTTTATTGTATTCCATAATGGAAATTTCATCCCACCCTTGGATGAGGTTTGATGAAAAATGCAAAGGCCGCCTGGCCGATTGGCTTGTCTGCCGACCGTAAGGTTGGACGGGCCGCAAAAAATCGGAGACAATTGCATCATTAATGGGCTGGCGAGCACGCTTCCGACTTTTGCGCATGTCCGCCGAGTGAAATATTGCACAAGTGCACGATGACATCGGGACGCTTGCCCAACATCTCATGCGATTTTACACCCAATTGGGCCAGGCATGCGCCCATCCACAGGATGAAAAATTCAGCCCCATGTTTAATTTCTGGACTCATTAAAATAAATGGATACCTGTGACCTAAAATATAACATCGCGTTATTTCACATTGAGAGTTATGATTTTAGAATAATAAAATAGTAACTAACCTTCAGTCATTCTAACATATTCCTGCCATAATTCCAGTGGATTTCTTTTGGAACAGCCAGAATCTAAGCTGAACCCAGTTTCCTTAATGGCCTGTTGAGGAGAGTGTTTCAGCTTGCCTCAATGGGCATTATAAAAAGAGATGGAACGAGAGGTTAGAAAGCGAAATGTTGGAGCTCCCCTACTTTGCACCTTCAGTGGAACTAGTGCCTGGTCAGACAGACATACCTTTGTGAGTGGAGCCACAAAGGGGCTTTTTTGGAGGTCCAGGCTTCAGCTTTGGTCGAGAACCCCTCCCCAACCTCAAGAAGATCGAAGTTTTTAAATATTGTTTTTTAAACAACTTTATGCAGTTCAGGTTTCTGGCATAGGGAACGCAGTAATTTTGCCGCATGTGTTCCCCCATCTTTGATGTGCTTGTAGTGGCATAAGCCCCTTGCCTTTGCCGTACAAATCAGGAAACTTCTCCGTGGTATCGGAAAGTCCACTGAGCTCATCAGCATGGGTTCCCCGTGGGCATATCTCTTTATATACGGCAGCACGTTGAATTGCAGATTTGTGGAAGCATCATGTTGATTTTGTGGATGGATTAATCATACCTGTTGTGATTAAATACTTTTAGAAAAGCATAATTGTATTTCAAAATTTCAGTCTCAACAGTTATTCTCAATAATTAATTAATAGAGTGAATTTTTTGTTCATCCAAGTGATGGATGTTCATACCAGAGGATGGAGCAATTCTGGCAACTGTGCCATCTAGTGGACTGTTTTCTTTCCTGTCCCGACAGGGCAGGGCTGCAGCCTGCTATGGGTGGGCTTTAAAAATGGCAGGTGGGACCCGATTCCAGGTTTCCTGCCCCATTCCTGGCCCCGCCAATTTTGAAGGCTGCAAGTTCTCATACAGCTGTCCCGAGGTTGCCAGCTCCATCGCAGAGATGGGCATTTCAACCACCACCACCAACTCCATCCACCTTGCAATTTGGAGGCAAGCCAGCTTTTGAAGGTAACATAGCTCACAGCCACTCAGAGGTGCCGTGAGCCATGAAGGAACCCTGTTCTGGAGTCAGGAGCCTTTTGATGGTTAAGTTCAAAAGGTGTTGCCAGCTTCACATGTCATAATGAAATGCTGTATAATAAGTTATTAATGTTCTTAATACCATGATTGATGATAGGTCTTTACAGTTACAAGGTAAGTTGCCATTAAATTGACCAGCATTAAAGTATATTCAAGGCTGAGATAGACAGATTTTTAATCAGGAAAGGAATCAAAGCTTACGGGGAAAAGGCAGGAAAGTGGAGTTGAATATTATCAGATTAGCCATGATCTCATTGAATGGAGGAGGAGACTCAATGGGCAAAATGGCCTACTTCTGCTCCTATGTCTCATGGTCTTATATCTGTGGAATTTTTTTACTGCAGAGGGCTGTGGAGGCTGGGTTGTTAAGTATTGTGAAAGTGGAAAGGTCTTTAAATGCATTAGAATAGATTATCCAGTAGATAAAGTGCTCTTCTGCATTGAACAATATTGAAATTCAGGTTTGACTATGTCAATTGCCCCCATGTTTTTAATATTTTCATTGAATTTAAGCTCAGTCATCTATTTCACTGCTTCAAATCTTGAACAGATGGTTGAGCCCTTTGAATGACTTAAAAGGCTTTAATATATTTGTATCTGGAGGTTTTGTTGATATAGTTCTGCAATGGAATCTCATTAAACATTCAACACAATCTCATTATGAATGTTTGGCTGAGCTCCAAACTCACTAAGGGACTCAGCTCCTCAGGGGATTTTTGATACAGTTGTCAAAAGGAGTGTGAACTTGGTTATTTTGGCAGTTTCATGAGCTCTTGGTAGGTTGATGTGTCTTAGAAGTGGGTTTTGAATGCCTGTTTAATTATTTTGACAGTTTTATGAGCATCTCAAAGACTTCCCAATGTTATACAGCTCCTGAGCTCTGTACATAAGTGGACACTGTGTGAGTGGATGGGGGGTGGGGGTGGGGTGGTGGGGGGGAGGTGGAATGATATGGAGGGACTATGGTGAGAGGATATAGAGGGGCTTTGGGGCTGAGAGTATATGGAGATGATATGATGAGGGTATGAGGGATTATGGAAGTGTGGGGATGAGGGTGAATGGACGGATTGGGGGGTCAGGTTACAGGAAACTAGGGTTAGTGGGTCTCACACTCATCTACCAAAATGTGCTGATGTCCCAAGGAATAGAGGAAGGTCTTTTGCCCTGTTTGCCTCAGCATCTGCCTGCCGACATTTCCACCTCAGCCTACTTAGGGAGGTGGCAACCCTAACTCCAGCTCATCCCCACCATGAAAATAGCATGGGTAGGCACTGCCGGGTAGGAGGCAGAATTGTGATGTCAGAAAATAGCTCGACTCCCAATTCCTGCCTCTGAAATGAAAACCGTGATTGCCATTTTTGTCACAATGAACAGTACATCAGCAGTCTCAAGTTTATATTTTTTACTTGACCTATCTTCATGGCATCTCTAAATGAAGGTTAGCAACTTGGGGTTTTTTTTCCGTGCCCACTGGCATCGGATGTGTTCAGTGGCTTGAACAGACAATATGCGAGAGGGCCAAAAATCGGTTTCACAACGTTGTGAAACCAGCTTGCAATTATCCGCTCTGAATGACGAGCCACGTTTCCTCCTGTCATAAGTCGGAAAACTCACTGTAACACCTCTGCATATCATTATAAGCCGATACCGCCGGAATCATTCTCCCACACTGAGTCATATGCCCATGTCAGCTGGGAAACACGACGATGCAGAACACGTCTTGACAAGTATGACGTACAGAAGTCGGGACTTAATGTCAGGGCCTTACTCACATTGCGGACGTCCAAACAGCTGAAGATGCTGGAACCCGACAGCAACAGGACCCTGGAGGAACGTCCATGGCATGCATGGATTTTCATGGGCATGGCTCTGCCACAAAGCAGCTCACAGAAGATGGAAAGTCACCATTGAGGGTCTGCTCACAATAGATGATCGTTGATGGGGTAGAGAGGAAGGTCCAGCTGTGTTGGGAGAGGAATATATACCGGGCGGTGGGAGTGAAAGGTCTAGGATTGACTGGGAGAGGAATGTGTGTCTCGGGGATAGGTTGCTGGGGGATAGGTGAGCAAAGGTGTCGGGGTGGTGAGGTTGGGGGGGAACAAAGGTAGCGGGGGTGAGAGTGGGACGGGGAATCAAAGGTGTTTGGGGTTGAGGTTGGGTGGGGGGAGGAAGTACAGGAGGAGGAGGGGATAACAAGGGAGAAGACAGCAACTGGGGAGGTAGATGTAAGGGGGGTGGAAGGTATAAGGGAAGAAGTTCGGAGGGGGAAGGAGTCCAGCAGAAGGGAGGAGTCATGAATGGGGAAGAAATAAGGCTAGAGGAAGAAGTAAGGATGGAGAAAGGAGCCAGGAAGGGGAAAGACTAAGTTGGGGTGGGAATCCAGGGGGTGGGGGGAAAGAAGTTCCAAGGGCAGAAGGAATTCCAAGAGGGAAGGGAGTCCAAAGTTGGGGATGTCCAGGTGAATGCGCAAGGGACAGCTCAGTTGAGTCCATGGCTGCATCCGGGGGAGTGAACTGAGGATGGGTGTGGTATGAGGGAATGGTGAATGACCGAGGGCAGAGTGAGGCGTTAGGGTGGGAGGGTGAGGGTGCGTTGGTATTGGTAGAAGGGACGGGGAAGGTGGTTGGTGGGGACCCAGAGGCAGAAGCGGACTTGGGAGTGGGAAAGAGGAGGTTGGGGAGGTGAATGTGGATGGGGGTGGGATTTTCAGGAAGGAAGGGAACGTGCATGGTCACCCAGATATCCCTGGAAAAAAAAGGGCTGTGGCTGGTAGGTTAAGGAAGGGAAGTAGAAGGTGATGCCAGGTGGCACTTCTTTAGCCAAAGAGTGGTGAATTCATGGCCACAGAAAGCTGTGGAGGCCAGGTCAATGAGTGTATTTAAGACCGAGATAGATAGGTTCTTGATTGGTAAGGGGATCAAAGGTTACGGGGAGAAGGCGGGAGAATGGGGTTAAGAAACTTATCAGCCATGATTGAATGGCGGAGCAGACTTGATGGGTCGAATGGCCTAATTTCTGCTTCTATGTTTTATGGTCTTATAGTCTATGGCTCAACAGTGATGGGGGAAAGGAAATGGGTGACTTGGGGAGGGGTAAGGAAAGGGGAGCACAAGAAAAAACTGTAGCACTACCATGCTGGCTTAATTGAAAGTGAAACGACAGCCGTGGTGAGCAAGATCAGGTGCTGATTGGGAGTGTGATCAATGGGTGGGCGGAGATACAGGTCGGCTCAGATGGACAACTGAAAGCGAACCCCAGCAGGCAGCGTTCAAAATGCTCAGGACATTGAGCTGAGTTTGATGTGGGAAGGATCTGCCTGCGTGGGAGAGTGCTTGCACAAGGCTCCAAAAGGCCCTGCCGCACACACACTCCTCCCTCCAGAACCTCTCATGGGCCAGTTCTGTGCAGCTGAACTGCTAGTAGGAAGACCGGGGGTGGCGGGGCAGCTGGTGGGGGAGATGCAGGGAAAAGATTCACGAAGCCTGTCAATGAAGCTGAAAGACACCATTACACATTATTTAGTGAAAGTGAATATATTTCCAGAATGTAAAGCGACAAAATGTGTTCGCCTGTGCAATCAGCTGTGATCAGAATTTCTTAACTTTTGAATGCCTTAGACCTCTAGGTGCTGCCCTGACATCTGCAGCAGGAGTGAAGGCAGCCTGTACAATGATTGGCCCTATTTCCTCTGGAGACTTCGGCGTAGGTCCTCTGGAGAGCCAAAGCCTTGGGGGCCCCCGGCTTGCTTTGGCTGTCCTCCTGTGGGCCAGCTGCTCCCTCTGCAGTGACAGAGGACAAAGCTGAGGGGGTCAAGGCAAAGGAGACTCTGGAGGAGAGGACAGCCTCTGAGAATCCTGAGTGAATGACCCAGGGGTGTCCAGCAACCGCTCCCCCTCCCTTCAGGTGCCCGAGGACCCCGGCCTCACTTCTTGAGGGGAGTGAGCACCTGGATGGACATTGATGAGCCCCGTTTTCCTCTCTGAAACTCACCAACGGCTCCCGTGAATGAGTGCAGATCTGCACGGATCCTTGTGCTTTGCTGGACCAGGGACTCCATCCTCCCCATGGAGACCTCCATACACGCGTATGTGGGCACCACTTCATCAGAGAACAGGCTGACACACTCCTCTGACTTGCAAGCCACTCTGCTGAGGGCTTCCAACAGCTCTGTGTGATGTTCCCCCACATTCTGCTGACTCTCCACAATGAGTTGGAAGGCGAAATCCAGAGGCTGATCATCTGACACAGACCTCACAGATGCCCTGCCCCAGCAAGTCCTCCAACAGCTGGGGAGCTCAGCTGAACCTGCTTCCTCCTGCTGCGGACACATGTCCAGGCGGTGACCATCAGTTTGTGAGCCCAAGCATGCTCTAGGTCCAGGTCCCACCAAGGTGTGTGTCTCTGTGCTAGTGGATGGTGTGAGTAAACGCTGTGACAAGTCTTCCAGGCTGCTTATTTCCAGCTTTTCAATGGAGGAGGTGTCCTCTTGGCTGGAGGTGAGGACCTGGATGGAGCTGAGGGCCCGGCTGGGTGAGAGTGTCGGTTGCTTGGCAGAGCTCCCTGGGAACCGAAGTAGAGATAATTAGTGCATGGCAGCAGAATCAAAAGCAGGAGACAGACCACTCAAAGTTGTGTTGAGAGAGGGATGATGTGGTGCAGGATCCTCATGAGGGTGTTTGTTGCCGACCTTACCATTGCCACAGGCACGGTCCACATCTTCACCAGTCAGCATGATGGCACGCTCCTCAAAGTGAGTGAAGGGCCTAACGTGGACCAGTCCACCCCCTGCCCCTGGTTTGGAACCTCTCGCTTTTGATGTGAGCAGGCTTCTCCTGCACAAAAACAGATTGGGAGAGTGTGAGCAGGACACATGGTTCTGCATGGAATGTTTGTGTGGTGAGCGAAGCCATGGGCAGGATGAGGATGTGAGTTGCAGAGGATATGAGCCTGATGGAGATATGAGTGTGTGTGTGAGAGTTAGTGGTGTTGTCCCTTGAGGTGTGAGATCCCTGGATGTGTGATGGGTTTGTGAGTGTGTGAGTTGAGAGAGATGAGAGGAGTGACCTACCCTGGCAGAATGGATGAGACCATTCATCCCGTTGTGGCAATGGGTGGCTGTGACCTTTGGCAAGGAATTGGCACTGACCACTGTTTCCATCGCCTCCCTTGCTGGATTAGTGATATTGCTGTCCCCCCTGCATCCAGAACACATCACAGCGAACCTCCAATACGTACAAAAGGCGCTTGCAGGACATATCATTAAACTGGGGGGCGGCAGTCTTCTGTGCAGCAGTCCTGGGCTGGAAGCACTGAGAGGAGTGCACACAGCTGCACTTTAAATCTGGCACCCAATGTGAGGAAGTGGTGAGGTGACAGTGTGGCGAGTGAATGAGAGCGTGCCCACCATTGAAACGGTGTATTTCCGAGGAATGCAAAATGAATAAAACAGGATTTGGTCAATATGACATAAAAAGCCGCCATTGCTGCTGGTGGGTAAAACGTCCATTTTCCCATCTGCTATCGTACTTAGTGCAAATCTGGGATCATTTTGCCCTTTGTGTCATTTGGAGCTCAGTTTTCCCTAGTGGGCTTGTATCCCTGCCTGGTATTTATTTCTGGAGGAATCTAGCAGCCAATAGAAAGAGGAGGTTTTCAACTGAACAGTTTGGTCTGCATTCAATTCCGGGGCAGAATATTTAGGCTGGTAGGCAGGCATGATTGGCAGGTCTGGGATTGGCAGAGGAATGGACTGCCGACCATGATTTCAGCCCCCTGACCGTGATTTCATGCTACCTGATCAGCGTGACGGTGCGCTGAAATCTCAGCGCTGCCAGGGTGGGGGTGGGAGGAGGGCAGGCCCTGATGTAAGCGCAGGGGAGCATGCACTGAGAGCTCCCTGAAGGCAGAGAATGGATGAAGTGTCATCAAAAATGCAAAATCCTCCTGGCAGATTTGCCTGTCCATCACAGTAAGGTTGGAAGGACCACAAAAAAATTGGGGACAATTGGAACTTTAATAACTTCAGTTGTCCTCTTAATTGTTGGCAGGAATGCTTCCGACTCTTGCCTGCTGACTGAAAAATCGCTCAATTTCGCATCTGATTTGGTCGGGCACATGCCCGCCTGCTGGTCTAAAAATTCTGCCCCTAGTCCCAGAGTTGAAATAATATAAAACTCAGTCATGGACAAGCAAATAGTCTCTAGATTACTTGTGACTGTTCTGGCAAAGTTTATACAGACTCAGTGACAAATTTTTGACCATGGCTGAATTTTTCCTGCCCAATAGGAATGGACCATTAGGCAGGAGGGCTGGTAACATGATGGGGGAAGTTGTCAGGAGGATAGTCTGAAGTCTTCTCGTTGCTTTGCCATGTTACCAGCAGCAAGAATCTCAGCAGCATGACTGCCCACTGGGTGGCCAGTCAAGCCAGTTAAGGACCCTTCTCACCCTTGCTGTCCTTTTTCCTGTGACAAGAGGGCTTGCTGTCATGTGGTGAGACCGCCAGGCAAGGATGTGGTGGCATAGTGGTAATGTCACTGGACTAGCAATCCAGAGGCCCAGGCTAATACTCTGGGGACATGGAATTTAAATTCAATTAATAAATCTGGAATTAAAAGCCAGCCTTGATAATAGTGACCATTAAATAATTGTTGTAAAAACCCATCTGGTTCACTAATGCCCCTCTATGGAAGGAAATCTGCCATCCTTACCATAGCAATGTGGTTGCTCTTAAATGCCTCCTGAAATGGCATGCCGTTCAGTTGTATCAAACTGCTACAAAGTCTCAAACAAATGAAACTAGACAGACCGCCCAGCATCGACCTAGGCACCAGAAACGACCACAGCATGCTCGGCCCTGTCAGCCCTGCAAAGTCCTCCTCCTTACTAACATCTGGAGGCTTTGATAAATATTGTCCGACAGGCCAGTCAAGCAACAGCCTGACATAGTCACACTCATTAAATCATGCCTTACAGGCAATGTCCCAGTCACCATTATCACTATCCCTGGGTATGTTCTGTCCCATTGATAGGACAGACCCACCACAGGTAGTATCACAGTTGTATATAGTCAGGAAGGAATTGCCCTGGGAGTTCTCAGCATTGACTCTGGATGCCATAAAGTCTCATAGCATCAGCTCAAACATGGGTAAGAAAACCTCCTGCTAGTTACCACCATCTGCACCCCTGCCCCACCTCCCCAACTAATAAATCAGTACTCTTCCATGTTGAACATGACTTGGAAGAAGCACTGAGAGTGGCAAGGGCACATAATGTATCTGGGTGTGGGACTTCAATGTTCATCATGAGGAGTGGCACAGTAGCACCGAGCTGGCCAAGTCCTAAAGGACATAACTGCTAGACTGGGTCTGTGGCAGGTGCTGAAGGAACCAACAGAAAGGAAAAAGCTACTTGATCTGGTCCTCATTAATCTACTTGTTGCCACGACAGTATCGGTAGGAGTGACCACCACACAGTCCTTTTGGAGACAAAGTCCTGTCTTCACATTGAGGATACCCTCCATTGTATTGTGTGGCACTATCACCATGCTAAATGAAGTAGATTTCAAATAGGCCTAGCAATTCAAAACTGGGCATCCATGAAGCACCGTGGGCCATCAGCAGCAGCACAACCACAATCTGTAACCTCATGGCCCGGCATATTCCCCATTCTACCATTGCTATCAAACTGAGAGATCAACCCCGTTTCAATGAAGAGTGCAGGAAGGCATGCCAGGAGCAGCACCAGGCATACCTAAAAATGAGGTGTCAACCTGGTGAAGCTACAATACAGGGCTACATGTATGCCAAACAGCAAAAGCAGCAAGTGATAGACAGAGCTAAGCGATCCCACAACCAAGGGATCAGATCTAAGCTCTGTGGTCTTGCCACATCGAGTCCTGAATGGTAGTGGACGATTAAACAACTAATAGGAGGATGAGGCTCCACAAATATCCTCATGCTCAATGATGGGTGAGCCCAGCACATCAGTGCAAAAAACAAGGTTGAAGCATTTGCAATCATTTCCAAAACAGAAGTGCCGAGTAGATGATCATCCTGGCCTTCTCCTGAGGTTCCCAGCATCACAGATGCCAGTCTTCAGCCAATTTGATTCACTTCACATGATATCAAGAAACGGCTGAAGGCACTGGATACTGCATAGGCAACGGGCCCTGACAACGTTTAGGCAATAGTACTGAAGATTCACAGAGGGGCCTCCCAACAACAATGGCCCTACTTGCCTGGCTTGTTCAAATAGATGCATCTTCTCTTCGAGAGTCCCTCAACATTGAAGCATCCACTCCTTCATGCTGCAGTCTGAGCAGTGGCCTCTTATAACAGTGGCACTGAGGTTGCCAAACTGCCAGCCCTCTGATTGAGCTTGCAGCTCTAGGAAGGAGGGCTACCATCCCTAATTGGACAGCAATCTTGACAATGGCTTGTTACTGCCGCCAACAAAAAGCCACACTAGGGTCCTGTCACCTGCTGATGCAGGGTCAGCTCTCACTTTCAGCCCGAGGGCAGGACTTCTCAAGTTTCGACAAAATTCAGCACTAGATCTCTATACATTCCTAGATACAAACCCTCCATAAACAGAAGGCTCTTTCCGCAATGTTACTTGCTGTTTTACAGTGTAAGACACTATATTGAATCAAAAGCATCATTACAAATAGAATGAATGTGTTGAATTTATCGGAATGAATGTTTGTCAATTTATAGTCATCATTTTACACTAAGAGGAATGGAGATGAACTCCCAAAAGTGTTCTTCTGCTTATGTATTGTAACTACATCAGAAAGAGCTATGTAAATCCCAACTACCAAAGTTATGGTAGACAAACAAAAAACCCTGCAGAACTTAACCTCCAGTGACTTTTTGGTACTGATGCCACTTCATGGCTATCCTGAGGCAAAAACAAAACTCGTATGGAACATCTGTATCTCAAAATAGTGTTGTTTGTTTTATTGGAAGTATTATGTTAGATGAAGTATTAAACTAAGATCGCAGCTGAGATTTAAAAAAAATGCCTGCTGAAAGTTTTAAATAGAAACAGAAATTCCTTGAAAACTGCAGCAAGTCTATCAGCATTTGAGAGAAAACAAAATTGTCTTTTATCTTTTCAACTGATGATAAATCTTTCATTGTATTTCCAATATTTTCTGTTTCTATTTCAAGATCCCATCTGGCTGTTTTGATAAAGGAGATTTCACAGTACTGATTGCAGAGAGAAGGGCCCAACTAAATATCCCAGCTATAACTCCCCTCAGGAGAAACCCTCCCAGTCTTTGATTTCCCCCAAGTTCCTTGATAAATAAGATATGTAACCTCAATACATTGTTCTACTTAGATGTTGAAATGAATGAGTGAACACAGACAGTATAATTTCCTCAGTGTTTTATGTACAATGTTCAATTACAAAATAAGAAATTAATTAACCATCAAAATTGTAAAATTATAAAGAGATTGTTTTTTTTATTCATTTATGCACTTCAGCATTTCCAGATTTGAAACTACTAATTAAGCAATGAGCACGCATAAAACAGCAGTCAAGTAACCAGCAGAGGTCATCCTACTCTTAAGGCAAAGGACAACCTAATTTTCACAGAAAACTAAAGAAATAAATTACTTTAAAAAATGGTTGATTTTGCCAAAGTAAGTCATCGGTACCCCAAAAGCACAAAGACAATTTATTACAAATTACAATTTTGAGTTAAAATAATGGGAGATTGAACACACCTTGCCTATCAGGAACAGAAGTGGGCTCTTTAATATGGAGCATTGATCCTTACTGCCCCATTCCTGCTGGTTACCCTTCAGCGAGACACCTCCCTCTGCCTTACCTACTTGCTTCTCACCCATCCTTTGCTGCTGGCTTGCAGTGGCTGGCTATGCAAAGTCTGCTCCCACTCATAGGCTGGCTTTTATGTCCTGCTTGTTTCAGGCAGGCAGCTGAATGGCAGTGTTGCAGATCAGGTCCATGAGTTAAAATACTCCTGGCCAGAAATCTAGGCCAGTGAGTTTGTTTGTACAAAAGCAAAAGGAGTAGAAATAAAATAGAGGGATAAGATCAAGAAGTAAAGGGATAACGATAATTCAGAACAGTTTCGGGGAATTTGCAGTACGATTGATTTATGGTGTTCTATGTAAAATGTGAGAATGTGAGTAATAAACATAGATGACAGACATACATCAGTGCGCCTTTGGGCTCCACTCCAAATCTTTTATCAGTGTTTACCCCCTAGCCTTAAACTCTCCTGAGGTATCCACAGGCAGTGGACGTATTCACCCATAACTGGGAGTTTGCTTCATGGATGCCAGGCCATGTTCACATGCCAGTGGACCTGCATACTGCGTGTCTGAGGGCCAAACCTCCTGCGAGTTCCTCAGAAGCTTTAGCCTGGAGCCGCAAGGGAACCAATTTCTGTGTGTCACCTTGAGGAGGCACAGCTGAGGACTTACCAATGGAGAAGCTGTGTACGACACAGAGAGACTTACACTTTTGGCATTCCTTTTTCCCATTGCTGCTTGCCAGAGGTAATAGCTGAAAATGAGACACAAACTAATGCACAAAAACAGAAAGCATGCTAACTCTCTCCACTCACACACTAGACATATCACATCAAACTGCATGTCATCTTTCCAGAAACTCCTGCCGCCAAGCCAGTGCCGAATATAGTGCTTTGTATTCCTTTGGACTCAATTGGGGCACACAAGAGGGGGACTCTGACCTTTGGGTAACCCAGGGTCTCCATAAATTTTGCCCAGCTTTGTGCTCTGGAGAGGACACTTCAGTATTGCCGCAGAGCCATAACACAATATGGAAGACAGCAGTTAAGAGTGCTAAGTTCAGCACAATTGGACAATGGGTGCAAGGGCTGTCACTGACATTGAGAGGGACCAACGTGTCTCACTGGTTAGCCATGGCCCACCTCAAGCCGGGTAGCCTGACAATTAAAGTGCTGACCCACCATGGTCCATCTGCTTCAATGGGTGCATAGAGTCTCTGTTCAACAAGTGGACCGAATCCATCCCACCACGCAAACAAATGAAACAAATGCAAAAGAAGAAAATACCAATTCTTTGATTGGCAAGCTGGAATGCCAGGACCACGGAATTGACAGATGAATTGTAGCTGGTTGATAATGCATGCAAGATAGCCGTGATCAACATGGAACTTGATAGCCTGAACATTGACATAACTTACCTACGTAGCTTCCCTTGGCCGCAGATGAGAGTGTGGGTCCACATGGCTGTGTTGCCTGCCCGGTACCAGGGTTCGGAATATCTGCTCTGGGCTGGAGGGGAACTTGCATTGAAAGGGCGAGCATCTAGTAGTCATGGTCCATGTAGGTACCACAACATAGGTGGGACTAAGGAAGAGGTTCTGCTTAGGGAATATGAACAGCTGGGGGTTAAATTTAAAAGCAGGACCTCAAGGTAATAAACCCTGGATTATTACTGAGCCATGAGAAAATTGGGGTAGGGTAAATAAGATAAGAGTTAAATACTTGGCTCAAAGATTAGTGTGGGAGGAATGGGTTTTGATTTAAGGGGCACTGGCACCAGCACTGGGGAAAGCAGAAGCTGTACTGTTAGGATGTTCTTCTTTGAATCGTGCTGGGACCTGTGTTCTGGTGAGTTGTATAACTTGGGCTGTAGAGAGGACTTTAAACTAATAGTGGGGGTGAGGAATCAAATGAGGGAAGATGTGATAAAGTAAAGAGAGAGGACAAGTCAAGAGAGCCAGGAAGCAATAAGGGAATTGATAACCTGAGTGTGGCAGGAAGGGACAGAGCATATAAACTTAAGAGTATGCCAGCAGATAAAATTAGAGCTTATGCGATTAATAAAAAGACAGAAGTAAAGTGACTCTATCTAAATGCACACAGTGTTCTTAACAACATAGATGAATTAATGGCACAAATGAAAGTAAACAGACTGAAAGTTGATAAATCTTCTGGACCTGATGATCTATATCCCAGAGTGTTGAGAGAGCTGGCTGTAGAGAAAGCAGATGTATTGTTGGTCACCTTCCAAAATTCTATAGATCCTGGAACGGCTCCTGCAGATTGAAAGGTTGTAAATGTAACTCCAGTATTTAAGGAAGGAGGGAGGGAGAAAATGGGGAAATACAGAACTATTAGCTGTAGTTGAGAAAATGTTAGTATCTGTTATAAAGGACGTGATAACTGGACACTTAGAAAATAATGGTAGAATTGGGTGAGTCAGCATGGAATTGTGAAAGGGAAATCATGTTTGACAAACCTTTTAGAGATTTTTGAGGATATAACTAGCATAACCTGAGTGTCTTTCTTCATGAGTCACTGAAAGGTAACATGCAAGTACAGCAAGTAATTAGGAAGGCAAATAGTATGTTGGCCTTTAATGCAAGAAGATTTGAGTACAGGAATAAATACTTCTTGCTGCAATTGTATGGAGCCTAGGTGAGACCGCACCGGGGGTATTGTGTACAGTGTTGGTCCCCTTATCTAAGGAAGAATATACTTGCAATAGAGGGAATACAATGAAGGTTCATGGGATAATGGATTGTATTACAAAGGGAGGTTAAGGAGACTGGGCTTGCATTCTCTCATGTTTAGGAGAATGAGAGCTGATCTCATTGAAATATACAAAATTCTTACTGGGCTCAACAGGGTGGATGCATGAAGAATATTTCCCCTAGCTGGAGGAATCTAGAACCAGGGAACTTACCTCAGAATAAGGGGCAAGCCATTTAGGACTGAGATGAGGAGGAATTTCTTCACTCAGAGGGTGGTGAATCTTTGTAATTTTCTGCCCTAGAGGGCTGTGGAGGCTCAGTCATCAAGTATATTTAAGACAGAGATCAATAGATTTCTAGATATTAAAGATATCAAGGGATATGGGGATAGTGCAAGATAATGGTGTTGAGGTAGAAGATCAACCATGATCTAGCTGAAAAATGGAGCAGGCTCAAGAGGCCGAATGGTCCACTCCTGCTCCTATTTCCTATGTTCCCCAACCCCTTGACCCTCTCCACCCACTACCTGATCACGCTCATCGACCACCGGAGCTCCCATTGACCACCGTCCCCACCAACCACACCCCGCCCACTGACCACCCAATCCCCCAACACTGACCACTTGACTCCCCCATTGACCAACTGACCACCTCTCCACTGACCACCCAACCCCTGACACCAACCACCTGAGCTGCCCACTGACCAACTGACCATGCCACTCCCCACTGACCAGCCCTCCCACAGCCAATCTTAGTCCCCACCACATATCACCAGCACCCCCTCACTGAACACCAAGAGTCCCACTGACTACCTGGCATCCCCTGACCCATCCTACCCCTCCCACTGACCTCCAGACTATCTCTCCCACCCACTAACCACCCAACTTCCATTCACCATCCTACCCACTTAACGTATACAGTTACCATCTCCCTGCTGGCTTCTCAAAGTGGCTGGATCTTTAAACTTACCTGGTTTAGGCAGCTAGTGCCCCATAAAAGGGGCATTGGCTTCCTTTCCCCCCTGACAGAACTGCACTCAACAGAAAGGATTCCTGAACAGCTGCACCACACTTTACTCACCCGGCCTGTGTCGGAAGGTCAGGCGGGAAAGGTACAGCTCATGACTGGGGTAAATAGAAAGGAGCGGAGTGGCAATTTGACCGTGATTGTCACTCCATGGAAGTTCTGTCCCTACATCTTTATCTGGCAGGGAAAGAGTTCAGAGGGAATGTGTGAGCAAGATGTTGGCTTTGCTGTAAGGAGCTTGCTACCCTTGATGATAGAAGCCCCCACAAATGGTTCAGAACTTGTTCCCTGCATCCACCTCTCAACTCAAATGCTGTGCTGCACTACAGAGGTGAAAGACCAGTTCTATGAGGACCTTGAAACTCCTAGCAGCTAGTCAGAGCACCTTTACCTATTGGGGTATTTCAATGCAAGAGTGGGCATGGACCATGAGGCATGGCCTTTGTGCCTCAGATATCATGGCCTGGAAAGAAAATTTAGAACAGACAGACACTACTTGCGCTTTGATGCTACCATGAACTTTGTGTAACTAATACCTTTTAGAACAAGCTATAACACATGGCGTCTTGCAAACATCCAAGATCAGGGCATTAGCATCAGCTGGATCTGAGCACCACCAGACGTGACTCTATGATTAGCATTCTCAATACACCCAGCTACCACAGCACTGACTGTGATTCAGATCACTTCCTGATGTGCACTCGGGTTAGGATGTAGCTCTTTCGTTCAAAGCTGAAACGCAGCCCTCGAAACAACATCTGCCACACTGCCTACCCAGATAAAAAACCAACAGCTCCTCAACTCGATTGAACAGACATTCTCCAGCATTCCCTCACAATGCAGGAGCAGAATGGAGCATACTTTGAGACATCATACACAACCTGCACTGTCAAAGTTTGAGAAGCAAGAGCAGAAAATTGCCGACTGGTTTGAGGCTAGTGTCACTGTGATGGAACCTGACATTGAAACCAAGCCAAGCAACATTGGAACCCTTTGAGATCCATAATGGGGCCAAACAGGGTTGTCTTCTGGCACTGACAATCTTTGGCATATTCTTCTCATTGCTAGTGTCATATGCCTTCATGTCATCCACAGAGGGTGTCTACTTACATACTAAAACTGACGGAAAGCTGTTCAGCCTTACTCACTTGAGATCCAAGAGAAAGCTGCGCCAAGTCCTCATCAGAGAGTTGCTCTATGCTGGTGATACCACAATAACATTCGATACCAAGGAATATCTGCAGCGGCAAATAGACAGGCATCTCAGACTTGTGAAGTGTTTGATTTGACATCAGCATCAAGAAGATTAATGTCATGGTCCAGGATGTTGCCATATTGCCATCCATCAGCATTGATAATGTGATGCTGGAGATTGTTGATAGCATTACATATCTAGGTTCCATAATCACCAGCAAACCTGTCACTTGAGGCTGAAATCAACTCACGCATTGCAAAAGCTGCAGCTGCTATGTATAAGCTGAGTAAGAGAGTTTGGAACAACAGCAATCTGACTGAGAACACCAAACTGTGAGTCTACCAAGCCTGCACGTTTTCAAGGCACTACTGAAAATCAGAAACCTTGGGAATGGGGTCGAGAATCCTGGAATTGGGACCCATCTGTCATTTTCATAGGGTTCCCAAATCATCCCGACACAGCAAAAATCCAGGCCTGACTGTTTGGAAGGGCACTGGAAGAGGTGAGCAGAAACGATAAGTTCGGCTGGCCGAGAAGAGGGCTCAGAAGAAAAAAGGGGCCAGCGGATCGTGCACTTTCTCAGCCCACTATCTTTGTCTGCAGCAAACGTGATAGGGACTGCCTGACAGAGTGGGGCTCCTGAACACAGAGTTGATCACCAAGGTGCAAACCATTGTCTTACGAGATGGAAGGCTGCTACAAAAACAATGTAACAAACCTGAAAATATTCATAAATATTCAGCAAGTATGCTATGATGGTAGTAAATTAAACCTAGTGTTAAAATAATAAATGGCATTGTAATTAGACTACTGTGCCTGTGTCTCTGACATCATGTTAACACTGGTTTAGATAACAGACATGCTATACTTTAATTTTTGTAATGTATATCATTATTTCCTCACACCCATATTTCAACTTTTGCAAACTGATCCTTGTCATATCAAAAATGCAGAATCTGCAGAAACTTAAAAGATTTTTTGGCTAACATTAAGCCTAATGAAATACAAAGCAAAAAAATTAATTGGAGGTTAACTGGGAAGGTAAAAAGAATTCTAAAAATAAGGTGCGATGCAGATATAGATATAGATGCATTGCAGCTGAAAGTCTTCGGACCTGGCTCGCTGCTATAAATGTGGTGACGTGGGAATCTTGCTGTGCCACTGACATTGGCTTTTGACTCTTAGTTACTTGTGTATCTGAGGTCAAGATAGGGTCAGCCAAGTTGCATAAATCTGGTTGGTGCTCACACCATTACGGGTGCAATTTGAGTGCCTGCTGGGGGTGGGGAAGAATATGTAGTGCTAGAAAGCTACATAGGAATGGCAAAACCCTAGCCTGGATACTGCAAAGGGAGATGGTGGTGCAGTGGTAATGTCACTGAGCTAGTAATACAGAAGCCCAGGCCATGGGGACAAGGGCACATGGGTTTAAATCCCACCATGGCAGCTGGCAGAATTTGAATTCAGTTAATAAGATCTTCAATATAAAGCCAGTCTCAGTAATGGTGACCATGAAACTATCATTGAATATCATTAAAAACCCATTTGGTTTACTGATATCCTTTAGAGAAGGAAATCTGCCATCCTTACCTGGTTTGACCTACATGTGACGCCAGATCCACAGCAAAGTGGTTGACTCTTAACCGCCCTCTGAAATGGCCTAACAAGTCACTCAACTCAAGGGTAATTAAGGATGGGCACCAAATGCTGGCCTTGCCAGTGACACCCACATCTCAAAAGAATAAATTTTTAAAAATCCGCTTCAGCCTTTCATCATGTTGAAAATTCTTGCAGCCCTTGCATTCTATTGAGTGGATAACATTTACACCTGGCCCAAGACTTAGTAAGAATTTGCAAGCTTGCTGGCCACAATGGTGGGTTTTTGCACCGTATTGTCCACTTTCTGCCTCGTTAATTATGCAACCAACAGGAAACATGTCAAATCGCAGGTGGGCAACCTCTGATTCACCCCAGGAGTAGCCTCAGGGAAGAAATGGTGCTGAAAAGCAAGAACAGTGTGGCTCTTTAGTGACTTTTCACTGAGCTACCTGCTGGATGCTTTCGAGGCCTGCCAGGGTTTCCTCTATCCCCATGATGGCTGGAGGAGGTCAACCAATACCACCACTTTGGCTTAGGAGGCAGTGCCTTCGGCTGCCAGTGGAAATATGGTGCAGGAAAGATCTGCCATTCAGTGCAGGAAGATGATGAATGATCTTATCCGTTGCGGCAGGGTAAGTCAACCAGCTCATCATTCTCAACTCACACCCCACAAGCCCATCAGGCCTTAGAAGGATGACATCCACAAGGATCTCAGACAGTGCCAGCTTAAGGCACGTCACCACTCACACTTTCACACACACTTTTACATCTCCATCTGGGCTCGTATCCTTTGTGGATTGCATCCTCATACCATGCACTGTTCCACCCACCACCCACACATAGCACGCATCCTTATCATCTACCCTGGCATGTGTACTGCTCACGCTCTCTCCATTTGTCCTCATGCAGGACAAGCTTGCACATATGATGTGCTGGTTCATGCCGTCTTCATTATTGATTGTTTAAGATTAAGGCTAAGGTGTTCATCCGTCTCATCTGCATTATTTTAAGGTGAAGGACTCATGTCCATGGAGAGATGTGTAAATGCATGGGGAAGTGCCTTAGATCCTGACAGTATTTACTCACTGTATCTAATCTAATAGCCCTTATTTAGAACTTGTGTGCTATCCTCTCCGCCTTGTGTGTTGCTGACTCTCAGAGTGCATACCTGCTAAGCTCAGGGATAAATGTGAGCACATTTCCACCTTTAACTGCCAGAGCTCTGACCCTTGAAGACACTTGATTTTGCTGGCACCCAAACCTACAGCCTTCTGCCTTTCTAACCTTGTTGTTGTCTGCATTGTGGCCACAAAGCTCTCGTCACAATGAAGGGATGCAGAGCTGATCCACCCGTCCTGAGTAGCAACCCCTCGCCTATACTGTCATTGAGGTCAAACCTTGGAGATTGCTCTGGACGGCATATGGTTGCTTTTGACACTTTCAAGGCTACCAATGGGATGCAACCCAGAATGTAATGGCTCTGATGAGTGTTGTTTATTATGAACAAAGCGCTACCTTGAGTCATTCATGGTGGCTTTGAATTTTGCTGTTGGCAAGGGCCTGGGCTGGTCATGAGGGCAAACTGACTGTGTGAACTTTGTGACCTTGAAGTGGTCTGAACCCATGGAAAGGTCAGGATGAATGCCCACCTGCATTTCTAACTGAGAGTGACAGATATCAATGTGATGGAGGGGAAGATGACACAAAGGATGAGGTGATGTCAATGTGGAATTAGACCTGAGTAACATCCTCAGCTGCCTTGGCCCAAGTGTAACCTATCATTTTCACTATCAAGGTGACACAGAATGCGTTGTCCCGTTTTGGCAGATGGATCTCGTTGAGGAGCTTTGTCAGACTGAAGGCATATAGCCATGGGTGCACTGAGGGTTGTAGAGCAGCTTCTGCCTCTAGTAGGCTGCCATGGCAACTGGGATGCTGCAGAGAAGCTAGAACAGGCTGTGCCTTCTGATGTGTGATGCTGGAACGCCCTCCCCCAGGTTGGACCTCATCTCAACAAGGACACATGTTCTCAAGGCTTCATCATCCTTCAAAGGAACAGGACAATGGTTCACAAGATTGGTGAGTACTCACTCTCAGAGTGAAGTGCATGGTTGCAAGAAGGATAGCAATTCTGGTGTTCATGTGGGCCATGAGAGAGGACACTTGTCCAAAAGGGCGCTGACTACAACTCATCATCCTCCTTGTAGAATCTAGTGGCTATGAGGGTCTCACATGCATGCCTGCCTCACCTGGTCTGCAGCCGCAGCTTCCTCAAGTGCATCGCCCTCATCCCTTTCAATGTCCTCCTCATCCAAGGAGACATGAAGCTCCTCCTTGTCTACACTCTCCATTTTGCAGCACCAGGCTGTGCATTGCGCAGCAAGCCACAATGATCCAGGAGACCCTCTGGGGAGTGTAGTGGAGTGCTCTATCAGATCTGTCAAGGCGTCAAAACCGCATCTCCAAGATGCCAATGCTCTGCTCTACCAATGTTCGGGTAGCGGCACTATAACTTTCTCTCTGCAGGATTTTGTGACCACCACACAGGCATCATCAGCCAAACCCTTTGTGGGTATCCTTTGTCACCAATGAGCCAACCCTGGATCCTGTGTGGTCTCTTGAAGATGTCCGGGATCTGCGATCTACTCAAGATGTAGGAGCCGTGGCAGCTTCCTGGGTATTTCACACAAACCTGTATGATTTGTTTCTTGTGGCCGCAGATCAGTTAAACATGGAGTGAGTGGAAGTCTTTCCTGTTGATATATTGGAGTGCCTGTTGCCAGGGAACTTTGATAGCCACATGATTGCAATCAATAGCGCCCTGCACCTATGGGAGTCCATAAATCTCAGCAAAGCCCAGTGCTCTGGCCTCCTGGCTTTCTTAATCTCTGTCGAAGTGTACATAATTGTGGACCTTTGCAAAAAGGGGCTTCTGTCACCTCATGTATGCATTTGTGCATGGAAGCTTGAGAGATCCCACAAAAGTCCCCAGTGGAGCCCTGGAAAGACCCACATGCATAGAAGTTCAGAGGTGCATTGACTTTCAGAGCCACTGGCAATGGATGTCCTCTCAGTCCCTGTGGAGCCAATACCTGGGGAATGTGGAAAATGTGAGTCACCAGATCCCTGGATATGGGGAGGTGTCAGCGAAATTGTCTCTCATTCATCTGCAGATAAGACATTCGAGTCCTGTACACTCTTGGTCTTGAGAGCCATCTATGCATTATGTTCCTGTGAGCCTCATGCTCTGCGTCAGGAAAGAGTCCTTCTGCCCCTTGCTCTTGAGGGTTTAGGTCCTCCCTTTGGCGAGCCTGCACTGCAATTGCAATCTTCTCTGCCTTCTCTCCTGCCTGTATGTGATTGTGCAGGTAGCAATAAATCCAGCTTCCATCTTCCTAAAGCTCACTTCTCTGTGGCATCAATGAGAAAAAATGAGTCAGCATGAGCCTCCAAAGCTCCGATTTCTGTAGATTACTAGTGTGTGACTATAGGTTCAAGGGCTTGGATTCAGTGATGACATCTATTTGACACTGAAACCCTGGCCAGCTCAAGGAACGTTTTGTGGTACACCTTCCCCCTCCCTCATCTTGACATGGCGAGCTGCTATGAGATTGGTGCTGGGATCCTCTGCACTGTTACCCTATGCTCTCTGTGATATTGATGCAGTCTAACATTCATTGAGGAACTGTGATTATTTGTGAGCAGGTCTGAGACTTTTCATCTGTGAGCCTGCCTGCACCAAGACTATGAGCTCCTGCTTTAAAGAGGCATCTGCAGTACTTACCGTATCATTGGACCCTGCTGGGTGGAGACAGAAGAGTATCTGGTTGCAAAACCGATTACAAATCAAAGGGATTAGAAAGCATCGACTGATGGGCTTTTCACCTCAAACTATGGGACCCATGAACCTGTAGGAGAATGGTTGCTAAACCCTGAACTTTAATCCTTGTTGCATGAAGTAATTTAGAATAAAATGATAGAATAAAATGGAAAATAAAAATGTGAACTAGTTAAAAAATGAACAAGGGGTTAAAGCAGGGAGTTCTATTAGTGCCATAAGTTGTCATTAATCTTGCATGGATGCACTTCATTGCTTCACTCTCCTGATTCCTTGGCTTGTCATTGAAAGGCTCCGAATATGTCTCAAGTGTGCATCTCTCCTCATTTGACAATACACAGTTCAGTTGGGTGCCCCTTTAATTCCGCTCCCCACCCCCAGTACTGTGCACCACTCCTCCCAATGGCCCTCAGAGCACTCCGCAGCTGAACTATTCCTCAGATTAAGTTTGTGCTGTGCCACCATTTCAGGTTGCGAGACGGTGGTGCTAAGGCCTCACGACCAGATCAGCATGGAACCTCCCTTCTGTGACTGGTGAATCCTGGCCATTGTTATGGGGATGCATAATGTTCAGGGTTCACCCCCTTCAAAGATTCTCAAACCATTCCCTCCAAAGCTTTATGTCACTTATATTGCAGAGGATATCCCTGTGTAACCTCCCGAATGCATTGAGGTACAAGTGCCTGTGCCCCATTTGCAGATTAGCCCTCCCCTTCTTGAGGTTTATTGCACAGTGGGCTATTGATCCCATCCACTTCCCCCACTGTGAAACCCTCGAACGCCCTACACTTCCTTTTAACTACTTACAGCCTACCCTGACTGTGAGTGTGCCATTCGCAGCCTATTATTGAGTCCGAAACCCCCCGGAACAAGGTGCCTGTTGTAATGACCACACCCTGTGCACAACATGCTGACCAAGACTGACACTTGACTGATATGCCCTTCCCTTGTCTGGTCTGGGACAAGGACAGTTCATGCAAGGTCAGCAATGTAAACTGAAGCGCCTCTTCGCCCTGCTGTCTTCCCATTCTAGACCCAACTCATGTATGTCTCCCTCTAAGACATTCTTCCCCATTCTGGCCCAGGGTATGTTTCCAACCCGCAACCCCCCTAGTCATGTGTCAAAGTGCATCCTTTGCCACTTTCACCTCTCCCCCAGTGGAGGACTTGCCCAGCATCCACTTCCCTTGCCTCTGAGCACTTCCATCCTTCCCCAGTGGAGGTCTTGCACACCATCCCCTTACCTGCCACCCCGCCTTTCCGCTTGTCTGGTAAGTAGGGCGTTGCCTTTGAAAGCCCTCTGAGAGTGATGCGTGGTGCAGATTCCAAAGTGCCCCGAGCGCAGTGCAATGCAAGGTATGCAAACAAACCTCGAAGTAAGGAACGAAGTGCTGGTCACCAGGTGCACTTTGCTTATATCTGGTTGTGAAACATGTCAGTCTAATTAGACGCTGACGTGCCCTATTAATCCAGTGTGGGGGAGGTGGGGGGAGGGGTGATTCCAGCGAGCAGCCATTATAATGGCTATTCATGAAATTCAAATATATTAAAGTTAGGTTCCCGACATGGCATGGTAGGAAACTTGTGCTGCAATTGAAGTCAGGTGTGGACGATCACAACCTGCATTCCCGCTGACACAAAATTGATTTTTCCACTCTTGTAATATTTTCTGCTCCCGCCTGGTGTGACGCCTGCCACGGGCGGGAGTAGAAAATCCCAGCCCTTGTGTTACTGGGTCCTGCCTAATTTTCCACCCCCACTAGACCTTTCTATCCACATTACTTATACACTTTGCCCCAGGCCAAAGGTTATGTAGGGTCAATTTTTTGAAATACTTCAATGTAATCTATGTAGTGACAAGAAATATAAATACTTGTGTCTAGTTATAGAATATGGAACAGTTGAAACATGCTGGGCCAGCAGTTTCCTCCAGAAAGAAGCTATAATTAAGTTACCCAGAGGAATAATTTGTGATCCTGGTTAAGTCACACTGCTTCGGCTTTGAAATTCTTTATTTAAATTACTGAGATAGAAAATAGAAAGAAATAACTTGCATTTGTATAACATCTTTCACAATTGAAGATACCCTGAGGTACCTCACAGCCATGTAACTACTTTTGAACTGTTGAGACTGCTGTAATTCAGGGAAACACCACAGCCAAGTTGCTCCCAGAATGGCTACACAAACAACGATGAGATTAATGATCAGATAATGGAAATTAGCATGTGTTGAGCTGATTTTTGTGGTGTCAAACAATTGAAAAGATTATGTATTTAGAGGATTGCACCCAGTTTGCCTAGGCAATCGGCCCCACTGCTAAATTCATGGACCCCATTTTTAACTATCTTGGGCGGATGCCTAAAGTAGCCTTAGGCCCCTTGAATGTGTTAATCTGTGGCTTGAAGCATGTTGAGACCACTTTGGAGAAATTAGTTCCCAATGAACAGGGCACATATCTTGACTACCTGCAATCAGGGTTCTTTCATGGCTCTTCTAAAAGCAAGGCTAAAAAAAAAATTCTATAAAACCTCTTCCATGCAACTAGGAGGAACAAGAATGCTCCCTTGATTACTGCCTTAGTGACTGCAACTACTCCTCTTCTTACCTACTATGATTCCTCTTCCAGGACTTACTGAGAGTCACTATCAGCGAGTCAGGCAGCACTAAACTGGGTTTGTAGCTGCCCTGGGGGCGTAACAAGCTAGAAACTTGCCCTGAATATGAAGAAGAGACCCAAAGACCAATGTCTATTGATCCCAGGCTACTTGCTTTGGACACACAGTAATTGCACAGATAAGCCTAGCTCTGAAAAACTACTCTAGACAAGTTTTTATTCCAACTTGTTTTAATGATATTGCCATGACATTGGGAGAACTCACCTGGTCCTCTTTGAACAAACCATGGTATCTTTTATGTGTACCTAAGTGGACCTCGGTTTACTATTTCAGAAAGACAGACCTCAAGCAATGCAAAATCCCTCAGTAATGCATTCATATGTCAGTTTAGATTATATGCTCAACTCTCTAGAGTGGAGTGACATATTGAATAATTCTTGGTGAAGCACTAACCATTTAAATGCACTTGGAGTTCTATCAAAAAATAGCAAGCTCCTAGGCTCACCATGCCTGTGCCAACCAAAATTCCTGGACTTACCACAAAGTCTGGTATCCATCTCCCTTCTTCTCGGGATCCCTTGTAGTCCCAGCAGTGGCCACTACTGTGTTCTGGCTCTGCTGGGACTATTCAGCTGTCGACCAATCAGCTCGGCTGGCAGCTTTCGAGTTCCTGAGGAACTGAAGTCCCATTCTCACCTTATGAAGGTCACTCCCAGTGTATTATTGCTGCGGGACAGAAATTCAAAAGCGGTGCATGCCGACCAACTTTTCAGCCAGAGGCATGAGAAATACCTCCTTTCCCCTGCCCCTGTAAAATTCGCCCCTAGCAGCTGAGCCTTAAAAAATGTATCTCTTATTGATCATTTATTTGCAATTCAGAAAGTCTGACCATTTTGCCTCTTGGGTGGAACCAGCTTTTTTGAGACAGACAGCTAGTGACAGTATTCATGCAGTCTCTATTATGATCACTGATACTGGTGTATCAGATTGAAAATAGAAGAAACTATTTTTAGAAAGTTTGGACAACATGTTGGGGCAATATGTTGAGAGAAGTCAATGCGTAATTACAGAAGTTTCCATCAAAATTGGAAGGAAAAGGTTATCTATTAGGGAGAGAAAGCCACTGAATGTTATCATTACTGTTAGCAGTAACACTAATAGAGTTTGTGTATTTGTCCAGCACAAAAAGACTGTATTCTATCTGGCACTGGCACATGGCAAACTGCCCCTGTAAAATTCGCCCCTAGCAGCTGAGCCTTAAAAAATGTATCTCTTATTGATCATTTATATGTAATTCAATATGTAAATGCTATTTTAAATCAATTTCTGGCAGACTTACTTGTCATTTCCGCTATGATTAGTTATGAACGCTGATTCAATTTGCCTTTGGGCTTGCAGACTGAGCAAAACTACAGACAGCAGGGCTGAAAAGTTTCAGTTGCTGTGTGTTGTATAATGACACTGTATGGGAGAAACCAGCCACTTGACATGGAATAGGCACTGGATTTGGACCACTGAGCATGAAAACCAATGCAATGACCAAAACATAACCAGCATTGTGTATGTAGCAGGGTGCTTTAAAAATTTCATGGCTCTGTTAGCCGGACAGCATTCATTGGAGTCTTGCATCTCATTTAAATAATTCCAGGACTCGAGCAAAATTTCTGGCAAGAAACTGAAATGAGTCACAATTATTAAGAAAGATCAGAGCAGGAGAAGACAATATTCAACAAGAAACTATAAAAATATGGATTTATGAATGGGCATCTATGAGAAATTTTGAATGATCATTAAGCATTTGACAAGTTGAAGGACAAAACCAAACATTGTCTGATAGAGAGAAATAGAACTTCAGAAAACTAAGAACAGTGAAATAAATTATGAGAACAAAACACCAAGGCTGAGCACATTACTTAGACACTCAAGATACTAGAAGCACTGAAATACTTTTTATATTACTTCCAGTCTTGGTAGCAATATTTTTGAATCATAAGTGAGTATTTTGCTAAACTCCTGTTTTTCTTCAGTAAACATTGATCAATTTTGATGTGTTATATTCAGCTTAATGCTTAATGGAGTTGTGTTTCATATTTGATGTTAAGTAGTGGTTAAAAAGTAACCATTAAGACCCCTTGGTATGTTCAGCCTTCTCTAGGGTTAGTAATTAATCTGTCTATATAAAGTGGTAAAGTGGCAGACTTCTATCCACTGTTCTGAACTGCCCTAGGTGCTGAGAATGGGGAGGCAACAGCAAGGAAATTGGCAAGGCACAGATACCATGGATATCTTGTCGAGTGAGTCTCAAAATAGGCAACCTGGATTCACAACTGAAATAGGTGGAGTCTTATTTAAGTTTGTAAATAGGAATCTTGTGTCCATAGGTACCCTGATGGAATTCTTGTGGACCAATAAGCGTGAATGTGCCCACTATTGCAGCAAACTAAAATTGGTTCCAAAGGCTTAAGCAGGCAACATGGTGGCTATAAGTTTCTTCTTACCACCTTCTTTGTATATTAAATATCTGCAGTAATAATATCTGTATATCTTATATTTTTGCGCACTTGACTCAGTGTAATAATAGTGTACCACATTTACAAAGGCAGTTTTCACTACAAATGTGAACATAGGAGATTATAGTGGAAAATGTTGATTGGAAGTGTACCCAGATGTAATATTTTAATATTGTAGTAGCTGAAGGTATAGCCTTTCCTACTGCCTATTCGGAGCCATGCGATTGTTCTTGGAGGCTCCGACCAATGAGTCCTAAGTGCGGGTAACCCAGACGGGTGCTTTCCACTCAAAGACCTGGTTCAAGCATGTAGCATCTGAAAAGCTCTCTGTGATAAAGTTAACTGTTTCTTGTTGAAGCCTATCAGTACATCAAGTCATCACATTTGGTGACGAGGGTAAAATAGCTTCATGCTGCTTCTCGCCTTGTAACTATGAGTACACTGAGTCTTAAGAAAAAAGAAAAGGCTACTTACCAGTCCTGCCACACTTCGGCAGAATTCGTCCTTACGATGCGACTATGGGACTATGGAAGACTGGAGGCAGTATGTAGAGCGCTTTGGTTTTTAGGTCGTAGCGAACAAAATTACCATGGAGGAAAAGCGGAAAGCAATCCTTTTGAGTGTATGTGGTAGTAAGACATACGATCTCATCTGCAGCTTAACAGCCCCGAATGCACTCAATTCTAAGTCCTTTAATGAATTAGTAGACCTCATGAAAAGATATTACCAGACAAAGCCATCCATAATAATAGAGGTTTAAGTTTAATTCCAGAGTAAGGGCCTCGGGAGAGTTCATCACAACCTATAAAGCAAATTTGAAGCAATTGACAGAACACTGCCACTTTAGGGACACACTCAATGAAATGCCATTGGACTGATTAGTTTGTGGAGTTCGTGGCAATGCCACTCAGTGCCGTTTACTCGCAGAGGTCAACATCGATTTAAAGTGCGCCCTGGAAATAGCACTAGGCTTGGAAAGTGCTGCGAGGGACTCGCAGGCTTTACAACACATACAACATGGCTCTGTTCTTCAGGTGGGGTGGGAACATACTGCCGGGCGTGGCATGAAAACCAGAGACACAACAGCAAAGCGAGAGGCAATGTCCAGTGTTGGAAACATGAACAGGCCTAGTAGAAAGATTTCAGCAGCAATTCCAAGGTTAATTTGTTATAAATATGGGGGTGACCACATACCAGACACCTGCATATTCAAGGAAGCAGAATGCCACTGCTGCCATTAGAAAGGTCACATAATAAAGCAACGCAGGACAAAATCAAAACAGCCCATAAAGCAGCAAGCCAACATGATTGAATTAAACAATACTGTGGAACCTGAAGCTGTCGATACCGACGTCTATTCCCTGTACAATGTCACAGTGGTAAAAACCGAACCTATTATGATCACAATCCAGGTTATTGAGAAGCCACTAATAATGGAGGTAGCCTCAAGCACACTGGTGGGAGAACATAAGTTTAAATACCTAAATGAAGGTACCCAGCTATTGAATCTGGAGCAGACAACTGCTCAATTGAAGACATGCATTGGAGAATCCATACAGGTAAAGGACATCACTACAGTACCTGTGTCCTATAGGCAACAGACAGCCCAGCTTCTAGTGATCATAGTGACCAGTGAAGGACCTAGTCTTCTGAGCTGAGTCTGGTTACAAAAAAATCAAGCTTAGCTGGTCTGAAATATTTCACTCGAGAACAAGAGAAGTTCCTGAACTGCTAAGGAAATGTGACAGTGGATTTCATGATGAATTAGGGAAGTTAAAAGGCTTGCAAGCAAAAATATATGTGGATTCTCAGGTGACACTCCATTTCTTTAAGGCTAGACCTGTGCCTTATGCCTTAAAGGAGAAGATGGATGCCAGTTAGAAAAGCTGGTCCAATTTTTGAAATGGACAGTGCCCGTAGTCCCAGTGGGGAAGCCTGACCAAACTATACTATAAATTGACCGTGAACAAGGCAGCCAACTGGCTAAATATCCTATCCAGAGCATAGACGACTTGTATGCAAAGCTAGCTGGAGACAAATCTTATACAAAAGAGGTGCTAAGAAGACTGCACCTGTCCAGTGTAAGCAAACTCAAGTCTTTCCTGGATATTACCAACTATTATAGCTGCTTCTTGCCAAACTTGTCAACAGTGTTAGCACCATTACACTTGTTAAAAAGGAATTGTCGTTGGTCGTGGAATTCACAACAGGAAGAAGCTTTTGTGAAAGTTAAGAAGCTATTACATTAATCATGTTTATTGGTACTTTACGGCCCATCAAAAGAATTGGTATTAACATGTAGTGCATCTCCTATTGGGGTGGGATCTGTGTTATCACATAGAATGGAAAATGCATCAGAAAGGCCAATTGGTTATGTCTGCAGAACCTTCTCCGCAGCCAAGAAGGGTTATTCCCAAGTAGAAAAGGAAGGTTTATTGGTGATACTCGGAGTGAAGAAATTCAACCAGTTTCTGCATGGACAACATTTCACCATAATGTTGGACCATAAACCATTAGTGGGTTTATTCAGTGAGGATAAGGCCTTTCCACCAATTGTATCAGCAAGAATTCATCATTGGGCTTTGATATTATCTGAGTATAAATATGCCTTTATCACCATCCTGACTTGCATATTGCAAATGCGGACGCACTCAGTCATCTTCTGTTACCAGATAGCATTGTATATGCTCCAGTGCCCCAAGAAGTTGTGCTTGTACTGAATTTCTTGGATTCTTCACCTGTGCGGGGGAACAGGGATCCAATTTTGTCAAAAGTCAGACCTTGTCAAATTCACCAGTGTCTGAAGAGATGAGACCATTCCATGCCTGAAAATGAGTTAAGTTGTCAAGGTGGATTCTTGTTGTGGGGACCAGAGTTGTCATCCCTTCACAAGGAAGAGAACCATTCTTGACAGAGCTTCACAGTGTGCATCCAGGCTTCTCGAAGATGAAGATGCTTGCATGAAGCTATGTCTGTTGGCCAGGCATTAGCAGTGACATTGAAAGCATGGTCAAGCACATGTGTCAGCAACACAGAAGTTGCTTGTTTCAGCTCTATTGCATCTGTGGGAGTGGCCTGGTCGACTTTGGGTTCGACTACATATTGATTATGTGGGACCATTCTTAGGCACCATGCTTATATTGATCATAGATGCACATTCTAAACAGATGGATGTGTATGAATTCAGATCACTGACATCGAGCACAACTATCAAAAAGCTTCATCATAGTTTTAGTACATATGGCCTATCAGAAATCATTTTCTCGGACAATGGTACAGTCTTTACCAGGACAGAGCTTGAGAGATTCATGAGCTTAATTGGAATCGGAAATATTAAAACAGCACCATATCATCCCTCATCAAATGGTTTAGCTGAAAGAGCTGTGCAAACTTTCAAATCTGGAATTAAGAGGATATCAGAAGGTACTGTAGAAACTCGACTTTCTCACTTTATTCTCAATTATCATACGATGCCTCATTCAACGCCATCTGAATTATTGATGAAATGCTGCCCATGTACAAAGTTAAATCTGGTGTTTCCACACTTAGCAGGGAAGGTAGAGAAGAATCAGTGTAATCAAAAATTGAATCATGATGTTCATAGCAAAGCTCGCAGATTCACTGTAGGAGACACAGTTTTCGTGCAGAATTTTGATAGCGGACCTAGTTGGGTTCCTGGTACAATTGACTCAGAAACTGGTCCTTTGTCCTTCCAGATGGAAGGGGAAGACTGAATTGTTCTAAAACATGTGGACCATCTTAGGAATAGAGAGACATTCCAACAAGCAGCTATTCCACTTGTAATTAACGTTGAACCATTAATCCTTGAGGTGACAGATAGACCTGGAATAGACATGCTGTACAGCTGCTGAACCTTGAACTGCCACTTTCTAATGATGTACCTGGTGTTACAGTTCCTGACCACGTCAATCCTGTGGAAGAACCTCAAATGGTAGAGCTACGCTGCTCTAACCAAATAAAGAAAGCACCTCAGGAACTTAATCTTTAATCACTGAGTTGTATATGTGTATATGTTGTTGGATATTCAAATGTTTCCTGTAAATAAAAACCATAAAAAAACTAAAGGGGGAGGAAGTGTGTTAACTGAAGGCAAAGCCTCTCCTACTGCCTATCAGGGGTCATGTGATTGTTCTTGGAGGCTCCAACCAATGAGCCCTAAGCATGGGTAATCTAGGGGAGGGGTGGGGGTGTGGGGCTTTATGGTCGAGGACCTAGTTCAAGCATATAGCATTTGAAAAGCTCTCTGTAATAAAGTTAACTGTTTCTTGTTGAAACCTGTCCGGTACATCAATTCATTATAAATATATTGTAGGAAGACTACCAAAACAAATAATAGATAGAAATGAAAGAGAAATGCATCACTTTAAAATCCAGACTGAAATACATCTGCACTGTCTGATCCAATTACTCCCTGCCATTTAACACCACTTCATTTAGAGGCTCTGCTTGCCCTTGTCCTTGGTAGGGAATTTTAACCTTTCGACCTGTCGGGAATGAGCAGGGGCTGGGGAGGGGTCAATGATACCATGTGGGAAACGAAGAAATTGGGCTTCCCTGCACACTGTGGAATTTTAAGTGGAAAGGTACTTATCCCCTGGATCCAGCATCATTTGTCTTCCTGTAGCCGCTGGGTTTCCTGACCCTGAACCAGATGTAAGTTTATAATGGTTCATAAATTTGAGGCACATAATATAATTACAATACTTAAATTGCCACCCACCTCCTAGCAGCAGGCTGGCCACCCACCCCACTGTCCCACCTTTATTAAGACTTAAAGTAGATGGACTGGGATTCAGTTTTCAATATTTTTAACCTCTCATCCGACCGAAACCCACCTGTTTTTTGGGGTTAAAATTAACTCACTGTGTATAAAATCACAAGAAATTTAGTACACACTCTGCAGGCAGAATTTTTGTGCCTGCACTGTTGGGTTACAGGCTGGGCTAGGCTCATAAAATTCCCTGGGTGACCTTCCCACCACTCTCCTGCCTGCCCTGACCAGTTTGCTGTTTTATGGAGAGGGGCAATTAATGGCCAGTTAAGAGCCACTCCCTGCTCCAGCCTCAATTTTGGGAGATGGGGGAGGGAGCCTCCATTACTGACCCACTTTCAAAATTGGGCACCCCCCCCCCCCCCCCTCTTCCCAGGTTCTGGGCCCCCTACGGTGCTCCCTCCCCACCTACACTTTGAATCACAACTCCCACCCTCTTACCCCCACACCCCTGGCCTCCCTTCCCAACTGAGAAACCTCAGACTTCCTTCTGTCCTGGGGTTCCATCACTTTAACTCTGTAGACTGCTTGTAGTCACATCAGTGGCCACAGCTCCCAGTGGCACTGCAAAGCTGCCGTTCAATCTAAAACTTACGCCCAAGTGAGCAACAGAAATCTCGCCTCCAGCCAATTAACTTGCCTGTAGTGGTAGAGCGGGAAACCCTGCCATCGGAAAACTTTCACCCTGTGTATACATTTTGTCAGCCTTTTCCATGATAGCCTTCTGTATCCACATTTATAATGGATATTGCCTTTGTAAACTTGTCATACTGTAATTATGTCTTCCAGCCAGCCATGGTGTCATTGTGTCTTAACACCAATGTCATCTTTTTAAATAAATGATGTACAAAGTATGTCCCTCACATTTAAAAAGGAACAAGTTTCATAAACTTGATATTGTTGTTGATTGAATTTGTTATGGCTTATGGTTCCCAGAGGTCTGAAATTTAGACATAAATAGTCGAGCTGATATCAAGTCTATTTTCCCAGATCTCCATGTACCGCCGAAAGATACATTGAATATTGCTGAAAAATTCTGTCAAAGCTTTTCATCTTGCACTCATCCAGACAGATTCACAAGAATACAAATTGTAAAGGGAATAACAATTTTCAGCATAAGAGTGTGCTGATTGGTTGGCAAATGGACTATGCAAGTGGTCTTGTCTACTTGCCAACCAATCAGCACTTTCTTCTCATGCAGTATAAATTGTTGTTCCCTTTAGAATTTGTGTTCTTGCAAATCTGTCCTGATGAGTGTAAGATGAAAAGCTTCAACAGCATGTCTCTTTTTTCAGCAATATTCAAGTTCTGTACTACAAAAGGACTATGTGATTGATGTATTGTTGGTTCGGTACAAAAACTGTTGTGCTGTAGTGAGTGATGTGACATTTTGGATATACATATACATGTGCACTTAATGATATAGTTTCAAACTCTTTTTGAATCATATAACATTACAAGAGAATGACTAATATTGAAACTAAAACCTTGTATTTCACTATGGATGCAAAAATAGCTCTGTCTGCTCACAATAAGGAATGAGAGAATTTTTAAAAAAATTTTCACATGACATGAGTGTCATTGGCCTGGTCAGCATTTGTTGCCCATTGCTAATTACACTTGTGAAGGGAAAAATAGGAAACATTTCACAGATAGGCTGACTGCAAAAAAGCTTCAGTAAAGCCACTTTTTTGTGCAGCATAACTGTATTTTTGTCTAGTTAGGGGAGGTGAATTTTTCACTATCTTCCTAGATTGGAAGAATAAAGCTTTGATTATGTGACCAAATGTACAATGCACTTTTAAGCAGTGTAGATGGAAGCATAAAATCACAAAGAGTTACTAATAGATTAATTGAAGGGCAAAACTTTGGCAACTGGATTTCAATGTAGGCAAGTGTGAGGTCATCCATTTCAGACCTGAGGAAGAATAAATCAGAGTACTTTCTAAATGGTGTAAACCTGAAGCCGTGAAGTTTCCAAAGAGGCTTATGGATTCATTTCCGTGGATGGACAGACATAGGAAAATATCAAAAAGTCCAATAGAATTCTGACCTTTATATCTAGAGGGCTAGAGTACAGGTGATAGAAGTAATGCTACAGCTGTACAAAGCCCTTTTTAGATCACACCTGGAGCACTGTGTTCAGTTCTGGGCATCAAGTTTTAGGCATGAAATATTGGCATCAGAGAGAGGGCAGAGTAGATTTACTAGAAAGTTAAACAGATTGCAAGGTTTAAATTACAAGGAGAGATTACACAAACTAAGGTTGCATCCCTGGAATTTAAAGATTAAGGGTGATTTGATTAAAGTTTTCAAGGAATTAAGGGGAGTTGATGGGGTACATAGAGAGAAACATTTTTCACTGATTGGGAAATCTAGAACTAGGGGACATAGCCTAACGATTAGAGTCAGGCCTTTTAGGAAGGGAGTTAGGAAATGCTTCTATGCGTAAAATGTAGTAGAAGTTTGGAACTTCCTTCTGCAAATGGGAGCTGATGCTAGATCATGAGTTAATTTTAATTCTAAGATTGATAGATTTATTTTAACCAGAGGTATTAAAGGATATATGACAAAGGCAATTATTTGGAGCAAGGTTACAGATCAGCCATGATCTCACTGAATGACAGAATGGGTTTGAGGAGTTAAATGGGTTACTCCTGCCCCTGTGCTCCTATGCTATGGAACATGCTAAAGTCAAGCATGTATGGATCATTTTCACTGATTTACAAGTGCAGTTTTGAATGAGTGAAGATTAATTTTCAGGTGGCAGGATAATAGAGTCATAACAGTTTGCATCACAGAAGGAGCCACTACACCCATCATGTTTGTGCCAGCTCTTGATGCCCTGTTCACTTCCCATAGTCTTAAACCTCTATTTGCCTCAATATTCCTTACAACCACTCTGTGTACAAAACATTCCATTCTCCAACAACCTCCATGCTCACTCTCTCATCATAACTGCCCAACCAGAGATGATTATTTTTTGTTATTTACTCTGTGAAAACTCTTAATAAATTAAAAATTGATATTAAATATGGAAATGGCAGAGAAAATAAGCAAATACTTTGTGAATGTCTTCACGTAGGAAGATACAAAAAGCCTACCAGGAATACTAGAGAACAAAGGGACTAGTGAGAATCAGGCACTGTAAGAAATTAGTTTTCGTAAAAAAGTAGTACTGGAGAAATTAATGGTACTAAAAGTTGATAAATCTCCTGAACCTAATGATCTACATCCTAGAGTGTTGAAAGAGGTAGCTGTAGATATAGTGGATGCATTGATGGTCATTTTCAAAAATTGCTGCTCTTGTTGTTGTATCCTTCTTCATCGACTCTCCTCCTTGGCCCATTTCCATTGCATTGCCCTCTCATTGTTCCAGTTCAACCATTTGCCACTTAGGCAATTCAGCTCCTACAATGACTTCTGCTTCTCTACAATTATAGTTACCTATAGTGTGCTCAAAAATTCCATCCTTAGCTGTCTCCTCTTCCTCATCTATAAGTTGTCCCTCAGCAACATGTTTCTACTTTCTTCTTTGCCCTGGTTTGGGGCAGGTACAGAACATCGAAAGTACAGGTTTTCCTGTCCTGAGCCTTTAATATGGGCCACTCCAGGTGCATTGCTGAGCTCTAGCAGGACCTGGTGCCCACAAAAGGGGCAGAAAATGTAATGGAGGTCTTCGAACTGCAGCAGGAAAATTTGGCAGAAAATTGAAAGTAAGTCTCCCTTCTCAAAAACAGGCGATTGTTAGGCCTGCACTTATCGTACTTAAACCTCAGGTTTCTATATTTGCATCTTCTGCAGCTGATTCCTCAATTAGCAAATTATTATGGCTCTTTCAATTATAATAGTTGTATCTTGTTCTATCTATTAACCCTTGCTGTCTGTTCCAAGGAATTTCTTCATCATTACTGGTTTCTCACATTCTAGTGTAGTCTTTCTGTCATGGAGATCATTATGACACATCCTTGTGCTGGTCCCTGAAGACCTTCATTTTTGTTACTAGTCTACAATTGACAAGGAAAAATCATTCTTGAATACTGCTCTTGGATCATTCAGGAAGTCTGTGGGTAACATCTTTCAAATTCCCGTTCAGAAAGGATTTCTATAAGATCTGTCTGTTCTGTAGTATTTATCTAACACTGTATTGCTAAATACAGCTGACAAAAAATATAAACAATGTAATTCAGTAAAAAAAAGGTCTTTTTTCTCTCATGGGATACGAGCTAGTAATGAAAATAGATTATCTGATTATGATTAGTCAGTTCTTTCAAATAGTTGGTTTCTGAAAAAAACATGAAGTCCAAACTATTTTTTTTATTCATTCATAGGATGCGGGCATCATTGGCTAGGCCAGCATTTACTACCCATCCCTAATTGTCCTTGTTCAGAGGTAATTTAACAGTCAACCACATTGCTGTGGGTCTGGAGTTACATGTAGGCCAGACCAGGTGAGGACAGCAGATTTCCTCCCCTAAAGTGTATTAGTGAATGAGATGGGTTTTTACAACAATGAACAATGAAAAGTCATTAGACTTTCATTTCCAGATTTTTCTTGAATTCAAATTCCACCATCTGCTATGGCAGGAATTTGTACCCGAGTCCCCAGAGCATTACTCTGGGTCTCTGGATCACTAAATCCAGCAACAATACCGCTACACTATCACCTCCCCCTAATCTATCACTTTGAAATGTAAGTGTTAATCTTTAAATGTATAGTGCTTTGCACTCTATTCTGTAGGCCCAAGACCACTTCCTCTGGAAAAACCCAGTGGCTTGTGAAATTTTTCTGGTGTAAGAATTATTTTTTGGAAATTTGGTTAGTATGATGGGTGTCATTCATTGGGAAATCGCATTGATAAACAGTATTCAAGATGGGTCAGTATCTTGGCCAGGGTTTAGCTTCTCAAATGGGTGAATTTTATGTTTTGAAATCAGATTCGCTGCCACCCACTCCCCCACTCCCGCACATGTGCAAAATTCGCTGTGATGACGTTGGGCTTGTGAGCTGACATCATTGCACCGACCTCCAATAGCAAGAAAGTCAGGCAGACACTGAGATTGGCAGCCCACCCACCATTTAAAAAAAAACTAACTAATAAGCTTGTTAACAAGGCAATAGTCCTGAATTTTACATTGCCCACACCATTTTTCAGTGGGCGCCCATGAAAAACATTCATAGGGAATCACACAATGTATCAGAATGCATTGCAAAGGCGGATGGAAAGATTCAAAGCTGGACTGGCTGCATTCAGCAGAAAGCTCTGATGCTGAAGGTGGGAGAAGTTCACAATGGCTTAACTTTGATTAGTCATGGCTTAACTTTGATTTGTCATTGTTTTTAGCCTGTATTGGAACATTTTCTCAGGGAAGGGGGCATACATGAAGTGCTTCAATCAAGTTTGTGCACCTCAGCATTGGACATTTAGATCGCTGTCCCCCATGAGAATTATCCATTCTGTAGGAGGCTCATCCTCCACTGAGGTGGAGAAAAAGAAGGAGGAGGTGGCCAGGGACAGGTGTGCCCTGTTGTCCAGCAAGGTGGGCAATCTACTATTGCACAAGGGGCTGTGGAGGACAGAAAGCAACCTCAGGTAGACAGAGGTAGGCAAAGGCACTACCCTGCCAATCATGTTTACAGTGTGAGGATGGTATACTTTCCGATGTGTGAATGACAGTGCATTAGAAGACTGCACCCCTCAAGGGAGGCAGTCATATCCCTTTGTGACATGTTACCTCGGGAGATTGCCTCCAGTTGTGTTGGTGGCTAACCAATGTTGGTGACTGTGACCTTGAATTTCTTCACCTCTGGGCCATTCCAAGCATCATGCGGAGACCTTCGCAAAATCACTCAGCCTGGGGCCCATCGCTGCATAAAGGTTTTTACGATGCCGACCATGTTCAAGCATGCCAACCATGGTTAACCAAAGAAGTTAAGGATAATATAAATTTGAAAGAAAAAAACAAACAATGCGGCAAAGATTTGTGGTAAGCCAGAGGATTGGGAAAGTTTTAAAAACCAACAAAAGATGTTTAAAAATAAATAAAGAGGGAGGAAATAAACTTTGAGGGTAAACTAGCAAGTAATATAAAAATAGACAGTAAAAGCTTCTTTAACTGCATAAAAAGTAAGAGAGAGGCCAAAGTGAACATAGGCTCCTTAGAGAATGAGGCTAGGGAAATAAAAATGGGGAACCAGGAAATGGCAGAGGAGTTGAATAAATACTTTGCATCAGTCTTCACGGTAGGAGACACTAATATCATTCCAAAAATACTAACTATTCAAGGGGCAAAAAATGGGGGAGGAAATAAATACAATAACTATCACTAGAGAAAAGTACTAGGGAAACTAATGGGGCTAAAGGCCGATAAGTCCCCTGGACCTGATGGATTGCATCCGAGGATATTAAAGGATGTAGCTACACAGATAGTAGATGCACTGGTAGTAATCTTCCAAGAACCCTTAGATTGTGGAAAAGTTCCAGAAGATTGGAAAACTGCCAATGTAACATCCTTATCCAAAAAGGGAGGGAGGCAGAAAACAGGGAACTATAGGCCAGTTAGCTTAAAATCTGTCATTGGGAAAATGTTAAAGTCTATTATAAAGGATGTAATAACAGAGCGTTTAGAAATGCATAATATAATCAAACAGAGTCACCATGGCTTCATGAAGGGGAAATCATGCCTGACAAATTTACTTGAATTCTTTGAGCAGGCAACAAGCAGGAAAGATAAAGAGGAACCAGCAGATGTAATATATTTGGATTTCTAAAGGCCTTTAGATAAGGTACTGCACATAAGGCTACTTAATAAGATAAGAGCCCATGGTGTTAGGGGTAGTATGTTAGTATAGATAGAGGATTGGCTAACCAATAAAAGACAGAGTGTTGGGATAAGGGGGGCATTTCCAGGATGGCAACCTGTAACTAGTGGAGCGCCACAGGGATCAGTGCTGGGGCCACAATTATTTACAATATAAATTAATGACTTAGATGAGGGAAGTGAATGTACTATCACTAAGTTTGGGAATGACACAAAAATAGATGAGAAGGCAAGTGGTGAGGATGACACAATGAGTCTATAGAGGGATATAGACAGGTTAAATGAATGGGCAAAAACATGGCAGATGGAATATAATGTGGGAAAATGTGAGATTATGCATTTTGGCAGGAAGAATAGAGGAGCTGAATATTATTTAAATGGAGAAAGACTGAAGAAAGCTGCAGCACAGAGGGATTTGGGAGTCCTCGTGCATGAAACCCAAAAAGCTAACATACAATTTCAGCAGATAATAAGGAAGGCAAATGGAATGTTGGCCTTTATTTCAAAGACAATGGAGTATAAAAATAGGGAAGTCTTGCTAAAACTGTAAAAGGCACCAGTTAGACCACATCTAGATTACTGTGAACAGTTTTGCTCCTCTTATATAAGTAAAGATATACTGGCATTGCAGGCAGTCCAGAGAAGGTTCACTAGGTTGATCCCAGGTATGGAGGGATCTTCTTATGAGGAGAGGCTGAGTAGGTTGGGCCTGTACTCATTGGAGTTTAGAAGAATGAGAGGCGACTTTATTGAAACATATAGGATTCTTAAGGGGCTTGACCAGGTAGATGCTGAGAGGTTGTTTCCCCTTGTGGGAGAGCCTAGGACCAGAGGGCATAATCTCAGAGTAAGTGGTCAACCATTGAAGACAGAGATGAGGAGGAATTTCTTCTCTCAGAGGGTGGTGAATCTGTGGAATCCTTTACCACAGAGGGCTGTAGAGGCTGTACCACAGAGGACTGTAGAGGCTGGGTCATTAAGTATATTCAAGGCTGAGACAGACAGATTTTTAATCAGTAAGGGAATTAATGGTTATGGGGAAAAGGCAGGAAAGTGGAGTTGAGGATTATCAGATCAGCCATGAATGGCAGAGCAGACTCAATGGGCTGTATGGCCTACTTCTGCTCCTACGTCTTACGGTCTAATGCCCATGAGTACATCTAATTTACCAGTGACAGTGCCAGTCAAGCAGTTAGAGCCAGTGGCTTTGCTGCATGGCTGGATTTCTGGAAGTGCAAGGGTTCATTGGTAGCACATATGTGGCAATAAAAGGCAGTGGCATTTGACAAGAGGAGATTGTGTGTGACCATACACAAATGATTATGCGTACAGGTTCCAGGGATTTTAAGTGGCCCGGAATCTTTGGATGGCTGGCTTTTTGGTGATAAAGGGTACCATCTCAAGAAATGGCTAATGAACCCAGTGAGAAATCCACGCACAAAGCCTGAAGGGAGGTATAACGATAGCCACGCATCCACCAGGACCATAATACGCTTCAGATGTTTGGACTGATCAGATGGTGCTCTGCACTATACTCCTGCTAGAATCTCACTCAAGGTCATGGTCTGCTGTGTCTCACACAACCTGGCCCTCAAGAGAGGGGAAGCCCTGGCACAGGAGTATCTGCTGGAGAGGGCTGCATCTTCTGAGGATGAGTCTGGTGATGAGGGTGAGCCATGCCAGCCAGCTGTGCAAGCAGGATATGTTTGATGCCTGAGAGATGCAAAATTTTCTAATACTGCGAAGATTCCACTAGTATTATGTCATGTGATCACTACAACATCTTGGTCATACCCACCTTCTCTTGGCATCTCCCATTCATGAACACCAGGGCCGCTTGTGCATGTGCCAATGCAGCTGTACCAAATAAGGCTGAACAGAGGGTCCCACATGAGCACAAACTTCTTTAAGAGCCTGCAATCAATCCAAATCAAAACCATCATATCGCACACATGAAACAATAACGCAGCCAGAGCATGAAATGAAAAGGACAATTATGTATTAACAAAATGAATCAACAATTTTCATAATTCTCAGTACTAAACAATCACCCTGTGAACCCATATGTGATAATTTGGTGTTTTCTTATATCATTTATGGGTACCGTGTCATGGCACTTCCCCTTCTGTGTCATAGAGAGGCTGCTGACCTTATGCCCCTTTGCCTAGGATGACATTGGCTGGCGTCCTCTGGTTGTCTGAGGCCACGAGGGCCTCAGTATGGTGGAAGTTTCCTGCATAATGGCAGGAAGCCCATCTGTCACCACAGCATTTGTGTCAACGGCAGAGGGCCAGAGGAGAGGCTGTCCCCATCATAAGTGCCCTACCAGTTGCCCCCCCCCCTCCCTCCACCCCCAGTGGTGACAGCAACTGCTCATCCCCCGCCATGAGGTGCATTTAGCCCTCCTTGCTTTCCTGAGAGGAACCATGAACTGCAACACCTGGCAACTTGTGCCCCTCTCTCCCTGGGTCTGGGCATCGAAGTTCAGGTACAAGACGATGGCGTGCAGGTAAGAATGCATACCCAGTATCCCATCAGTGAGCTGCTGGATTTGACCCTCCATGACAGTCACCAGTTTCTTGATGGAGGAAGCCGTGCATTCTGAAGATCAAGTGATCACAGTGCTCATGATCTGGATCCACTGTGTGTGCCAGTGTGCGCAACCCCTCTGGAATATCTACTATGTCTCCATGTAACAGTTGCTGTACATCCAGTACCTGCTGCCCTATGGACGGCCCCAAAGGCTCGTCGTCAGCCTGGGGCTCAGCATCTAGGTTGCCTCCAACACTCCTCCAAGTGCCAGAGGCTGCACTATCTCAGTCTCTGAGAGCTGGTAAGGCGACTGTGATGTGCTCTCACCTGTGTGTGGATCCCTTTGAGCCAATTCGCACATACACACTAAGATGCGTGCATCTGTGCTAGTGCTAGTTGTAGAACAAGGATCTGAAGATGCATCCTCTGAGGCTTCCGCTTTCTCCTCAGAGGTTATTGCTGGTCCCTTGGGGCTAATGGCTGCAGCTACTGAAATTTCACTTGTGGAGGAAACAAGGGCTATGAAGGGCAGCATCATTGTTTGATGTGACTTCAGAGAAACAGGTTTCCTAAAAACACATACACATGACATTTGGTGGTGGTAAACCTCAGCCCTTTCAACATTGCGACACACCTTCCTATCCAACTTCTACAAGATTCCAAAGTGAAGAGCCAGGAGTGTTACTTCCTTGAAACTTTCCACAATTTTGACACCACCACCCACCCACCACACCACCACCCCCTCCCCCCCAGGCCCCCCCGCCCCCCCCCCCCCCCCCCACCACCCCCCACCCGCCCCATAAGACCATAAGACCATAAGACATAGGAGCAGAAATTAGGCCATTCGGCCCATTGAGTCTGCTCCTCCATTCAATCATGGCTGATAAGTTTCTCAAACACATTCTCCTGCCTTCTCCCCGTAACCTTTGATCCCCTTACCAATCAAGAACTTATCCATCTCGGTCTTAAATACACTCAATGACCTGGCCTCCACAGCCTTCTGTGGCAATGAATTCCATAGATTCACCACTTTCTGGCTAAAGAAGTTTCTCCTCATCTTTGTTCTAAAAGGTCTTCCCTTTACTCTGAGGCTGTGGTCTCGGGTCCTAGTCTCTCCTACTAATGGAAACATCTTCTCCGCATCCACTCTATCCAGGCCTTTCAGTATTCTGTAAGTTTCAATTAGATCCCCCCTCATCCTTCTATACTCCATCTAGTATAGACCCAGAGTCCTCAAACGTTCCTCATATGTTAAGCCTTTCATTCCTGGGATCGTTCTCGTGAATCTCTTTTGGACCGTCTCCAGGGCCAGCACATCCTTCCTGAGATACGGGGCCCAAAATTGCTCACAATATTCTAAATATGGTCTGACCAGAGCTTTATAAACCTCAGCAGCACATCCCTGCTTTTATATTCTAGTCCTCTCAAAATAAATGCCAACATTGCATTTACCTTCCTAACTACTTACTCAACCTGCAAGTTAAAATAAGAGAATCCTGGACTAGGACTCCCAAGTCCCTTTGCATTCCAGATTTCTGAATTCTCTCCCCATTTAGAAAATAGTCTATGCCTCTATTCTTCCTACCAAAGTGCATAACCTCACACTTCCACACATTGTATTGCGTCTGCCACTTCTTTGCCCATTCTCCTAACCTGTCTAAATCCTTCTGCAGCTTCCCCGCCTCCTCAATACTACCTGTCCCTCCACCTATCTTTGTATCATCTGCAAACTTAGCCAGAATGCCCTCAGTTCCTTCATTTAGATCATTAAAGTATAAAGTAAAAAGTTGTGGTCCCAACACTGACCCCGTGGAACTCCACTAGTCACCGGCCGCCATCCTGAGAAGGACCCCTTTATCCCCACTCTCTGCCTCCTGCCTGACAGCCAATTTCTATCCATGCTAGTACCTTGCCTCTAACACCATGGGCTCTTAACTTATTGAGCAGCCTCCTGTGCGACACCTTGTCAAATGCCTTCTGCAAGTCCAAGTAGAGAACATCCATTGGCTCTCCTTTGTCTAACCTACTTGTTACCTCCTCAAAGAATTCTAACAGATTTGTCAGGCATGACCTCCCCTTGATGAAACCATGTTGACTTTGCCCTATTTTACCATGCACTTCCAAGTATTCTGAAATCTGATCCTTTATAATGGACTCTAAAATCTTACCAACAACCGAGGTCAGGCTAATCGGCCTGTAATTTCCTTTTGCCTCACTCCCTTCTTAAAGGGGGGGGTTACATTAGCAATTTTCCAGTCCTCTGGGACCCTCCCTGACTCGAGTGATTCCTGAAAGATCACCACTAATGCCTCCACTATCTCTTCAGCTATCTCCTTCACTGTTTGCAGGAGAGAGCAATGAGCCCTTGGAATCTCACCACTCTGGGGACGACCTCCAACCTTATCTTGCCCAATGCTGCAACTCTACTGATTCACTACCAGTTCCAGCACTTCATCCTCAAGAAGGGTGAAAATGCCCAAGTTGGCTTGACCACTCTGGTCCTGGCCCCCTGTCAGGCATTAGGTGCCCTCCTCCTGCAAATGGTAATGAATAAGCTATGCTAAAATCATGCTTTCGGTTGTGTGGCCAAAATATCCTTTGTTGGCAGTTAACAATTCTCAGTGCTCCTTGTTAACTAGCAAGTGATGCAGTTCATAAGACACCACCCTCCCCCTACACACCTTACCCATACCTCCCGAATCCCCTGTTGCCATGACGAGTGGGAGTGGCATTTCTGCTGCATGTTCTTGTGCACTTGGCCAAGACACTGGGCAAAGCCATACTTGACACACAGCACACCCTCACAATCTTCCTTATAGGTCCAGCTCCAAAATGGTTGCACACTCACCCTTACAGACCATAAGAGGTCATTCAGCCTCTTACAGACCCATAACTAAGGTCTTTGGACGATCTCACAGCTGCTGACCTCCTCTTCCCATCCAGGCTGCTTTGTGCTGGCTGGGAGGCCTCCTCTTCCCATCAGCAGGCATGAGGACCTTCTGTAAATCACTCACAGCCTGGAGGAGGACTTGCAGGGAGATATCATCAAACTGTTGTTGATGATGACTCCCTTGGTCTGGGCCCCTTAATAGCCCCTCTATCCACCATAAGGTGCCCAACAGCCTCTGGGGAGAGACAAAGAGTTAAAGGGTAGAATTTAAGTCTTTTTCTAAGTGCTTGTTATTCATAGATGCAATGGGGCAGGTGTGCTTAAATGTTCTTTCCTCCCTGTCAAGGGTCCTGAATAATAGTGTTGGCACAATAGCCACTAAAATTTAAAAACAGGTTCTTATCTGCTGCTGCTCCAATAGCCCAAAGGATTTCACACTCTTTTGTCAAAACTTGGTTTTGAAAAGCACTAATTATGGTGCTTTATAGGTAGGAAAGTAAGTTGTGAAGGGGTCAAAAGGAGGCTACAAAAAGATATAGATAGGTTAAGTGAGTGGCCAAAGATCTTGCAAATGGAGTATAATGTGGAAAAATGTGAAATTGTCTTTTTTGACAGGAAGAATAAAAGAGAAGCATATTGTTTAAATGGTGAGAGATTGCAGAGCTCTGAAATGCAGAAGGATCTGTGTTTCTTAGTGCATGAATTGCAAAAGGCTAGCATGTAGGTACAGCAATGAATCAGGAAAGCTAATAGAATGTTATCATTTATTGCAAGGGGGATTGAATACAAAAATAGGGAGGATATGCTTCAGTTATGCAGAGCACCAGTGAGATCACATCTGGAGTACTGTGTACATTATTGGTCACCTTATTTAAGAAAGGATGTAAATGTGTTGGAAGCAGTTCAGAGAAAGTTTACCAGACTAATACTTAGAATGGGCTAGTTGCCTTATGAGGAAAGGTTGGACAGGCTAGGCTTGTATCTGCTGGAGTTTAGAAGAATAAGAGGTGACTTGACTGAAACATATAAGATCCTGAGGGATCTTGAGAGGGTGGATGTGGAGAGGATTGTGAGAGAATCTAGAACTAGGGGGTCACTGTTTAAAAATAAGGGTCATCCATTTAAGATGGAGATGAGGTGAAATTTTTCCACTCAGAGTGTCATGACTCTTTGGAACTCTCCTCCTGAAAAGGCAGTAGAAGCAGCGTCTTTGAATATTTTTAAGGCAGAGGTGGATAGGTTCTTGGTAAGCAAGGGGGTGATAGGTTATCAAGGGGTAGGCGAGATGCAGATTTCAGGTTACTATGAGAGCAGCCATGATCTTGTTAAATGGCAGAGCAGGCTTGAGGCGCTGAATGGCCTACTCCTAATCCTTATTCGTATATTCGTATGTTCATATGCAGCTGCCACCAACCCATGCCAGGGTGCCTTTAAATGGATGACCATGACCAACTTCCAGTTCATGACCAGCTCCCTCTCTCCTTGGACATCCAGGAGGCCCGATTGGGTGTGTTGAACACACTTCCCTTTCCTAGCTGGCTGGTTTCCAGCTATGTGATTGTTAACTGGCTGCAAGACATTTTATTTGGCATCTTTAAAGGCGGCGGTGGGAGTTTGCGAACCGTGCACTTCTGGGTCAGTCTCTTGCCAATCACCAAGAAGTGTAAAATTCACCCCCAAATTTACCAAGAAGCAACATTTTCCCCTATTTGTTTGTATTCTAAACATGTATACTGTTATAGTCTCAAGGATGTAGGCAACTCTCACTGACACAGGAACTTCATTATATCAATTAACGTGCTTTGAGAAAGTTAACAAGAACCTACTCGATCTACTAGAATGTGAAAGCAACGTCATTTTAAATATTAGATTATTAAAGGTTGAAATGGAGCGATTCTAGTGGAAAACAGATTCCAGCACTAGTGTTTAGCTCTGTAAGTTTATCATCAGTAACTGCTATGATGGCACCCACATAGTGTTGGCTATCAGATGAGTGTAGAACAATGATAAATAACTGTGCACAACGTTCCATCAAAGTACTTTAAGCTTTTAGAATTTTTTACACTTCTAAGTAATTTTCTGGCCATGATTAGTTTCACTTAAGCCATAAATTTAAAAGCTATCAGATTTCAATCAGCCTTTAGTCTTTCTCTAGCCATGTTACACTAATAACTAGAGTTAAAAGGTAATACAATGAAACTTAAGCCTATCATTCCAATTATGATGAATTTTGTGTGAACTTAATTAAACACAAGTAGGCATGGCCATGACCTTGGAGAGCTCCTGTGATCCAGAATTACTGATCCTAATTCATCAAGGCTGAAGGACAACAAAGACTATTACACCTAGTGCTGAGGTATCAGCATCAGCATTAGAGGCTCCCTTCACATTAGATTAATTGCTCCAAAGCTTTCAAAATGGCATGTCATGGAATGGAGTTTCTGGAAGTATAATCCACAGAGTGTAAGAACTAAGGTAAAGAAAAGAATCTCAGCATCTCAACAATAACAATTACATTTGTACAACATCTTTAATGTAATAAAACATCCCAAAATTCTTCACAGGAGCATTATCAAACAAAATTTAAGAATGAGCCACATCAAGAGATATTAGGGCAGATAACCAAAAGCTTGCCAAACAGTTAGGTTATAAGGAGTATAGGATGAGGTAGGTGGCCATTTGGCCTTTCATGCCTGTGCCATGAAAGTAGATCGAGTAGGTTCTTGTTAACTTTCTCAAAGCACGTTAATTGATATAATGAAGTTCCTGTGTCAGTGAGAGTTGCCTACATCCTTGAGACTATAACAGTATACATGTTTAGAAAGAGCTATACAACCAGTCCCCCTTGTTCTTTACCCTTCAGCTTATTTGACAATTCTATTATCTTTTGGGTGAAAAAGGTTTGCCCAAGCTTCATTAAGCAAACAGCCCCGTTGCACCACAAGACAGCTAAAGAACATATAAATTTTAAAGGACAAAAATGAGATGGAGAGGAAAAGAGGTTTAGGGAGGGAATTCCAGAGCTTGGGACCTATGCAGATAAAGGCACACCCACCAATTGTGGAGCAATTAAAATCAGGGATGTTCAAGAGGCCAGAATTGGAGGAGCTCAGAGGTCTTAGATGGTTGTTGGGCTGGCAAAAGCAGTGAGACCATGGAGGGATTTGAAAATAAGCATGAGAATTTTTAAATCAACATGTTTCTGGACCTGGACCCAGTGCAGGTCACCAGCACAGTGATAATTGGTAAATAGGACATGGTGCGAGTTATAACACAGGCAGATGAACAGAATATAGGCAGTATCGAATGAACTCAAGTTTATGTAGTGAAAGATGTGGAGGCCAGCCACAATAAGTACAAAAGAGTAAATATTGAAAATAACTATTACCTCCAAGCATTCACAAGGGAAAATGTGAGCAACATGCCCTCTCCAAAAAAGATATCCCAAATAAATTCACTGGGAGAGATATTCATTTGCATAGCACTCAAGCAGTGCAATGCAGGATTATATCGAATCACAGGGGGAAGGCAGAGCCATGGGCTGCCCACATGATATTCTTCACTGCAATCCTTGAAGAACACTGTGCAGGTTGCACAGGAAGTGGCCCCCGGCAAGTTGCTGTAAGTATGAGTAATGTCACTTGAATCAGCGTTATGCTAAAAAATTTCTCCCCCAGCGATTCTGAATTCCAAGATCGACCAAAAGATACAAATACAAATAAATTCCTTAGAATAAACGGTATTTATTCTGAAAGCTGAAAGTAAATTAGGGGCCAAATTTGTGAAACCCTGGCAATCATTATGAGAGAACCAATGAACACGGAGAAGGTGTGAATAGGTTTGAAAAAGGCTAACTTTAGTACCTGTCTTAGGCCGGGATTTTCCATGCCCGCTGGTGTCGGGCGTGTTTGGTGGAGTGAGTGGACAATATGGTGCGAAGGCCAAAAGTCAGTTTCATGACGTTGTGAAACCAGTTTGCGATCGTCCACTCAGCCCGTCGATGATGGGCTGTGTTCCCCTCCATTGGATGTCAGGAACCTCATTGTAATACATCAGCATATCATTGTAAGGCCAGCCCGCCAGACTCATCCTCCCCTCCACTGGATCGTCCACCCATGTCAGTGGGTATAAAATTTTGCCCATTGTGTATGTTAATGACCAATCAAAGGAACTCATGTAAATTATGTACATCATTGGAAGCTAACGTAAAAGAAAACAAGTATTAAAAGTCAGCCACACGAGATACCAGATAAATTAAAGAACAAGAAGATTTGATGTACACTAAAATTATTTAATACAACGGAGTTTTCTAGCCCACAGGATGATGTTAATAACATTGTTGTTGTATTCTTAATGGAAGAGCAGAAGAAAGAGAACACAGACCAGGCACGCTGAGGGCTTATTTTGGTGTCTGCTTTAAACACCAGTCTCGAACTGCAAAGATTTACATCATTTTAAATAAAATTTTAGAAAAGGGGCTTTGTTCAATGGAACAGTGGATCTACAGCAATGTTTTAAATCATTTGAATGATAGTTTAGGAAAAGGGTACAATGGAATTGCATATTGCTTCATGTGCCCATTCTTTCTAGTTTAGCAGTAGATGCCTGCAAGAGTATTTGCTTCTAATTTAAGGAAAGCTTAATTTTCACTTTGTGTTTCGCCTATGTTTAAATGAAAATGGCAGTTTTTTTTAGAAAGCATGCCTGAATTTTCATAAGTGCCCCAATGGATTATAATTGTCCTCATGCTTTCTTTTATATAGGCATTCCATGCACATCGATGAAAGTAATAATATTAACAATGATCCTTTTAAGTCTGAAGTGCTTTCTTTCACTATAAGGTTTTATTAATATTGTAAATGCTATAATAGCTACAAAAGCTATAAAAATCCAGTTTATACTATATTTTTAAAATAAAGTAAAAACTACAGAAAGCAATTTTGTCCAAGTTAACAGGAAACATACCAAGTGGAACCTATGGGGTAATTTAAGCCTCACCTATTCAGTAGGGAAGGGACAGGTTCAGGTCAAAAGTCAGTTTTATACCCTACATGATTTTATGCTCTGTTGAAGTCACTCGAATGTATATTCAGGTAGGGGGTCAAACAAGGATCAACCGGAACCATCCTCATTCAGATGAGGTTACAATTATCTTCTAGGTGATTTGCTTAAACTGTTTTGCATTTCTCCCAGAATAAGCAGAGGTTTGGGTGTGTAAAGGACGTGTTTGGGGATGAGCAATCACAATGACTGTGGAGAGTCAGGGTGAACTCCTGTTCCATCTGGCTCAATTTACAACCTGTATGGTATTTTATCTGTTGAAATTAATGGATAGAAAATCATTTAACTTACAAATCGGATGTGCTAATCTTCACATCTGAATTTCTAATCTGCACAGTCTCTATATGAAACTCTGCACTTGCAGTGCTAGGTCATATAATTTGCTTTTGCAGTATAGTAAGGATATTTGTGAATTAAGAATATTTTTGTCAGTGTACTACTCAGCAGAAGCACCAATATTTCTTTGCGATTAACGAGATTAGCAAAGGTGTACTGATTAAAAGGTAATTAACCATCTATTTACTTTTACACAAAATACTTATTTAGCAGGTAGAAATAATGTCTCCAAGGCAAATGAAAAGTGCATTATCCACTAGTGAGAAGTAATAGAATCTTGGTGTGCACTGTTTATTCACATTGTTGAATGGTTTGTTCTTATGATGTTTTGTTAATGAGCATTAGGGGATTCAATAAAAAGGCTTATATTTCATTGCACCCTGTTGGATTTAGAGTTAAAAAAATAGTATTTGGGCTGCTATATTCAAAATTGTTTTAGAGTTAATCACCATAATCATGTAAAGTATAAGAGCTCATAATGCTGCTGTCCATTTACATTGCTTCAATATAATTAGCAACCACAGGTACACTTAGAATTAATTGTCCTTGAAAATACTGCAAGATTTATCACCTGTAACCTTATAAACCCAAGCATCAGTGGAATACTAATTTTTGTTTTATAATGAGACATACAAAACTATTCGACTTATAAATATGCATTATTGCCTTAAAATTACTTGTCATTTTTGGGCGTGTAGTGTTCGAAAAGTTTTGGAGGTGCATCCTGAAGTGAGATACATTTCCAATGTATTTCCGCTCTATTATGTCAGTGCTGTATTTTACACTGTGATCTGGGGTCTTCCAAGGGTGTGTTTCTTGATGCAGCTGAGAGCTCATTAACATTTATTAAAATGAAGAGGAACACCACTGGAGTTCCCAAATGCTATGATTTATGTTCCCATTGCACAAAGGCAATCTGGAACAAAATAAATGAGCTCTACCTGTTGCTCATATCAGCTGATACTGGCATTAGTCCTTTACTTTGAAGCCTGGAGCCTGAAACAAATGTTTATAGGACTTTGTTGGAATTACAAAAGAGCTGCTCAAGTTTTTTTTGCCCTGTACTCGAATTGAGCTGAATTAGTCTCTGACAAGTTCTATGTGCTTAATGACATTGGGATGTCCAAAAGACATAGGATTCTGAGGTATCTTATTGGCACTCAGGTTAATCTGATGAATAGATCAGTAATGTAACCAAAGGCATGAACCCTAACCTTGGTGTCCACAATTCGCATGCTGTTTTGGATTCACAGAGTAACAATATCCATAAATTGCAGAGATCCTTTCTCAACGTCTTGTTCTGAGAAAATCACTTGTGCAGTAAGGGGTGTTCTGAGATTACTATTAGTTCATGTTATTGTGGAAATGTGAAGTGAGCTTTACTTAATGCATGACCAGTATTTTTCCTGAGTTCTCTGTCTTTCTGATGTTCCCCTTCAAGAAGAATGTAAGGGGCCTATAGAGCCAAGTGACAAAGCGTTTTGACTCACTAACAGTAATCCCAGCTGTTCCTTCCAGCACAGCTAATAGAATGGTGACATTGTTAACAAAAGACTAAATAGCCTCGATTTTAACCCGTGATACATGATGAGACAGTGCGTGCAATAGCAACAGAGCAATGTTTTACTCACTGGATCCATGCTGCACACACACCTTGCACCATTTTGACAGACATTACTCAGGCTGTGCATTAGGCCCTCACCCCAGCCAGAGTAGAGTCTCGGGTTGTTTAATTGCAGTAGCTGCTACAAATCGTAGTAGGGCACATTCTGCTGCTGTGTGACTGGCTAGTAGTGAATGTGGGAAATAACTAAACTCATCAAACTGACATGATAATATTTCAAGCTCAATGAATGCAGCTGGCTCTGCGACTGCATCAAATGATGGAAAATGTAAAATTATGTCCAGTAAAAAAATACAGAGCACATGCTGAGGTAGATTCTCCCAGGCCTCAAATATGACAAGGTACCTCTCACAGTACGATTGTATAGTGAAACATTGTGGGCCTACCAATTGAACAATACTACTACTCATAGAAAGGAAGGAAGTCCAAAGTAAAGTCAATGTCAGATAATTCAATAGAAAATGATTACATTCAGATTGATATCACAGTCGAAACCCACTGAACCCTGAAAAAATCCAAGAAACTAGGTGGAGACGACACAGTAATCTGGGTGCATACTCTAGGTTTAAATTCATGTACTCAACAAATTAACCCAAACTAGCCCAATAAAGTCACAAGAGGCTTAATACTTGATTGTGTGCTTTTTTATCCTTTGTCATTCATCTTATTTTGTATCAACCCATTTTAGATGCTCACTCATTTAAAAATAAATTTTCTAAATTTTGCAGTTCTATTTAAACAATGTGATATTAATTAAATTGAATGCAATAGCTACATGTAAAATGGAATGTTTTCTTCAGAAATTGAGCCATAGATCTATAAATAGTGATGCCAATTGACTTCAGAGGAAAAGTTAACTTCGTATATATAACATTTTACATGATTTGTGCCAAAGTTGCGATACATGCCTTTGATTTTATAAATCTGTTTTTAGGCAGAAATGCTTTGAATTAAAAATGCAATCCTTAATTGTTTTTATGTTGATATGAAGCCCAGCAATGTTGCATATGTCCTGACAGACAGTCATGCATGATTGCACATGATATTAATGTGTGGAGAGTTCTCTGTGCAGTTCAGAGGTACATAATATTAATTCTGAATACAGTGACACAAAATGGGGTTTCTATTAGTATGTGGAGTTTTGTAGCCTGTAGGCTAATATTGACAGCATTCATTTACCGACACAATGAGTACTGTCCGTGTTGACAGGTGCATGCATATTAACTAGTTAGAGGCAAAATACTGTGTGTACACCAGAGGATAAAATATTGTTATGGACGTAAATGTAAAAGGATGTTCATTCATGTGGATTAAGCTTGTCCACTTCCCCAGTGCACAATGAATCTGTTTTCCCTGGCAAGGAAAGTAACTGTTTTGCACTTTGGTGCCATTCAGTGGTCTTGTGGTCTTTTTCAGTAATTTTTCTAGCACCTAATTTTACTTCAACTTAAGGGAGATCAGCTCTGATTTGCAACGTAGGATATGACAAATCTATCATTGGTTTTCAAAATTTCTGTTGAACTTACTGAAATTCCATACATAAAATATTGGACCCCACTATATAACAAAATCTTACATGGTATACAAATTCAAATATTGGCATCTTTTTTCACTTCTGCACCAATTTTCTGACATTTTATCAGTGACTACACTGCAAACAACTTTTACTTAATTGTCCGTAAAGCACTTTGGAATATCCTGCTATATAGATGGAAGTCTTGCTTTCTTATTTCTTTAACTCTTTTGTCACTTCTGAGTGTATTGCAACAGAATATAATGTATGAGCCATTATATATAATAACTAGATTGTTAAAGACTACTTGGGCACAATTTTAGTTGCCAAGGCGGAGTAGGTTTGGGTTCAGCGGTGGTGGGGGAGGTGAGGATTGAATCCCCAAAAATGTCTGCATATCAGAAACCTGACATGGTCCCGCCCAGGTCCAGCTTTTAATTGGAGTGTATTCCAAGATGAAACTGTCAGCCCAATCACTTAAATAGTTAAACATACAATTAGTTGAGCCTTTAACCTAAAGTTCTGTTTTTAAGAGCCAGCACATGCTTTGTTCAAGTTGTCTTGAACCTGCCAGTGTTAACAAGGCAAAATCACAGCCATGAGTCAGTGATCAGTGAAACTGACAGGGGCAAGTCATTAAATATTGAAACTGCAGAGCTATTTCCCTGCCTATGTGAAAGGGTTATGTTCATCTGATTTCTTGAGAGTTTGCTTAAGCTGCTTTACAAATATTTTCCAACCTTTTGGAAGTCATTTCACCTACTTTGGACTTATCCACTTTGATCTGTACTTCCCTGCTGTCAGTCTTCACTGTGGCTTGGGAGCAACTTATGCAGCCTTACTATGATCTTTGATAAGGAGCAACAGGAACAGCCACGTGAACGGCAACAGCATCAGCAGCAGGAACAACAACAGCAGTTGCCTTCTCCACAGCCACTTGCTGCTCCACAGAACAGACAGGACAGACACAGAGCTCCAGCTTGAAGGATCAGCTGCATCAACATAATGGCAGGTCATTGCTGACATCTGCAGCCTCCTTTTCCTGTGGGCCAGGTGGACACACATTGTCAGTGGTGATCAAGATCACCAGGTCCCCTGAATTTCTTCACTTCCAATTCCTTCTAGGGATCTTCAGGTGATATCTGCAGAATTTCACAATTAGCTGCCCACAAGAGTGCCTTTCAGGTGATCAATGCCTTTTTTCCAAAGCCACCACTTATGTCCACTTTAATACTCATGAAGCCAGTCAGAGTCAGTGGGCTCTCCTATTTGTTGCAGAGCCTGGATTCCTACAGGTAAAGGAAAGCATTGGCTACACACACATGGCAATCAGGTTTCCTCAGATCAGCTTGGGGTATTTATCAATCAGAAGGGATGCCAGTCCCTCATTGTTCAGCTTGTATGTGACCACCAGAAGGTTATAAAGCATATCTGTGTAAGACATGCTGGGAGCAGCCATGATTCCTTCATTTTGCAACACTTATAGTTCGCAGAGGCTTTTGCACCTCCACACAGAGTGAGCAGCTGGTTCCATGGACACAAGAGCTGCCCTCTAAGGACCTGGTTCATGACTTACCACTGATAAAGAGGAGGGGTGTAACAAGGACCACATCACCACAAGGATGATCATTGAGAAATCAATTGCATTGCTGAATATGATTAAGTTGCCTGGAGAAATCTAGGCACCCTTTGGAATGTAGCAACAAGCCTGTCGACAATGGTGGTGGTCTACTGTGCAAAGCAGAACATGGCGCTGCAGGTAGGACTAAAGTTGGAGAAGGTGGTAGGGGCTGATCGCTCAGTATTTGAGGAGGAAGAGCACGAGGATGTGGAAGAGTCAGATATGTCCAGGGTTCCTGCAGCCGCTCACCTGCCTGCATGAGAAGCCCGTGATGGGCCATACCAACCCGCTTCAGGTAACATTAGCGAGTGAAGCCATATGGTACAATAATGCTAAATGCTGCCACCTCACCCGTAAATCAAATGATTCCCACATTTGATCCTTCCATCACATTCACACTCTTTTTTTCATCCTCCACTCTAGCTATACAATTTTCCTGAAGGCTGATGTCCATTTGGAATTTGGGAGGAAACAATGGAGATGGCAGGACAATGGAGATTTCAGGTAAAGTGCTTGATTCATTGAAATCGGCACAGACATAACAACATTGACATTGGCCTGAATTTTTAGCTTGGCGAGTGGGAGCGGGGCCCACTTGCCGAGGCATAAAATGACGCACGGTGACGTCGGGTGGACTCGGCGTGTCCGCTAAACTGTCGAAGGCCTATTAAGGCCATTTAAAAAGCAATTAAAGTAATAAACTGAGCTGCCAGTCCAACCTTAAGGTTGACAAGCAGGTGAAGAGCCCAGGTGGCCTTTGCATTTATCATGGAACCTCATCCACAGGTGGGCTGAGGTTTCATGAAGGGTTTATAAATTTAATAAATTTTTCCATTAATGTTCATTGACATGTCCTCAGCTTATGTGACACTGTCACATGAGGGGAAGTTAAAAATGTTTATTTTCTTTATTCAAATTTTTGAAACTTAATCTAATTTCCCTGAGGCACCTCTGTGTGTCACACTGGGTGGGCCTTAATTGGCCCACCCACATAAAATGGCAGTGTGGACCCAATCGAGGCGCTGATCGGGTTCGCACCTGCCCCCGCACAACACCCCCTGACTGGTGGAAAATTTTCCCCATTGTTACAAACACCCAAATGAATCCCCTTGTGCAATGAAGAAGTCTTCTTCTGATTTCTATTACTCTGTCCTGGCTTATCTCTGTGGCTTCAGCAGAGGTAGAGACAGGCTGCTTGTTCCCTTGTTCTGACAGATGAGATGCCCATGATGCCCAGATGTCCTCTGGGTTTTGGAGCCCGTGAGGGCCTCACCAAAGTTTCCCTCACCTACAATGTGCAGGACAGACTCGGTTATTGGAGCAGAAGGCGGCTTGAGAGGCTATGACTGACAGGTAGGTAGGGAATGAGAATTGAGAGTGTTTTGAGAAGAGTCCCCACTTCCATTTGACTTTCTCCATATTCCCCTTCATGGTTCACCCTCCCTTCCCTGCTCTCTCTCTCTCTCTCTTAGGCTGTCCCTTGGAGTTGAGTATGATTTGCTTCCACCTTAAAAATGCGTTATCAGGTGACTGAAGAGTCCAATGTGCGACCTACAGCCTCTGTCACAGGTGGGGCAGACAGTAGTCGGGGGAACGGTGGGCGGGATGCCTGGGAGCCACGCGCTCCTTTCGCTGTCAACGCTTGGCTTCAGTTAACCCTTGGCAATGAGACTTGAGGTGTTCAGCCCCTTCCGGGATGCTTTCCCTGCACTTCGGGTGGTCTTGGACCAGGGATTCCCAGATGTTGGTGGGGATGTTGCACTTTTTCAAGGAGGCTTTGAGGGTGTCCTTGAAGCGTTTCCTTTGCCCTCCTGGGGCTCACTTGCTGTAGACCGCTTGTTTTGGGAGTCTTGTGTCAGGCATGTGGACAATGTGACCTGTCCAGCAGAGCTGATCGAGTGTGGTCAATGCTTCAATGCTGGGGATTTTGGCCTCTGTGAGAACACTGATGTTGGTGTGCCTGTCCTGCCAATGGATTTGCAGGGTCTTGCGGAGGCAATGCTGGTGGTAGCTCTCCAGAGTTTTGAAGTGCCTGCTGTAGTCCACTTCTTTGAGCCATTTAGGAGGGTGGGTATGACTACTTTGTAGCCCATGAGCTTGGTCCTGGGTTTGAGGCCCTGGTCTTCAAGCACTCTCTTCCTCAGGTGGCCAAAGGCTGCACTAGTGCACTGAAGGCAGTGTTGAAACTCATCGTCGATGTCTGCCCTTGTTGACAGTAGGCTTCCAAGGTATGGAAAGTGGTCCATGTTGTCCAAGGCTTTTTCGTGGATTTTGATAACCAGGGGGGCAGTGAGGTGTGGAGGGGGCAGGTTGGTAGAGGACCTTTGTCTTACGGATGTTTAATGTAAGGCCCCTTTCCTGCTAACCAAGAGCTGGAGAGCGCTTTGTTACACTTCAGTGAAGCATTGAACAGCCAAGGTGAGGATTTTCTCCATCATATTTATTAGTCAGGACAACATGCACTTGGTTGTCTACTGCAGCTGATTTCCATGCAGGTGGCCACTCTTTCTAGGCAGGTGAACTTTAGTACTTGAGCCATCATGACACTGATGGGCTCTCCAATGTCTATCTAAAGGTATGCATTGCCTCTAGAAATGTTGACAGAATCACATGCATTTCCCGTTGCTTCTCCAGGCATGTCCTCTTTGTGGATGACTCCCTGAGACTCAACATCTGTGTGCAGCTGAGTGGAGCTAGGAGTGCTGCCCCCTCTTTTGGGGAGCTCTACACTGCTGGCCCTGTTCACAGTACCTGCTCCTGTTCACATGTGATGTGCACCTCACTATGTGACAACCTAGCTCTCTCTACTGTAGGCACCGAGGTATGTGCATGTGCATTGGTAGAGGGTGTGCACGAGTCCTTTGGGCCTCCTCTGTTGCTGCCCTTTGTTACTCTTGAAGGTCTTGTGGCAGGTGAATTGGAACTGACATGGGGAAAGGGTTCAAAGTCTACAAAGTGCGGACCTTGGCATTTCAGATAGCAGTGGCGGAAAAGCAAAATGAATGAATGTTATGTATTAAGTGGCAGTGTGATATCTGATTCTGTCACTACATATGTGAGAGACCCTCACCTCTCAATCACCTACACCATGGGCTCTGTCACCATGCTAAGCTTGAAAGCTTCCTCCTTCATAGCAGTCAGACTATGATTGCAGGGCTGCCCTCAGTTCTCTGCTTCTCCCTGGTATTCTGTGCTCTCTTCTGTAATGAGAGAAAGCAGTCAGTTATGAATGTGAGGAATGGAATGTGTGGAGAGGAGGAAATGACAATGTAGGCAGAGGGTACCTGTGAGAGATGGGTGTGGGATGTCAATAGTTGAGGGCGAGTCTGAGGCCGGGATTTTTCATGCCCACGGCGTGTTCGGTGGCATGAGTGGACAATATGGCACAATCGGTTTCACGGTGGCTTGAAGCCAGTTTGCGACTTTCCACCCAGCCCACTGTTTGCGGGCCGTGTTTCCTGCTATCGGACATCAGGAACCTCATTGTAATACATCAGCATCTCATTATTAAAGCGGGGGTAGAGGACATGACGGCGAGCCTCCGTGGCGTCCAAATGGCATTCCAATGACATGTCATTAAACCTGGGGGTTGCAGTCATTTGCCTTTTGTGGGCATCTTCCCTGCAGTAGTTGTGGGCTGGAAGTGCTGAGATGTGTGTGCACGGCTGGACTTTAAATATACCACTTAGAGTTATGAAGCGCTGAGATGATGGCATAGTGGGAGAATGAGAGCCCACCCGCCATGGAAACAGCGTGTTTCCCAGGAATACATGAGTAATGCGTCGGGTTCAGGATACAGCATGAAAACCCGCCATTGTGTTTTACCCACCATTACTGCACTTAGTGCAAACCTGGGATGATTTTGCCCTGAATGTTGAGTGTCCGTATAAGAATGTGAGGAGGTGCTTGAAAGATGTTTGGAGTTGCCAGGTGAGTTGTTCTGAGGAATTCTGTGCAGGAGAATGCTAGAGAAGACTGAGTGTGGGGATTGGCACTTATAAGTGGTATACCACTCACCTTTCCTGCCCTTAATATATCATTGCAGCTTGTATCCATGCTCAAGGGCCCACACTCCTGCTGCTCACTGCTTCAGAGACTTCCAACCACGCTATTTTATTTGTGTGCCTCTACTCCACAGAAAGCAATGCATTTCTTCAGGCCCTTGCAACACAACACCTCCAGGGAACAGTTAGTGAACCAGAGGGCAGCATCTCCATGTCTCACTTATATTCTTCCTCTTCCCCCAGCCTTTGGATGCAACCATTCTAACTCCTTTTAAATGCAGAGCTTTTCTTTGACTGGCAGGGGCAGCCATCACACCTGCACTCTGTGATTGGTCAGGAAGACTGAGTTAAGTAGTCACAGTAAAGCCTGCTGCTGGTTCCCGACCTGCTGTCGTCTTCCCTCTGTGGCTGGGCCAGTTCCATTAAAATTCCTTCCCTCAATTTTTATTAAACATAATCCCACCCCTCCACCGAAAAATTATTTTACTGCATTTCCCATCAATCCTGAACAGGTTTTTTTTTGCGAGGTAATTGACCATAGTCCACAAGGGACCATAGGCAAATCCGTCCATTGGAGAGACACAGTTGGTTCTATAGAGCTTGAGGGACATTAGCATTAAGCAAGATGAAGAGGCAGGCCTCCATAAATTACCACAGCTGGTATAGGGATTGGCGCCATTGGTGTTATTCTGCATCACACTCTAGCCATCTAGTTTACAGAATGGTTTAGCTAACAGAACCCCCCTTAATCCTGAGCAACAGGCTCTCCAGCTGCTCTTCCTTCATTTGTTTATTGCCTGCTTTCCCCAGCTCAACATGTCTTTCTGCATAATCCCAGTTTTTAACATCTCCACAGAGGGTAGTAGCATTGACCAGATCAACCAGGTTGACCTGGAATTTCCTTTACACCTCTACGAACAACCAGGAAATCATAGGGGCATTTTTCTTCATTTTCTTTGAATCCTTTAGTTTATTAGCTAATTAATGTTGGAGATCCGGAAATATTGACAATTGAGCCTCATCTAATCAGATAATGAAATGTCCCTGCTATTTTAGTTACTCATTAACAGGATGTGAGCATCGCTGGCTAGGCCAGCATTTATTGTCCATCCCTATTTGCCCTTGAGAAGGTGGTGGTAAGCTGCCTTCTTAAACCTCTGCAGTCCATGTGGCACAGTTATACCCACAGTGCTGTTAGGGAGGGAATTCCAGGATTTTGACCCAGCTACAGTGAAGGAACGATGATATATTTCCAAGTCAGGATTGGTGAATGGCTTGGAAGGGAACTTCCAGGTGGTGGTTTTCCCATATGTCTGCTGCCCTTGTCCTTCTAGATGGTAGTGGCCATGGGTTTGGAAAGTGCTGCCCAAGGAGCCTTAGCGAGTTTCTGCCGTGCATCTTGTAGATGGTAAACACTGCTGCCACTGTTCGTCGGTAGTGGAGGGAGTGAATGTTTGTGGAAGGGGTGCCAAGCAAGTGGGCTGCTTTGTCCTGGATGGTGTCAAGTCTCTTGAATGTTGTGGGAGCTACAATCACCCAGGCAAGTGGAGAGCATTCCATTACACTCCTAACTTGTGCTTTGTAGATGGTGAACAGTCTTTGGGGATTCCTCACCTTTAACCTGCTCTTGTAGCTGCAGTATTTATATGGCTAGTCCAATTCAGTTTCTAGTCAATGGTAACCCCCAGGATGTTGATTGTGGGAGATTCAGTGATGGTAATGCCATTGAATGTCAATGGGCGATGGTTAGATTCTCTCTTATTGAAGATGGTCATTGCCTGGCACTTGTGTGGCATGAATGCTACTTGCCACTTGTCAGCCCAAGCCTGGATATTGTCCAGGTCTTATTTCATTTGGACATGGACTGCTTCAGTAGCTAAGGAGTCATGAATGATACTGAACATTGCACAATCATCAACGAACATTCCCACTTCTGACCTTATGATGGAAGGAAGGCCATTGATGAAACAGCTGAAGATGGTTGGGCCTAGGACATTACCCTGAGGAACTCCTGCAGTGATATCTTGGAATTGAAATGATTGACCTCCAACAACCACAACCATCTTCCTTTGTGCTAGGTATGACTCCATCCAGTGAGGATGTTTCCCCCTGATTCCCATTGGCTCCAGCTTTGTTGGGACTCCTTGATGCCACACTCAGACAAATGCTGCCTTGATGTCAAGTGCAGTCTCTCTCACCTCCCCTCTGGAGTTCAGCTCTTTTCTCCATGTTTGAACCAAGGCTGCAATGAGGTCAGGAGCTGAATGGCCCTGGGAGAACCCAACAGAGCATCAGTGAGCAGGTTATTGCTCAGCAAGTGCTGCTTGATGGCACTGTTGATGACCCCTTCCATCACTTTACCAATAGAGATAGAATGTAGTGTGCCACGAGAATGGATATATTGGAAATGTAGTAAAAGATGGTTGGCAGTGGGGCATCTTGTGATCAAACCTCCAGGGACATGCTGAATCAGGAATCAGAGTTGGAAGCCCTAATGGGGAATGAGAATGAAAAGCAGCTGGAATTCAGGAAAATCCTAGGCTGATGATGTAAATATCAAGGGGGCACCAAGTTTCATCATTGAAAACTCAAGAGTGGCTGAATGATTTTCGAGGGAAAAACTTAGAATAAGAAGTGACTGAAAAAAGCATAAAACAATGATGGAACTATGTCACCATTCCTTCACTGTTGCTGGGTAAAAATCCTGGAACTCCCTTCCTAGCAGCACTACCTACACCACATGGACTGCAGAAGTTCAAGAAGGTGGCTCACTACTACCTTCTTAAGGACGATTAAGGATTCGCAATAATTGCTGAACTAGCCAGCGATGGCCACATCCTGTGAAAGACTAAAAGAAAACAATTAGTCTGTGGCTTCTACTTCAGTCACAGAACTGTCTTAACCCACAAACAAGTTAATTTTTTCTCCTGCATGTCCATCAAACATCCCATATGCTGATCAGTCAATATAGCACTGCAAGAGCTAAGACCACAGCTCTGTCCTATTTTAATAATTTCCATTAATGCTTAATTTATTTTTATAGGAGTCTTTATATATGAGTACTGAATTGAAACGGGAATGAAAAACTGAAAGTTAAATGCACTGAACTTTGAATTTTCACTTTTCTGGAAAATTAATTATATTTTGGAGTCGAACAGAAGTACCAAGGTAAAATGGACGACTGGATTTTACTGTAAAACTTGGGCCAGAATTTTATGTTGATCAGGTGTGCATGCCCAACCTGAACGCATGTGAAATTGCGCAAAATGACATCGGTTGTGCGTTCCGACATTATCGTGCACGTGAGCAATATTGAGATCAGCGGGCACGTGTAGGAGTCGGAGCTGTGCCCACTGACAATTAAAGGGCCAGCCAATTAAGGCCATTAAGAACCTTATTGTCCGCGATTTTATGTTGCCCATGCAATTTCACGCTCATTGCATGGCCAAAATGGGCAGGCAGGCAGCACGTTTTTAACGAAACCTCATTCAAGGGCGGGATGAAATGTCCAGTGTGAATTATAATTTAAAAAAAGATATCTTGGAACTGTTGTTTTTTGAGTTCTGCTGTCAGGTGTTTGAATGTATTGCATAGACACAGTATGGTGCATTTATTTCTTGTCATTTAACCTATATAGGTCTGCAGCTCCCTGAGGCAGCTCCGCAGCAGCTGTCTGCCTTCAGGGAGCTTGCTATGAGCACCCACCCGCACCTTCACTTTTGTCTGCGCCTGGCCTCTTCCCGCCCCCCTCCTCACCAGCACTGAGGCTGTCTCAGCATGCATTTTATGCTGGCTGGTTGTTGATTGGCCAGCCAGTGTGAAATTTTGTTTTGGGGTCGATCGGAAGCGGAAGCACATTTCACATCTGCTTCCAGGCTCACTGACTTGGCGCAGATGCCAAGCATGAAATTTAGGTCTTGGAGTTTCCATTTTCAAGAAAATCTTGCATATATATAACTCCTAATCACATGCTCAGGAGATTCTAAAAGAACGTGTCATCAATGGTTTCACTTTTGATATGTTGTAGCCAAAATACAGCAGATAAATTATATGCTGCAAAGTCCCACAAACAGTAAATGTACATATTAGCACAGCACATTGACACATTAAAGGTTTTTGTATGCCTCCCCTTCAATATTGTACTTCTCACATGGGTATAATTGTTCCATGTGACATTAGCATACTGCATTCATTTTAAATGGATAACATCTTTGTTAAAATGTAAGAAAGGTATTTCATACAATTGTGCTAAGAAAAGTTGTATACTACTATTGCATAGTGTAATTACATCCAAATAATGTGTAAATGTTTGTCAATGTTTGGTCTTGTATGTGGTAGAACTGAATATGCAATCCAGCAGAAACAATCTAAGTTACACTTGAAAAATGATATTTTAAACTGACCAATGATTTGCTCTGAAAAAGCTCAACACTGGAAGATATTTGCTGTGGCTTTGAGGGACAATATTTATGAAGCTGCATCCTTCAAGATGTATTTTTAACTATGAACACTGTTGCATTTATGAGTTTATTTAGAATATAAAGGCAGTTGGCCTGAATATTTTCTGAAATTGTATGAGTGACAACAGGCAGGTGAGTACCTGCATAGGATCATGAACAATGCCAAAGTCAGAGTTCACTGATTTTAAACTTCCACATGTGACTACAATTGGAAATGCACCTTAATCGTATTTACTAAGCTTAAACCCAAAATAGATGTATATAAAAGCTAGTGGAATATCACAGGAAAGCGCCAAAATATGTTCCTCATGAATCTTATCCTTCAAATAAAGTAAAAGAAAACACCTTTTGGGGGTTAGATTTACTAAACCCATAAAACAGGCAATGGAAATTGTGGTACGTATTTAATCTACATCCCTTCTTCCTTAGGCAGTGCCTTGGGATTAAGGATCACTTGCTTTCGCTCCATTCAAGGGGTTCTGAAATGGCTTATAAGCCTATTGTGCGATTTACAAACTCTATCACCCTATCAGGTGGTGCTTGAAGGGTTGAGTAGATTGGTTTTTTGGAAGTCAGTACGCTCCCTCTGGTGCCTCAAGTTCACCATTGCACATTCCCAACGAAGTCTCTTGATGATGCTGAAAAGAGAGACAGGCTGCCAAAGCTTTTCATCTTTCAGTCATAAGGACATAAGCAGGAAAGCTAAATTTCAAATGATCACAACAATTTATACTACAGCAAAAAAGGATGCTGATTGGTTGGCAAGTCAACTCTGATTTACCAAGGCATTGCCAAGGAGAAAGCAACAGGGAACTATAGGATTCCCATGTTCTCAGGTAATTCAAAAAAAGGTGTAAGGCTTCAACATATTCCTTTTGTTTGTAGAGCTCGTTATAGGCAGAGTACAAACCTTACTCAATCAGCCCTGCACTTACAAAACCCAGGACAAAATGTATACTGTTAGATGTGATTGAGATTGGGCAGCACTTGCTGAACAATCTTGAGTGTGCTAACAGCTACACTAACAATTGATTTAAGAGAATCAGTTAAATTCGTAACATGGCTTGCTGAAATGATATACATTGTATCAGGGATCTGCTTTCTGCAAACTGTAAATGTTCAAGCCTGCCGCCTTTTTTGAATTACCAGGGAACTTGGGGAGCCAATAGTTCAATGTTGCCTTTTCCTTGGCAATGATTCAGCCAATCAGAGTTGACTTGCCAGCCAATTAGCACTTTTTTCTCCTGCAATATAAATTGCTGTGATTGTTTGAAATTTGGCATTTTTGCATTTGTCCTGATGAATACAATATTTGGCAACATATCTCTCTTTTCAGCAATATCCAAGTTCTATACTACCAAGTGACTGTCTCTTGATGGGTCCAGTGTCTTCCTGAATGAGCCTTCTCCAATTTGGTCCGTCACAAGCCAGGGTTGCCCATGAGCTAGTGGGTATGTTTAATCACTGCCTGGATGGTTTGATGACATCCCTAAAGTGTTTCCTTTGTCCTCCTGTAAGTCTGCTGCCCTGACCCGAGTTCTGAGTAGTGCAGTTGCTTTGGGAGCCTGGTGTCAGGCATACGAATAACATGTTCCACCCTGTAGAACTGCCTTGATACTGGGCAAGTTGGCTTGGGAGAGGAAGCTGCTGCTGGAGCATTTTCTTGCCACTAGATTTGGAGGATTTTGCAAAGGCACTGCTGCTGGTATTTCAAATTTGGCTTCCCTCAGAAATTTGTTACAGTCCTCTGCATATGTCATGATGACATGCAAACCACAATCATCAACAACAGAACCATCACAGAACCTATCACAGTGAATACTAGGGTCAAACTAAGCTGTGTCATCAACTCTCTTTTCCATTTTCTTCACTGCAATGCTGCATCTGACCTCCACCAAGTTACCTACAAGCGTGGAGATAATCCACAGAACAGATGGGAATCTGTTCACCCTACCCAGCCTTCAATCCTAAACAAAACCATTCCAACATCAGTCATAGAGCATGCAGAAATGCTTGTGTGCACATTCACTCAGAAACTGAGCTCCAGGTCATTGTTGACTCCTTCTCCAAAGCATTTGAGAAAATGAGCCTTTCGCTAAATATATGAAAAATTAAGGTCCCTATCCAACCAGCACAACGCTTCCCACCATCGATTAAAATCAACGGCTGGACCATTTTCCATATCTTGGGAGCCTTCACTCGACGAAGGCAGGCATTGATGACAAAATTCCTCATCACCTCCAATGTGCTGGCTGAGGAAAAGAGTATTTGAGGACCACAAGCTCAAACTCAATACTAAGGTCATGGTTAACTAGGCAGCAGTAATCCCAATGCTCCTATCTGCTTTGGAGACTTGGACAACCTACAACAGGCATATCAAAGCACTAGAGAAATACCACCAGTGGCTGCCTTCACAAGATCCTCTAAATCCATATCCATACATTGTGTTGCAAGCAGGATGTTAATTGGTTCTACCTGCTGTTTTAAATGATTGCTGCATGCAAGTCAATGCTCATTGGCTGTACTCAGCAGTAGGGGACTCAATTTTGTGACTGGCTGATGCTACCTAATGGCAGCCTGAATCTCTTAAAGGGCTGTGGCTGCAAGAATTGGTGGGAATTCTTTGAAAAGTGCATCTGAACTATGATATGACAAGGTTTTGTTAAAGCGAAATTGTGTTTAACCAACTTATTGGAGCTCTTTGAGGAAGTAACTGTAGATAAAGGGAACCAGTGGATGTACCGTACTTTGATTGCCAGAAGGCATTTAATGAAGTGCCAATTCAAAGATTATTGTGAAAAATAAAAGCTCATTCTACAGGGGATAACATATTGGCATGGATAGAAGATTGTCTGGTGAACAGGAAGCAGAGAGTAAGCATAAATGGGTCTTTTCAGGTTGGCAAGATGTAATGAGTGGTGTGCCACAGGGATCAGTGCTGGGACCTCAATTTATATAAATTGTGCGAAGAAATTGAGGGGATGGTTGCCAAATTTGCTGATGACAAAAAGATAGGTAGGGAAAGTAAATTGTGAAGAGGACAAAAGGAGGCTACAAAAAGATATAGGTAGGTTAAGTGAGTGGGCAAAAACCTGGCAAATGGAGTATAATGTGGGAAAATATGAAATTGGCAAGAATAATAAAAGAAGCATAGTATCTAAATGGTGAGAGGTTGCAGAGCTCTGAGGTGCAGAGGGACCTGGGTGTCCTCGTACATGAGTCACAAAAGGCTAGTAAGCATGTACAGCAAGTAATTAGGAAAGCTAATAGAATATTATCATCTATTGTACAGGGAATTGAGTACAAAAGTAGGGATGTTATGTTTCAGTAGAACAGAGCATTATTGAAAGCACCTTGAAGTGTTGCTTATAGTAACCTTATTTAAGGATGGATGTAAATGTGTTGGAAGCAGTTCAGGGAAGATTTACCAGAACAATAACTGAAATGGGCAGGTTGTCTTATGAGGAAAGGTTGGACAGACTTGGCTTGTACCTGCTGGAGTTTGGAAGAGTAAGAGGCGACTTGATTGAAACCTTTAAGATCCTGAGGGGTCTTGACAGGATGGATGTGGAGAGGATATTTCCTCTTGTGGAAGAACCTAGAATTACAGGTCACTGTTTTAAAATAACAGAGATGAGGCAAAATCTTTTCACTCAGAGGGTCGTGAGTCCTAGGAATTCTCTTCCTGAAAAGGTGGTGGCAGCAAAGTCTTTGAATATTTATAAGTCAGAGGTGGCTAGATTTTTGGTAAACAAGGGGATGATAGATTATTAGAGGGAGGTGAGATGCAGGTTTCAGGTTACCAACAGATCAGCCATGACATTATTAAATGGCAGAGCGGGCTTGAGGGGTTGAATGGCCTACTCCTGCTCATTGTTCGTATGTTCATATGTTCATATGTAACTCGAACATGCGAGAGCGTGAGCACCAAGGTTTCCTGACAATGCACTGGAGCTCGTATTGCAAGGTTCTGGAATGCACTACCTCATCTCCTCCAAGTGCAACAGCAAGTTATTTGTGCTTCTTTCAATTTAGTATATTGTATTCACTATTCATGATGTGACTTGCTCTACAGTAGGGAGACCAAGCATAGACTGGATAACTGCTTTGCGGAACATCTCCATTCAGTCCACAAGCATGACCTGAGCTTCTGTCCCATGTCACTTTAATTCTCCACCTTGCTCCCACTCTGGCCTTTCTGTCCTTGGCCTGCTGCAGCGTTCCAGTGAAGTTCAATGCTTGCTTAGGGAACAGCACCTTATCTTCTGAGCTCAATATTGAGCTCAACAACTTGAGATCATAACCTCTGCCTCCATATTGTTCTATATGTTTTTTTTTCGGGGGGGAGGTGGTTTTGCTGGCTACTTCTTCATGTTGCATTTAGATGGCTGCTATATAGCATTTCGTAATTTCCATCACTCCTTGCCTAATGTAGACGCAGGACGGAATCATCCCAGATTTGCACTAATTGTGATATCAGGCGGGAAAAAGGATGTTTTACCCACTGGCCACAATGGCGGTTTTTTACACCATTTTGTCCCAATCCCGCCTCATTAATCAGGCATTGCTGGGAAACCTGCCAGTTTGCTGGTGGAGCATCATCTCATTTGTCCACTCCACCATCAACTCAAGGCTTCAGTAAACCAACCGCCATATTTAAAGGCTGCCCCTGCAAAGAACTAACACTCATCAAGGGATCGGAAACTGCTGCAAACTATTGGCTGCCAAAGGGAGGAAAAATGCTGCTGCCAGATTTACTGACGCCTCCTCTCAAGCGCCTGCTGGATGCAGTGGAGGCCTGCTGCGATGCCCTCTACCCTCGTCTTGGGCAAAGACCAGCAAGCAAGGTCACCAATCCTGCTTGGGCTGTGGGGGCAGCAATGGTCAGTGCAAACATCCTACAAAAGAGGACAACCACCCAGTGCAGAAAGAGGATGAATGATTTCCTCTGTTCTGCCAGGATAAATTGCTCTTCTCATTACTCTCAACTCACACACTCACAAACCCATTACATCCACAGGGATCTCACTCACTGCCAGTTCAACGGACATCACCATTCACTCTTTCACACACACCTTCATTGTCTTCATCCCAACCATGGCACCACTTAACACCCAAGCATGCCAGGATTACTTATCATCTAGACTGACAAGTGTCCTGCTTAGACTCTATCCATCTGTACTCATGCAGGACAAGCTGGCACATAACAAAATAGAAAGGTCGCAGACTGATGGAAAATGCCTGAAGTCAAGGTCCTCATGGACTTTCAAATTAGAGTCATCCAACTGGCTGGTGAGGATCTGGACTATTCCTGTGCTGACGGTGAGGTCGGTGGTGCTCCGCCAAGTAGGGTCCAGCAGAGCAACATCCATCAGACAACTATGCTGTGAGTGATGTGTCCTGTTTCACAGGCCACTGCCATGCACTAATTATCTCTCCTTGCTTTCGCAGGTACATCTGGAAAACTGCCAAAAGGATTAATGACCCAGGTCCTCAACTCAAGCCTTGAAAGCAGCTTGGATGAGGAATCTGCTAAAACCCCAACTGAAGACCCTTCACAGCACTCACCCATACTCTCCATCAGATCAGGGACACACACGTAGGTGGGACTTAGTTCTTAAGTAGCCACAGGGCCACAATCTGGTGAGCACATCACACTGTCTGATCCACAGCAGGTGGAGGCAGGGCTTCCCTCGGACCAGAAATCTGCTGAGTCTGGATGACTGGACTGGGTCACACCTCAGTTGCTGGAGATGCAAAGGCAAACTCAGGAACATCAGGAAGGGATGTCTGCTGCACTCCTCAGATTGCAAGGCACAATGAAGGAGTCCGTCCACCTTCAGTCTGGGATAATAGCGTCAACATACCAGTGCACCAAGATCAACACTGGTAGAATGGCAGCTGCCATGAAGACCTTGGTCCAGGGCATCGGTCCTACACTGCTGCGTGGGCTCAACTCCATCACCAACATCATGGCTGGCCTCCAACAGTGTCAACTGGAGAAGAGTGCAGGACAGCTCGATCTCACTCCAGTTTTCCCTTCTCCTCAAGGAGTCAGCCAGGGGCCCTTGAGCACCCATAGGGAGGAGAAGCAACAGGTGCACAGCCCGGGGCTATCCACCCAGGTGACTTCAGGAGTGCTCAGCCACTCCAACTCCCCTCTTCCTGTGACCCAGCAGCTCCAGCTCCACAGGCTGAAGAGGGTGTCACTGCCACACAGCAGAACCCTGAAAGCAGGCCGGGGCCCTCCAGAGGATGCCCATCAAGGACATCATAGACAGGGCATAACCGTCAGCAGGCTGCCTCCACCTTCCCTGTGGATATCGGGGGGGGGGCACCAAGACATAGCAGCAGGGTTAGGGAGGTTAAGAAGATGTAACTCTTTCAAGTTAAAACCAAGTAAACTAAATTAACAAAATTGGGATAAATCAGGCACAGCCCCTAATTCAGGTCAGCTGTAAAACCAAGAACAAAGTTTAAAGGAAACTTACAAACTTTAAATCAAAATGTGATTAAAGGGGTCAACAAAACACCCCAGTCCCCGCAGTGCCCACCGAGCACGGAAGGCCTCGAGAGTGCCAGCAGACACCGCGTGCTCCCTCTCCAGGGACATCCGGCAGCGAACGTAGCCGCAGAAGAGGGACAAACAATCGGGCGGGACTCCCCCGTCGATCACCCGCTGCCTGGACCTGTTAATGGCCAACTTGGCCAGGCCCAGGAGCAGGTTCACGAGGAGGTCCTCTTCCTTCCCGACCCCCTTCCGCACCGGGTGTCCATAGATCAGGAGCGTGGGGCTGAAGTGCAAACAAAACATCAATAAAAGGTTTTTCAAATAACTAAAAAGGGAGTGCAGCCTAGCACACCCTATATATGCATGGTCCACAGACTCCACAAGACCGCAAAAATGGCATGTGTCCTGGGAGTCCATGAACCTATGCATCCTACGATTATAAGGGACGTTAGAAAGATGTAACTCTTTCGAGTACAAACCTGTTTCCATCTGTTTCAGATGAAGTTACATTGTTTCATAGTTTGCCATTGTGAGATTTGAACTCTTGATCTTAGGTTTACAAACCCAGTACCATAACCACTTGGCTATTTAGGCCAAGCCTGTTAAGAAGATGTAACTCTTTTGAGTATACAAAGTTCCTCCCTAGGGAGGGGGTGGGGAAAACCATTCCCCTATAACTATTTTGAGTACAAACACATTTCCATCTGTTTCAGATGAAGTTACATTGTTTCATAGTTTGCCATTGTGAGATTTGAACTCTTGATAATCTTTTAAATGAAAACCAAATCAACAAAATTGGGATAAATCAGGCACAGCCCCTAATTCAGGTCAGCTGTAAAACCAAGGACAAAAATTTAAAGGAACCTTACAAACGTTAAATCAAAATGTGATTAAAGGGGTCAACAAAACACCCCAGTCCCCACGGTGCCCACCGAGCACGGAAGGCCTCGAGAGTGCCAGCAGACACCGCGTGCTCCCTCTCCAGGGACATCCAGCAGCGAACGTAGCTGCGGAAGAGGGACAAACAATTGGGCGGGACTCCCCCGTCGATCGCCCGCTGCCTGGACCTGTTAATGGCCAACTTGGCCAGGCCCAGCAGCAGGTTCACGAGGAGGTCCTCCTCCTTCCCGACCCCCTTCTGCACTGGGTGCCCATAGATCAGGAGCGTGGGGCTGAAGTGCAAACAAAACATCAATAAAAGGTTTTTCAAATAACTAAAAAGGGAGTGCAGCCTACAACACCCTATGTATACATGGTCCACGGACTCCACAAGACCGCAAAAAGGGCACGTGTCCTGAGAGTCCGTGAACCTATGCATCCTCTTATTATAGGGGACTGCTGCATGCAACACCCTCCAACTCAGATCCCCGATAGAAAGGGGGAGAACACCTCCGTAGAGGGCCTCCCATCGGGGGCCTCCGCCGCCGGACAGCAACAAGGCACGCCAGGGCGTGTCCGGTCGATGGACAAGGGCGAGAAAATGGAAGGTGTGCAGCAGCAGTCCGTACAAAAAGCCCCTCTTTGCCGTGCCAAAAGGCACGGAGGACATGTCCCCGAGGCAGCTCATATTGCGGGGCACCAGCACCCAAGGGAGGGTTCGGGGCTTGGGGCCAATGTGGAATTCTGTCCGAACAGGGGAACGCTCAGACGGAAGACCACCGCGCACCTGGGCCACCTCAAGACCCAAAATAACGTCGGGTCCGAGCACGACCGTTCTCAGGTCTTGGATGGCATCGGCTGTGACCTGGACACTCACAGACGCGCGTCACGCCAACTCCTGCGGGATCATCCAGCCCAGTCCTCCGCCACCCAGCACGTCCCCGATCCTGGTCACCCCTGCGGCCACAGCCCTCCTCTCCGCCAACCACTGAAAAGGACGGAGGGGCGGATTCCTGAGCAGCAGCTCTCTGACTATAGCCGCTACTCCTGACGGGGGAGAGCTGCGTCGCGAGGCGACCACTTTCCAGACTTTGATCAGGTCCTGGTAAAAAACGGGCAATGCCTGCAAGGAGCCACCGAGGCCCAGCTGTTCTATAAACAGGAGCTGCACGTCATAATTCAGGCCGTGCACCTGACGGAAGAAATACGTCATCAGGGCACACCATCTAGGAGGAGGCTCGACGTAGAGGTATCGCTGCAGGGTCTGAAGGCGGAAAGTCACCACCTGTGTGCTTAGGCACACTAGCGCCTGACCACCCTCCCTAAGCGGGAGACTCAGAACCTCGGCAGCGACCCAGTGCAATCTTTTGTCCCAGAAGAAGTCGACTAACAATCTCTGGATTCTTGTGACAAAGTCCGGGGGAGGGGTCAAAGTGACCAGCCGATACCACAACATGGCGGCGATCAGCTGGTTTATGACCAGAACTCGACCTCGGTAAGATAGCACTCGGAGCAGTCCTGTCCAGCGCCGCAGGCGAGCGGTGACTTTCGTCTCCAGTTCCTGCCAGTTTGCCGGCCAGGATTCCTCAGCAGGGCAGAGATGGACCCCCAGGTAGAGGAGGCTGGTCCTGCTCCAGGTGAAAGGCCTGAGCTCCTCGGGTAGGGGATCCATCTGCCACTGACCGACCAGGAGTCCAGAACATTTACCCCAGTTGATCCTGGCAGAAGAAGCGGCAGAGTAGACCTCCTGGCACTTGCGCATCCTCCGCAGGTCAGCCGGGTCACTAAACATAAGGAGCACGTCATCGGCATAAGCCGAAAGGACCACCCCGATGCCCGGCCCGCGCAGAACCAATCCCGACAACCTCCTCCTCAAGAGGCGCAGGAAAGGCTCCATGCAAATAGAATACAACTGGCCAGACAGGGGGCAGCCCCGACGTACCCCTCTCCCAAAGCGAAGGGGCGCCGTCAGGGACCCGTTAACCTTCACTAGACACTCCGCGGCGGTGTACAGAAGTCGGATCCGGGCGACAAAATGCGTCCCGAACCCGAACGCTCGCAGAGCTCCGAGTAAGTATCCGTGATCCACCCTGTCGAACGCCTTCTCCTGATCGAGAGACAGGAAGGCGCTCGACAGACCAGCCCTCTGGGAATGGTGGATGATGTCCCGGACCAGATGGATGTTATCATAAATGGTTCGGTCCGGGACGGTGTAGGACTGGTCAGGGTGGATCATGTGGTCCAGCACGGTGCCGAGCCGAGAAGACATGGCTCGGGCGAAGATTTTGTAGTCCGTGCTGAGGAGGGAGACCGGGCGCCAGTTTTTAAGAAGGCGGAGATCCCCCTTCTTCGGCAGCAGGGCAATCACGGCCCTGCGCCACGAAAGGGGCATCTCCCCGGTAGCAATGCTCTCCCCCAGGACCCCCGCGAAGTCACTCCCCAAGACGTCCCAGAACGTCCTGAAGAACTCCACGGTCAGCCCGTCTAGTCCCGGGGATTTGCCCCTAGAAAGACCGTCGAGTGCACCGGTCAGCTCCCCCAGACTTATAGGGGAGTCGAGCTTTCCGGCGCACTCCGGGCTGACCTGCGGCAGGTCCTCCCACAAAACTCTGCAAGCGTCCTCGCTGGACGGATCCGGAGAGAACAGGGCAGTGTAGTAATCTCGGGCGATGGCCCTGATGCCCTCCGGATCCGAGACAAGGGATCCGTCGTCGGCCAGCAGCGTAAAGAGCTGCTGACGGACCCCGTGCCTTTTTTCCAGCGAGTAGAAGAAGGGGGAGCCGCGGTCCATCTCCTTGAGGAATCGGATCCGCGACCTCACGAACGCGCCCTGAGACCCGACCAGTTGCAGGTCCCGCAGCGCGCCCTTCTTCTCATCGTACACCCACCGCAGGGCCGGGTCCGCATCAGGCTGACGGAGACGTGCCTCCAGGTCGAACATCTCCTTCTCCAACTCCTCGACCCTGGATTTGCGACTATTTGTCGACCCCTTCACGTACTCTTGACAGAAGACTCGGACGTGGGTCTTGCCCACATCCCACCATAGCCTCAAGGAGGGGAAGCCTCCCCGCTTCCTTCTCCAGCTGGCCCAGAAACGACGGAACGAGTTCAGGAACCGCTGGTCCTCCAACAACAGGTTGTTAAAATGCCAGTACGCAGACCCCGTCCGAGCGCAGAACGAAGTGAGCTCTGCCCACACCAGACGGTGATCCGTGCACGGAACCTGCTGTATAGAAGCAGCCGGAACGCAGGACACGTATGCCTTCGAAACGTAAAGGCATTCGAGTCTGGATGCTCCGACTCCAGGTGACACAAAGGTGAACACGCTGGAGTCAGGATGGAGATTTCGCCAGACGTCCACTAAGTCGAAGGACCTGACCAGGCCCCGCAGCTTACTCACACCTCGCGTGCAGTGTGGGGTACCGTGACGGTCCCGGACCCCGAGGGTGCAATTGAAATCCCCCCCGAGGACGATGCACTCGCCAGCGTCGATGGAGCCGAGATGAGTGGACACTTCTTCAAAGAAGCTCGCTTGCTGCTGCGTGCCATGGGGAGCGTACACATTCACAAAGTGAAGCACCGCCCCCCCCCAGACGCACAGTCAGGTGCTGCAACCGGCCTGGCACCGGCTCCTTGACCCCCAAGGTCTCCGGCTGAAAATGCGGGGCCAACAAGAGGAGCCACTCCAGGAGCCACGTGGCTTCGTCTCCCAGAACGGTATGGGTTTCTTGCAGGAAGCACAACGCATACTTCCCGTCCCTGAGGACCGAGAAGTTCTGGAACCTGCGCTGTGCGCCCCTGCTGCCGCGGATGTTGAGGCTGTCTATAGTCGTCTTCATTGTCAAAGGTACATCAAACATTCACCTTAAGTAATTAAAAAGAAGAAGAGGACTTTTTAGTCCTTCCTCTCCTTCAGGAGCCCAGCGAGAAAAGTTTGGACCCTCCGCCGCGCATTCCTATCCAACTCGGGAGACTTGAGAGCCTCGCGAGTGGACCAGAACACCAGCGGAAACGAATGCCACCGGTCCAAGGCCAACTGAACCCTGTCTCGGCGACCGCGGTGCCCCGACAAAAAGTCCCGGAGTTCCCTTGGGGGGATGAGGGGGGAGTCAGTGGAGGGCACCAGGGGATCCACCGCCTCGCTTGAGAGCGACTCCGCGTAATCCCCAACGCTCACCACCGACACCCCGTCCTCCTCCGGGTCGTTGCCTCCAGCTTCCGACCCCTCCCCCGCATTGAGTATGGGGGCTGATTCGGAGCTGCCAGCTGGCTCTATCTGTGCCTCGATCCCACCCCCAGGGTCAAGGCCAGAGGAGTCCTCTCTGGTCTCCTCTAAACTTTTTGGGCCAGAGGGCAGCGGCAGTTCTGATGCCCGCTCTCCTCCTGGCACCAGGTCGTCCGAGAAGCTCAGGACAAGCTCCTGACCTAAACATAGGATGCCCGGTGTCAAGGTTTGGGAGGGAGCGGGAAGGCCCTCCTTTTCGCCGCCACCCAATGACCCATTAACATTGTTAAAAACTTCAAATCTGCAGTCCCCCAACGAGCCAGAAGGTACCTCGGGGGTGTTAAGTGCCCTGGAGTCGGACACCACCACAAGGGAGGTGCCCTCAGTGACCCCCGAGGGGCCCTGTTCAGGGGACTGCAGCAGACTGGTAGGGGGAACAGTGGTAGGGGTAGGGGTTTCGGGTTCCCCCAGAGGGCAGGGCGAGGTTTTACTGGGTGGAGACGCCACCACCTCTTCATCAGGGGAAGGGACACACCCAACTTCTTCAGTTTGGGCGTCACCCACTTCCTCCTCCGAAGCGTGACGTCTCTTCCGGGTCAGGCTGGGGGCTAGGGAGACCTCCATTTCCGAGGCCCCCTCCTCCTTGTCCAGCCCTCCTGGACACTCCACCCTCTGGGTTCTCAATGTTTGTTTCCCTGGCTCGGGGTCCCGCGTCTTCTCCCCGCCGGCCCCGGGAGCACGCGCAGGGACGACGCCGGGCCCAGCACTTGGCGCCTTAGCGCCCACAGACCCGGGAGCACACGCGGACACGACGCCGGGGCCGGATGATGTTTTTTCCCCCGAGCCGGTTTTTCCATGTGTTTGGGGGGTTTGGGGCGCTTCACGGACTGCCTCCAAATTTCGGGTCTTCCTCCGCGCCTTCTTACGGCGCGGGGGCTCTCCCCCCGCCTCACCAGTAGCTGAGATGGCAGCTGCTGCCGGGGTCGCTTCCCCTTGCGGGGAGGGAGATGGAGTGGTGGTGGGGGGAGGAGGGGCGGTGCCAGCCGCGGCCGCTTGGGTGGGGCTCGTGGCCTTGGAGGCGGGGCAGTTCTTTCTTATGTGCCCCACCTCCTTACAGGCATGGCACCGCACGCCCTCCGCGGTCCAGAAGACCCGATAGGCAGTCCCCTCAAAATTAACTGAGAAGGCCCCCTCCAGGCACTCCTCCCGGGCCAAGCGGACGAAAACCTGGCGCCAGTAGGAGTACACGTGGCGGAGGGCCGAGTCTTTGAGGCCGAGCAGGACTGGCGCAACCCCTGACCTGACCTCCCCCAGCTTATTAAGGTGGGGGAGGAGGAGCCCACATGGTATAAAGGGCGGGACATTTGAAATAACAATCTGCTGGGCGGTGGCCTCAAGGGGATCCACCGCCAGAAAAGTCCCGCCCACAGTGAGCCCCTTCTGCAGGGCGAGTTGCACCGCCCTCTCGGACCTCAAGAAAAAGATGGCCCTCCCATACATCTTTGAGGCCGCGACAATGACTGAGGGGCCGACAACCCCAGCCATAGCCTTAACGCAGGCCTCAATAGTCATCTCAGGGTGAGCGTAGCATTTTACCCCGAGGGCCCTGGTGAGGAGACGGAATGGCGACAGGGCAGCGGGAGCAGCAGGAGCTGCAGAAGCAGCCATCCCCGCATAGGTCTTTTTTGTAGGCCCTGCCACCGGTGACAAAGCCGCCTCCACATTAGCCCTCGAGGGCCCGTCCACAGGAGATGTTGAACTGGCCTTAGGGCCAGAGCCACACCCACCCTGGGAAGGATTGGCCATTTTTTTTTTAAATTATATATATTTTTTTATATATATATATATTATTTTTTAAATATACAATGTTCCTCCCTAGGGAGAGAGGTAGTAATAACCTCCCCCTTTTGTACAGGAGAGGAGAGGAGGGAGAGGAGTGAAGGACAGGGAGGCACAGGAGGGAGAAGGGAAGGGTCCAGGTGGGTGTCACCAATGAAAGGTGGACGTTGGGTGGGGGCCTGATGATCTTCTTGCAGGGGGAGGCGATGTCTTCACCAGCCACCGCTGGCCTTATTGGGAAAGGGCTGGGTGTGGGGTGGGGGGGGGGTAGCAGAAAGGTGGTGTAACCACACACCCCCCTCTCTTCGTTCCCCAAACCTTCCTGCAGTCTTCTTTCCTCCCCCTACAAAACACAGTCCTTTATTGCCCCCACCTTACACAAACAATAATGTTGGACACCCACCTAGGATGTTGTTTTTAGACACAGTCCTGGCCTCCTGGCCTTCCTGTCCTGCACCAGCAACAGAAGCTGTTCTTCTTCTCTCCCTCTCTCTCCTTTTGCTCCACAGGGGCAGGTCCAGCAGCAGCAGCAGCAAACACCCTCGAGTGCAGGAGCAGCAGCAGCAGCAAACACCCTCGAGTGCAGGGGCAGCAGCAGCAGCAAACACCCTCGAGTGCAGGAGCAGCAGCAGCAGCAAACACCCTCAAGTGCAGGGGCAGCAGCAGCAGCAAACACCCTCGAGTGCAGGTCCAGCAGCAGCAAACACCCTTGAGTCCAGGAGCAGCAGCAGCAGCAAACACCCTCAAGTGCAGGTCCAGCAGCAGCAAACACCCTCGAGTGCAGGAGCAGCAGCAGCAGCAGCAAACACCCTCGAGTGCAGGTCCAGCAGCAGCAGCAGCAAACACCCTCGAGTGCAGGGGCAGCAGCAGCAGCAGCAAACACCCTCGAGTGCAGGTCCAGCAGCAGCAGCAGCAAACACCCTCGAGTGCAGGTCCAGCAGCAGCAGCAAACACCCTCGAGTGCAGGAGCAGCAGCAGCAGAAACAGTTGAAACACAGAGGAGCAGCAACACCAACACCACACACCTTCCCTCCTCAGTATCAGGAAACAAACTGAATCCACAATTGCCTCCACGAGATCATTAAAAAGATGAACTCTTGATCTTGGGGTTATAAACCCAGTATCATAACCACTTGGCTATTTAGGCCAAGCCTGTTAAGAAGATGTAACTCTTTCGAGTACAAACATGTTTCCATCTGTTCCTATTCAGATGAAGTTACATTGTTTGCCATTGTGAGATTTGAACTCTTGATAATCTTTTAAATGAAAACCAAATCAACAAAATTGGGATAAATCAGGCACAGCCCCTAATTCAGGTCAGCTGTAAAACCAAGAACAAAGTTTAAAGGAAACTTACAAATTTTAAATCAAAATGTGATTAAAGGGGTCAACAAAACACCCCAGTCCCCACGGTGCCCACCGAGCACGGAAGGCCTCGAGAGTGCCAGCAGACACCGCGTGCTCCTTCTCCAGGGACATCCGGCAGCGAACGTAGCCACGGAAGAGGGACAAACAATCGGGCAGGTCTCCCCCGTCGATCGCCCGCTGCCTGGACCTGTTAATGGCCAACTTGGCCAGGCCCAGGAGCAGGTTCACAAGGAGGTCCTCCTCCTTCCCGACCCCCTTCCGCACCGGGTACCCATAGATCAGGAGCGTGGGGCTGAAGTGCAAACAAAACATCAATAAAAGGTTTTTCAAATAACTAAAAAGGGAGTGCAGCCTACAACACCCTATGTATACATGGTCCACGGACTCCACAAGACCGCAAAAAGGGCACGTGTCCTGAGAGTCCATGAACCTATGCATCCTCTTATTATAAGGGACTGCTGCATGCAACACCCTCCAACCCAGGTCCCCGATAGAAAGGGGGAGGACACCTCCATAGAGGGCCTCCCATCGGGGGCCTCCGCCACCGGACAGCAACAAGGCACGCCAGGGCGTGTCCAGTCGATGGACAAGGGCGAGAAAATGGAAAAGTAACTCTTTCGAGTACAAACACGTTTCCATCTGTTCCCATTCAGATGAAGTTACATTGTTTCATAGTTTGCCATTGTGAGATTTGAACTCTTGATCTTGGGGTTACAAGCCCAGTACCATAACCACTTGGCTATTTAGGCCAAGCCCAGGCATAAACACGTTTCCATCTGTTTATACAGATGAGGTTACATTGTTTCATAGTTTTGCCATTGTGAGATTTGAACTCTTGATAATCTTTTAAATGAAAACCAAATCAACAAAATTGGGATAAATCAGGCACAGCCCCTAATTCAGGTCAGCTGTAAAACCATGAACAAAGTTTAAAGGAAACTTACAAACCTTAAATCAAAATGTGATTAAAGGGGTCAACAAAACACCCCAGTCCCCGCGGTGCCCACCGGGCATGGAAGGCCTCGAGAGTGCCGGCAGACACCGCGTGCTCCCTCTCCAGGGACAGCCGGCCGCGAACGTAGCCGCGGAAGAGGGATAAACAATCGGGCGGGACTCCCCCGTCGATCGCCCGCTGCCTGGACCTGTTAATGGCCAACTTGGCCAGGCCCAGGAGCAGGTTCACGAGGAGGTCCTCCTCCTTCCCGACCCCCTTCCGCACCGGGTGCCCATAGATCAGGAGCGTGGGGCTGAAGTGCAAATAAAACATCAATAAAAGGCTTTTCAAATAACTAAAAAGGGAGTGCAGCCTACCACACCCTATATATGCATGGTCCACGGACTCCACAAGACTGCAAAAAGGGCATGTGTCCTGAGAGTCCATGAACCTATGCATTCTCCTATTATAGGGGACTGCTGCATGCAACACCCTCCAACCCAGGTCCCCGATAGAAAGGGGGAGGATCCCTCCGTAGAGGGTCTCCCAACGGGGGCCTCCGCTGCCGGATGGCAACAAGGCACGCCAGGGCGTGTCCGGGCGGCGGACAAGGGCGAGAAAATGGAAGGTGTGCAGCAGCAGTCCGTACAAAAAGCTCCTCTTTGCCGTGCCAAAAGGCACAGAGGGCATGTCCCCAAGGCAGCTCGTATTGCGGGGCACCAGCACCCGAGGGAAGGTTCGGGGCTTGGGGCCAATGTGGAATTCCGTCCGAAAAGAAGATGTAACTCTTTCGAGTACAAACACATTTCCATCTGTTTCAGGTGGAGTTACATTGTTTCATAGTTTGCCATTGTGAGATTTGAATTCTTGATCTTGGGGTTATAAACCCAGGACCATAACCACTTGGCTATTTAGGCCAAGCCTGTTAAGAAGATGTATTTGCACAGCCTGGGCATGGGTGTTAATCACTAGTACAGAATGTTCACTTTTATAAATAAACTCCCAAGAATCTCTCCATGCCTATGGCTCCTTGCTCTGGTGAGCAGTGTTCTTGCCGCTCAGATGTGAAACCTTGGTCCCTGCACAAGATAAAGGCAGGCGTCGCAGTCCAGTGTCTCTTCCCCATGCTTTGTGTAGCTTTCCAAGCACACTGGTGGTGTGTCTTCACTGTCATTGATCATACCAGTCATGTCTGCACCTTGATGGGGCTTATCATTGCTACCAGAATGTCCTGGGCCGGCGGCACAGAGTTCAATCATTCTCTTTGTGCGTTCCCAGTGCCTTTGAGGTGCGGCTGGACCCCCATCTCAACAGCTTCTGTGTCCGGTGACAGTGTGGTCCTGAAGGGTTCAGCTCAGGAAGGATACCTTAGGATCAGGAGAAGTTAAAGTTTCCCCACTGCATCTCCATGATATGACCCTGTTCACAGGGTGCAAGCGAGGTGCCATCAGCCAGACAGGAGTCAGGCATTCATATAAGCTATGTGAGGAGCTATGGAGTGTCCCCACTGCATGTCATCATCATCCTCCTGGAATGTAGGGACTATGGGCATCCGCTGTGTCTCCATGACAGTAGCCTTATCACAGAGGGTATGTGCGCTGCCATCAGCCAGACTGGAGTCAAACATTTACCGATGCAATGTGAGGATCTATGGGGTCTCCTCATGTTGTCATCATCCTTCACAATCTAGTGGCTGTGAGTGCCTCCTGAGCATTCGTGCCTCGTCTGGCCAGTGCAATGGCCTCATCGCCATCATCCTCACCTTTGAGGGCCTCCTCACCCACATCCCATGGACATCCTCCTCATTGGAGGGGACATGCGGCTCCTCCATCTCCTCCTCAGCCAGCTCCTCCCCCTGCTGCAGCGCCAGGTTATAAAATGTGCAGCAGGTGATGATGATGGCTTCCTCTGCGAACTGTATTGCAGGGCTCCACCAGACCAGTCCAGGCACCAGAACCTCATTTTCAACATTCCGATGGTTTGCTCCACCAAGTTGCGAGTTGCAGCATGAGCCTCATTGTACCTTCTCTCGGCTGCAGTCTGAGGTCACCACAAGGGTATCATCAGCCACGTACTCTGCAGGTAGCCCTTGTCCCCGAGGAGCCTCTGTGGACCCTGCAAGATGTCAGGGTTCTGGAACCTACTGAGAATGTAGGAGTCATAGACACTTCTTGGATATCATGCACAGACCTGCAGCATGTGTTATGGTGGTTGCAGACCAGCTGAACATTAAGCTAGTGGAAGCCCTTGCAGTTGACATGGTTGACTGGTTGTTGCCATGGAGATCTGAGCATATCGATGGCACCCTTCACCTGTGAGAAACCTGAGGCCTGAGCAAATTCCAACGTTCTTGCTTCCTGGCTCTCCTGATCCTGGGCGAAATGCACAAATTTGTGTGTTTTTGCAAAAATGGCATCCGTGACCTCCCGGATGCATTTGTGCATGGAGTCTTGTGAGATCCTGCACAGATCACATGTGAAGCCCTGGACAAAGCCGCTGGTGTAAAAATTGAGCGCCACGGTCACTTTCATGGCCACTGGCAGTGGATGCCCTCCATGTGGCGCCAAATCCTGCAACAGGTGGCAGATGTGACTGACCAGTTCCCTAAACATGCGCAGTCTTTGGCGACACTAATTCTCAGTCATCTGCAGGAAAGTCAAGCGCCATCTATAGACCCTAGGATTAGCTAGATGCAGACCAGCTAGGGCTCGCTATGGCTCAAAGCAGCATGCACAGAACCCCCAGCCACCCCTTCTTCTTGAGGGTGCTCTCCTCCCTTTGTCCAGCCAGGCGCCTCCATCATTCCCTTCTTCATCTCCACTCTCTGTAAGCCATGAGGCATACAGCTAGGTCACCAGGCTCCATGCTCCTGATGCACCCTTCCCTCCTTCAGGATGAAAGAGAGAGACACGTGGGTTAGCTTGGGTATTCTAAGAACCTCTGTTGATTAGGTCTGAAGGCTCCTTAACACTTCCCAGAGAGTGCTAATCACTACTTGGATAGCCAGAGTTTAGTGCACTGCATGGCTGTCTGAAACCCCACCCACCTCTGCCCCACTCCAGGCCATTAGATAAGGGATGGTAAAAGGTTGTTTTAATATGTCTGATTCCATTCAGATCCATAAATTTCTGAAACTTATGCTGGTAAAAAGTGGTGCCATTATCTGAAAAATTTCAGGTAGGCAATGTATGCTGAAACTGTGACATTGCTTCTGTACAGTTTAGTTTGACATTGGGGACTTTTGACTTCATATACATACATCCATTTGGCATGCACATCTACAATTAGCAAGAACATGGTACACAAGAATGGTCCTACATAATCAATATGCAATTTAACCCAGGGTTGACCAGGCCACTCACACAAATGTGGGGGAGCTGGAACAGGCAACTTCTGTTGTTGCTGACAATAGAGACAGTGCTTGACCAAGTTTTCAATATCTCCCTCAATGCCTGGCCACCATAAATAGCTTTGTGCAAGCATTTTCATTTCTGATATGGCCGTGGGCACTTTGGAGTTCTGTCAAGAGCAGCTCTCTGCCTTGTGGTGGGACCACCACTCTTGACACCCACAACAAAATCCCTTCTTCCATCTGTCTGACATTGAATGGTCTCAGTTCTTCAGATACAGGCAAGTTTGGCCGTCCTTTTAAGACAAAGTCTCTGACCTTCGATAATGTTGGATCTCTGTCCAATTTCTAATTTGTTTCACACACACAGGCGAAGAATCTAAGAAATTTAATAATAGCACTAATGCCTAAGGAACGGGACTATGCACAATACTGTCTGGCAATGGAAGATGGCTGAGTGCATCAGCAGTTGCAATGTGTAGGCCAGGACGGCACATAAAAGTATACTCGTATGCAGATAATGTCAGAGCCCATTGTTGTATTCTTGTTGATGTTATTGGCGGGGTGGCCTTGTTCTCACTGAATAAACCCATCAATGGTTTATGATATGTTTGCAGCATCCAATGCTCTTCATTCTAGCTTCTTGAGCTGCTCCAATGTCGGGTTAGCTTTTTCTAGTCTGATTTCTGTCTTTTCTTTTTCTGTTTGCTGCAAAGCTTTGCCTTGTCCTTCATTTTGATTTTACAGTCGGCCAAGTCTCCCTCTGATAAAATCTTAACTTGGTTCAGTTTGGTAGTTGAGCTCCCCATGGCTTAATTATCCACTCACATCTTGGAAAGTTCTTCGACTTTTCCTTTCAATGCCTCTTTTATTTCATTCAGCTGATTCTTCAGCTCTTCAGTCCCTTTCTTGCATCTCTTGGCTTCCTTCTGGAATTATTGAGCATTGTTGAGTCTTCTCTGCCAATTGTTTCTTCAGTTTGCTCAGGGTGGCACTAAATTCATGATTTTCTTCAAGATTTTTCAGAGGAACCAACATTGACCTGAGGGATCTTAGCAGCATGTGAAAGCCCTTCAATTCCCCTAACTCATCCCGAGAGACTGTGTTGTATTTTCTTAGAAGTTCTGGGACTCCCATCAGATTTGAGGTGAAATATCTCAGACCGGTTGAGCTTGATCTTCTGTAGCCTGTATTGGCCTAAAAGACTAGGTCCTTCGCCTTGCACAATTATTACAGACAGCTGGGCTGTCTGTTACTTGTAAGAAACTTGTTCTTTGGCCATGCCTTTTACCTGATTGGATTTTCCCCATGTATGTCCTTAATTTAGCAGTTGTCCACTCCAGGTTTATTAGTTTTCTACCTTCATTAAGGTATTTGAAAGTGTGCTTTCCCACCACTGTAGTTGAGGCACACGTATCCATCTCCATTATTAATGGCTTCTCATTAACTTGGATTGTCACAGTAATAGATTCGGTTGTCATAGCAGTTACGTTATACAGGGAGTAAATGTCAGTGTCAATGTCAAATGTCAGCTTTGGTCTCTGTTGTATTCTTTAATTCGATTATGTTGGTTTGCTGTTTCACAGGCTGCTTCAGCTTTGCCTAGCATTGCCTTACTACCTGACCTTTCTTAGAGCAGTAATAACATTCTGCCTCCTTGAATTTACAGGTGTTCGCTTCGTGGTCACCTCCATACCTACAACAATTACACTTTGAAGTCACTGCTGAAGTATTTCTACTAGGTTTTATCATGCTTCTCACAGTGGACATTACATCTTGTTTCAATGCTGAGGGTTTGGTTTTCACGCCATTCTCAGCAGTAGGTTCCCATCCCACATGAAGAACAGCACCTCATTGTATGTGTTGCAAAGCCTGCGAGTCTCTCGCAGCTCTTCCCGGGGGAGAGGGAGATTTTTAGGGCGCGTTTAAAGTCAATGTCGACCTCGGCAAGTAAACGGCGCTGTATGGCATCATCCTGAGCTTCACAAACTAATCGGTCCCACAGCATCTCATTTAGTGTGTCCCTGAAGTCACAGTGCTCTCTTAACTGCTTGAAGTTTGCTACATAGGACGCGATGGACTCTCCTGGGGGCCTAACTCTGGACCTAAATTTAAAATGCTGCATTATTCAGCTTCGGCTGGAAGTGTGTTTTCACAAGGTCCACTAATTCATTATAGGACTTAGAATTGGGTACGCTCGGGGCCATCAGGTTGCGAATGAGATTGTATATTTTACTGCCACATACACTCAAAAGGATGGCTTTCTACTTTTCCTCCATGGTAATTTTGCTCGCTACAGAATAAAATCCTACATACTGGCTCCAGTCTTCCATAGCGACATCATAAGGATATATTTTGCTGAAGAATGACATGACTGGTGAGCATTTTTTTTTAATTCAATGTACTCACATTAACAGGGCGAGACACAGAATGGGGACTAATTTTACCCTCGTTACCAAATGCAATGACTTGACAGAGCAGACAAGTTTCAACAAGAAACAGCTTACAGAGAGCTTTTCAGGTGCTACATGCTTAGTCAGGACTCTTGTCAGGAGCCCCACCCTGTGGATTGCCCACGCAAAGAGATCACTGATTGGAACCTCCACAGAATATCACGTCACCCCGATAGACAGTAAGAGGGACTATACCCTCAGTTATCACAGTTAGCTGTGGTTCAGTTCATAGCGCATTTGCCTCTGAATGACAAGGTTCTAGGTTCTAAGTCCCACTCCAGGGTTTGAGCACAAAAATCAGGAGTGATACTCTGTTGCAGTACTGAGATGTTAAACCAAGGCCCCATTTGCCTGCTTGGGTGGATATGAAAGGTACCATATCTCCATTTTGAAGAAGAGCAGGGGAGTTATCCCCAGTGTCCTGGCCAATTTTTATCCCTCAATCAGCAACACAAAAAACAGATTTTCTGGTCATTATCACATTATGGTTTGCAGGAGTTTGCTGAGTGCAAATGAGCTGCCACCATTGCTACATTACAACAGTGACTACACTTCAAAAAGTACTTCCTTGGCTGTAAAGTGCTTTGAGGTGTCTGTTGGTTGTGGAAAATGCTATATAAATGCAAGACTTTCTTTTTCTTTTGTATTTATTAGGATTATGGGAAGACACATGTAAGTAAAAATCTTGATTTATATATTACTATTATATATATTGTGTATTATATATTTATACTATTGATTATGTTTTAATCTGACAAAGTGTTTCACACAATGAATTACTTTTGAATGCAGCTACTGGTGCCACATAAGCAAATGAAGTAGCCATTCTTACAGCAGTGTTCCACAAACACCAGAGTGATAAAGGAGAAGTTCATCTATTTTTTAATTAGTGGTGTGAAGAGGAGTGGTTGGCCATGTCACCAGGAGAATGGCCTCCTTTTCTTTGCATAGTTCCATAGGATCTTTGGCATTAACTAAAACCATTGGAACTGGCAAAAAAGACCTTGGTTTTATAAATTGCCAGTTGGCAATCCAGCACTGCCTCAGTATTACAGTAGAGAATCAGCCTAGATTGTGAGCATAAACTTTGATAATGGGTTTGAACCCACATTGACCTGTATGCCAGAATAATGTCAACTGAGCTTAACTGGCATCCACCAAAGCAGCTGGGACATTTCCAAACTGCTTGTTGCATCAGAAGAAACTTTATTCCTATGTGTAAGTTGTTTTGCTAAACTCACATGGTATAAAAATAGCGATGACACTAGATTTCACAATAGGAACAATTTTGAAGACTGGAAACAGCTTTGTCTTCAACACATTCTTCCCTCATGTAGATAAATCAGTGTGTTTGTTTTACCAGAACCTTCTTGCCTGAAAAGCTATTGCACCAGCATGTAAATTTTTCAATCTCCTGCTGAAAACCAGGAGGTTTAGTGTGACTAGCATACTGTGATTTTTAGCATTGTCCAAATTTTAAGCTTTTCTAACTTGCAGGTGGCAATTTGGAACATTAAATGTCTGGAATCAAAATTTAACTGATTCAAGTATGAAAAAGAAAGATAGACTCAAAGACTTTTCAAGAATCCATCTTTTTTCTAAGAAAGCATACTCCACGTGCCACTGAATGAACTAGAATTTTTTAGTTTCTTAGGGAAAATTAGCACTTGAAAGGTAGCTTATCCTTTAAGAGGCTTGTGATTTATGGTGTTGGGATATCAGTGAAGTACCTCATGTGATTTCATCTTGCCCTCAAACTCAATTTGGGACAATATGCAAGATCTCTGAAAACCAATAAAAGTATCAAAATCACCTATACCACTTCTATACCAGCCTTTGAATGACCCTGATGATAGAAAGAGCAAACTCAGTGTTCGCTAATGAAAGAGGGGCTCCCCAGAGGAGCTACCCAGTCTTCTAGCTGACCTGATCTGTACTGGAAATCAGAACAGGAGGGAAAAGGGAATGAGACATCTGAATAAAAGGGATAGATGCTCCAGTGCCGACTCATCCTAGTGATGTGGCCAGGATAAACACTGAAGAATAATTCTCCTTCCTGTCTTGTTCTAATTTTTAATTCTTTCAGGTAGACTTTGGCTTTGTGAGATAACGTAAAACAGGTGATATTGAATCAGCAACTATCCCTGCCAATCTAAATTTGGTTTGCTGTTATCCATTTTACATTACAGTACAAAGTTAAAGCTGCCTCATGGAGTCTAATTCACTTTTTCATTTTATTCTTATTTCTGATTCTCTGATATCTCTCGGTCTGATTTCTATTTCCTTTTCCAATCTTATTCTAAGTTCTGGTTGTCTATTTCTTTGTATTGTGGTTTCTGATTAGCTTCCACTTCATACTGATTGCGAGCTCTCTTTTCCCCTCATTCATAGTTTGTTCTGATTAATGGCTTGTTTTCCTCTTGTTCTCATTCTGGGTCCTTTCTGACTTCATTGCTGGTTTCCTTTCCATTCTTGTTTTGTTTTCCATTTCTATTTTCTCCATTGTTCTAATTTATGATTCATTTTCCACCTTAGCTTGAATTCCACACCCCCCCCCCCCAACCTCCCCTTGTCCTGAGTTTTAGTTTTCTTTCCCTTCTTCTGATCTTTAGTTTGCGTTTCACTCTTATTTTGATGCCTGCAGGGGTATAGTGCCATTGAAGCTTACCAGAGCACCCCTCCGGCACTTCTATCCAGGGCCCAGGAGAGTTGGATGCAGATGATTCCAAACACTGGGGCCCAGGAGTTAGCGGGGCCTGGGTTCAGGGTTTTAAGTGGAGTTCTCACCATCCACACTGAGCAGCCAGAGCTGGAGGCTGGGGGAAGGTGGGGGCTTGGGGATGGTGGTGGGTGGGGGGGATGGGGTGGGGGGTGAAGTGAGTGGGGCTAAGGAGGGTGGGGATTGGTGTTGGGGGAGGTTTTTGGAGGGAGCAATGAGAAAAAGGTGGGGGCACTAATATTTTTCATTTAAAAAGCATAGTTTTACTGACTTTTGGGGACTCAAATAATTAATGCATAAAAAACAACATAATAGTAGATTTAGAAATAATATGGCCAACTCATTTTCTTAGAGCTCCAGCACCTCAAAATTTAGCACTAAAACGCTGGATATCTATTTCTCTTTCTCCTCTTAGTCTCTTACCTCTCTTACTTTGAATTTTCTTCATCTTTACCCCCTTGTCTGAGTTCTAGTTCTCCTACCCCTCTTGTTCTCATTTCTATTCCCTTTTTCCCTTGTCTTCAGGTTTGTTTTTTTTTCTTGTCATTCTTGCTTCTTTCTTTTTTTACCTCTCATTTTTGATTTTAGTTCATTTTCTCCTCACATTCTTCAATTTCTTTTTTTTCCCTTGCTGTTTCAAATTCTGCTTCTGCTTCTCCTTACTTTCTATTTCTTAGTTCTCTTTCCCCCCTGTTCTCATTTCCCCTACACTTTCTCTCCTTATTCTGGTTTTGGTTTAAGTGCTTGTTCCCAACCTATTTTAATTAATAGTTCTCATTCCTGTCGATCTGTTTAGTGGTGCATTTCCTCTCCGGTTTCTCCTAATTTACAGGGCATTGGTGAGACTACATCTGGAGTACTGTGTACAGTACTGATCTCCTTATTTAAAGAAAGATGTAAATGCGTTAGAAGCAGTTCAGAGGTTTACTAGACTAATACAAGGAATGGGCGGATTGTCTTATGAGGAAAGGCTTGGCAAGTTAGGTTTGTATCCGCTGGAGTTTAGAAGGTGAGAGGCGACTTAATTGAAACCTTTAAGATCCTGAGGGGTTTTGACAAGGTGAATGTGGAGAGGATGTTTCCTCTGGTGAGAGAATCTAGAACTAGGGTTCACTGTTTAAAATTAAGGGGTCACTCATTTAAGACAGAGATGAGAAGAACGTTGTGAGTCTTTGGGACTGTCTTCCTCAAAAGGCAGTGGAAGCAGGGTCTTTGAATATTTTTATGGCACAGCTAGATAGATTCTTGATTAACAAGGAGGTGAAAGTTTATCGGGGTAGGCAGAAATGTGGGGTTAAGGTTACATTCAGATCAGCCATGATCTAATTGAATGGTGGAGCAAGCTCGAGGGGCCGAGTGGCCTACTCCTGCTCCTAATTCGTATGTTTGTATGTTCTTTTGTAATTTCCTTAGGTTTAATAAACAATAATATTGCGATGTAATAGATCAGAACTGTAAAATCAATAAGAGAATGATCCTTTCTGAAATGGTTTACTTAATTTAATGAATTTTGATGATATAGTAAACTTTTGAAATTTGTTAACTATTTGGATTACATTACCTGATACGTCCTCAGTCAGACCTTCTTCAAACTATATTATATTATAAACGCCGAATCACACATTGTCCATGAGCTTAAAGGCTCTTTCAGTTGCAAAAGGGACCATTTTTAGTCAGTCTTTTTTGGATGCTCGTTACTAAATTGTGTTTCCAGTACAGTATCAGTAGATAAGATTAATGAATTATTCTAGAACTTCAGTAATTTAACTGGACCTATATGAGTATAGTAACTCTGTGGGAACTTGAACTGCTATAACCTATCTCCATTTATATGGAAGGGTCGGCAACAGCACAAACCCGTATTCTCTCTAATGTTTCCATTGTATTCTAGTGCCGTGTTTTATTTTTATACATAGCCTCAAATTGATTAATAATCATATTTTCCTACTTACAGCTACAAAGTAAAGAACCTTATTTTTAAAACATTATACCAAGTGCTATCCATTATTATAGATAATAAGGACATCAGATGAATACGTGAGTTATATATTCAAATGGAGCTCAAGGAAAAAGAATGGAATGGGGTGGCACATGAGAAGGACACATTCCTGTAATTGACCTGTAGTGTGAGAAACCTAATTTCTTTACTACATTGCAATACTGGCTACACTTCAAAAGTACTTCATTGGCTATAAAGCATTTTGAGACCTCCAGTGGTTGTGAAAAATGCTATATAAATGCAATTCTTTCTTACTTTTTATAATGGCTATGACTGAGTATTATTTAACAAGGAAGTTTCTTTATTAACCTGTATGAAAGGAATGAAGAAAGTTTCTTTATTAACCTGTATGGAATTAAAAGTCGAATGATAACCATGAAACCATTGTCGATTGCTGTAAGAATCCATCTGGTTCACTAATGTCCTTTAGGGAAGGAAATCTGCTGTCCTTACCTGGTCTGGCCTACATGTGACTCCAGATCCACAGCAATGTGGTTGACTTTTAAAATGCCCTCTGAACAAAGGCAATTAAGGAAGGGCAATAATTGCTGGCCTAGCCAGCAACATCTACATCCCATGATTGAATAAAAAAAAAGATATTCTGACTGATAAAAGTACAATTTTGTAATCATTAGCTTTTCCTCCAAATGCTTCCAACATTGCTAATAAAGACAGTCAGTAGGAATATTTTTTTAACTTCCTGGAATTCTAAAATTCCGATAGAAATTAAGTAAGTGCTGTTAATAGTTACTATATTAAGGAAATAAAATCTTATTGTTCATCAGTTTGTACTTTCTTATTTCAGGAACTTTAATTGAAACACTAAGCTCTTGAATAATTATTAGTTTTGCTTTGAAGATGGAAGTGTTGTAAAGAATGAGCTATAACCATTGTTCATTCAAATTGATTGATCAGTTGTATTTGTCTTGCTGCAATATTAGAAGACAATTTTATAAGATCTAAGAAACAGGAGCAGGAGTTGGCTATTCGGCCCATCGAGCCTGCTGCGCTATTCGGTAAAATCATGGCTGATCTGATTACGGCCTTAACTCCACTTTCCTGCCTGTCCCCAAAACCCTTGACTCCCTTGTAGATCAAAAACCTGCCTAATTCAGCCTTGAATATACTCATTGATCCAGCTCCACTGCTCTTCAGGGAAGAGAATTCCAAAGACACACTGAGAGAAGAAATTCCTTCTCATCTGTCTTAAATTGGAGACCCCTTCTTTGGGGTCCCGAGTTCTAGATTCACCTACTGAACCCCCGAGTTCTAGATTCCCCCACCAAAGCAAACATCCTCCCACCATTACCCTGCCAAGCCCCCTTAGAATCTTACATATTTCAATAAGATCACCCCTCATTCTTCTGAACTTCAAAGAGTATAGGCCCAACCTGCTCAACCTTTCCTCATAAGTCAACTCCTTCATCCCTGCAATCAGCCTAGCGAACATTTTCTGAACTGCTCCCAATGCAAGTATATCCTTCCTTAAGTAAGGAGACCAAAACTGTACCCAGTTTTTTATATCAGGTGTATGGATAAATGTGCTCCATTGAAAGGAGAGGCAATATATTTAAGGTAAAAGTGTTATAACAACTGAACTGGCAGCACTTAAGCACTTTGCCTCCTCAGTAAGCCCCAAATCCCTTTTTCACTGGCGAGTTAAGATTTCTAGTATTCAGCAAGGGTGGCCACAATCAGTCAATAAAAACTCTTATCCTGGTGTGAAACTAGAATGATACTTGACTTACTGAATGCTGTTACATTCAAACTTGGCGGAGTTCAGCCAGGCTTGTTTGGGAATACCCTCACAAGATGCCCTACCAGGTCAATAGAGTGTCAGTCAGTAGTTTTTTGCATCTGAGTACCAACCGAGACACCTCTGCCATTCTCTGCAGCCTAGCAAGTGATTGTCCATCAGTATGCAGTTCAATAGATATTTTAAAATTTAGAATTCTCACTAGAAATGTACAAAAACATATTTTAAAGCTTTTCTTTTCCCTAATTCCCTTTCATTATTTTGTTGTTCATTCATGCGAAACTTCCTCTTGTTTTCCCACTCACAGTTTTTCCCCTCCCTTCTTGTAGAGAAATACCTGGCCTGCACTCATAGCTGCTCTGACAGCTCAGTTGAGATCAGGAACTCGCCATGTGGGAAATCACAGGCGTGAAGCCACATCCCACCATTCAGCTGTGCAGGCAATAGTAAGCCAATGTGTTGTGGCACTGGTCCACCCTGAAACTGTGTATATATATTTTATTTAAACACAATCAGTGCAACAAAGGCTCCTACTCTAAGCCAAAGGCTAAGTGGCCTATTAGGTACTTGTGTGACTTATTGTGTTTACTTCCATAAAATAGTTTGTATTTTTCCCACCCTTCCTCTCACGTCCCGCATTGTCACACAACATACCCAGGGGGCATGTAATATGCCTCTTCCCAAGCTGCCAGCAATATCACTGCAAGGAAATACTTGAGAGTGGCCTATGGTGACAAGTTCTCTAACTTTCAGCTTCTTCCTGGCTTCCACTAGATATCACAATCTCATGGTTGAGATTAGTAACTCACCCCAAGGGGAGTCAATATAATAGCGCTCTCCAGCATGTTGAAGCTTCAATAAAATTTTACATTTAATATCCAGTTTACTGCACTCACAATTATTACAAAATTTTCATTCATGACTTGATCATCTTGTCACTGGATTTTCACTGGTGCCAGCAGAGGACATTAATAACAAATATACATTTCTGGTCTGAGTGAGTAGGTTCAGAGCTCACCCCGTCTGTGGTCAGAACAAAAACTTACATTTGCTGATGCTGGTACTTTCCTCAAGAAGTACAGAAGTGTTTCTATGCCTTATTGTGGATTAATTATAGGACCCAAGTGCTACTGAAGGTAACCCTGTAAGGGAAATAGAGAAATGAAAGCTTTACATGGACCCAAATAAGTCAAATGTAAATTGATATGCTGTTGATCTGATGCTTAGCTCAAGTTGAGGTACTGGCCATGTGATGGTTGATCAGTCTTGAAGTGTTTAGGATGCTGAATTAAACAAATATTGACTTATTTTAATATTTCAGATATGAATTGAAGTTTGTTAATTATATAATATTTCAAATACAATAAAAGTCAAAATAACATTTACATTTTAAACTGTATGGGTAGTAGTCTAATCCTGAATGTTGAGTGGGAAGTAATAGAAAAATTAGAGAAGATGATCAAAGGGGCACATTCCAAGAGCTTCTATTTTCCAGATTGATTAAACCAATTGAAGAATATTGCAGACTTATGGATCAAGTAAAGCCTTGAGGATTATGCAAACAAGGACAAGGAGCCCTATTTTAACTGTGTAAATGAATGGGTTTTGAGTGAGTTAAAATTGGGCACAAGGTTTTTAAAGTCAACATGATAGGGGACAGGGGTTGATAAAGTTCAGTGAAGATGTGGCAATAGGGCTGAAGTACTCTGCGAAGAATAAGGTATAAGCTGTAGAATTCTTTGGAGCATTTGTGACTTAGAGTTGCAGGGGACCAACAAGGACACTATTAGAGAAATCAGGTGACAAAGATTTGGGTAAGAGTTTCAGCACTTGTGGGGTGAGTTTGGCAAGTAGGTGATGTGTCAAGCGTGGGAGTAAGCAGTGTTTGCATTGGACTAAATGGGGAATTTGAGCCTGAATTCATGGTCAGCATACATCTGATGAAGAGATATCAATGTGCATAATGTTATTGGAAATTATTTTTTAAAACAGAATTCTAGTGGGGGTCTGTGTCTAGGTTTGTGTCTCAATTGGATTAAAGCCAGCTCGTCTGGGTGCTTTGATGTATAGTAGTTTTTATTGAATAATCCATTCAAGACTGCGGATGAAATCTTGCACCAACTAGAAGAAGCAAAACAATGGGCAGAATTTTGCTGTCAGTGAGCGGGGGACAGGGGCCCACTCGCCGACACATAAAATGACGCGAGATGACGTCGGGCGGAACCCCTGACATCACCGTACCCCATTTAAATTTTCAGGAAGGCGGGGGTACAGCAAAATCAGCTGCGGGCCCCCCAACCTGTCAATGGCCACTCGAGGCCATTGACAGGATCATTTAACCAATTAAAGGACCTGCCTGTCCAACCTTAAGGTTGGTGAGCAGGCCAGGAGCCCTGGCGGCAAATAGAGAAAACATGAAAATACATCCAGCGACGGGATGAGGTTTCATGCAGAGTTTTAAAAATTGTAATATAGTTGTTGTGGAAATTATGAACATGTCCCAACTCATGTGACATTGTCACATGAGGGGGACATGTAAGGGATTTTTATTTTCCCTATTTTTAATAGTTTTAAAAGTCGAGGCGATCTCCCTGAAGCTGCATTCAGGGAAATGTGCGCTCTTTAGTGCGCATGCGCGAAAGAGTGCACTCTCGATTTTAGGGAATCCCCCGCCCACACTGGGACTGCAGAGCATTTCCTGGCATATGTCACACTGGGAGGGCCTTAATTGGCCCGCCCATGTAAAATGGTGGTATGGCCCGCTTTACTGGCGGCGATCAGCTCCGCGTCCGCCAGTGATTGGGTTGGGCCCACCCGCCCGACAGGCAGAAAATTCTAAAATAAAAACAGAATTACCTGGAAAAACTCAGCAGGTCTGGCAATGTGTTTATTTTTTCAGCTTACTAATAAAATTGGTGCTATGAAAGAGGTTTTATTGTTAGAGAAGCTGAAGTTCAAAATACGCAGTAATACAGTGAAAATTTCCATTCAAAGGGAAAGCCAGGTATATAAAGAAAGGATAAAAGCAAAATACTGCGGATGCTGGAAAGTTAGAACAAAAACAAAAATACCTGGAAAAACTCAGCAGGTCTGACAGCATCTGCGGAGGGGGATACAGTTGATGTTTTGAGTCCATATGACCATTCATCAGAACTAAGACATATAGAAATGAGATGAAATAAAATGGTAGAAGGGGGTGGGTCAGGAGAGCTCAATAGGGGGCCAGTGATAGGTGGAGGCCAAGAAGAGAGTGCCAAAGATGTCATAGACAAAAAGACAAAGGGGTGTTGATGATGGTGATATAATCTAAAGGATGTGCTAATGGGGACATTAAGGGAATCAATTTAGTGGCAGATGGCCCTAGTGCGGGTGGGGTGGGGGGAAGGGATCAAAATGGGCTAAAAGGTGGAGATGAAACAATAGATCAAAATAAATTTTAAAATACGAGGGAAAAGAAAAAAATTTAGTGTAAAAAAATTATAAATTATTGGAAAAGGCGGATCGGAAAGAGAGTGGGGATGGAGGAGAGAGTTCATGATCTGAAATTGTTGAGCTCAATATTAAGTCCGGAAGAATGCAAAGTGCCTAGTCGGAAGATGAGGTGCTGTTCCTCCAGTTTGCATTGAGCTTCACTGGAACATTGCAGCAGGCCAAGGACGGACATGTGGGCATGAGAACATTGTGGTGTGTTGAAATGGCATGCGACAGGGAAGTCTGGGTTATGCTAGCGGACAGACCGAAGGTGTTCACCATTAGCACATCCTTTAGATAATATCACCACCGTCAACACCCCTTTGTCCTTTTGTCTATGACATCTTTGGCAGTCTTTTCTTAGCCTCCACCTATCACTGGACCCCTATCGAGCTCTCCTGTCCCACTCCCTTCTACCAGCTTATATTTCATCTCATTTCTATGTGTCTTAGTTTTGATGAAGGGTCATACGGACTCGAAACGTCAACTGTATCCCTCATATAAAGAAAGGAGTTTGTGTGTATAAGGTAGAGGCATTTTAGACCCAACCAGCCTGTATGCCTCCAACCAACTTGCAAAGGAACCTCATTTGGAATTTGTCTGGCCAAATGTGCTTTGTATGGTGTCTATTTAAAGTCTATGGGCCACTGTTGCTTTAGTGGAGATTTACCTGGGGGTAATTAATTTGAGGATTTATTAAAAAGTTATTATAGCAGGAATATGTATGTGTTTAATTTGATGTTAAATTAATAAATGTTTAATTTAGTTTTATATAAAAACCACAAGACTCAGTGGTCTTATTCCTACTGAATTCAAAGTCTGCATCACAAAATTACAAATCGGAAAAATGGGTTATGACAGTTATTTCAAGTTTCCCTCTGGGATTTGACAAGCTCAGCCTTTACCATTGGCTGTGTCATAATAATGCAATTCAACTATCAGCCATCAAGTCTTTCTTTCTAATATCAGGAACTTTCTTCAGCTCAACAATGACAATATTGAAATAGTACACTGAAGTAGAAGCCAAAGAAAAGGCTTCAGTATCAGTTATTAAACTGAAAGACATTCTCAACTTCTAACAGGACTTTATGTCAGATAGGCAATGAGACAGCATTGTGACAGTTGAGGAACTGAAGATGACTGTAGGTCAGTATAGCTGGGTGAGGTCAACTTATATGATGTTTGGAATGCAATATTCAAACATGGAAGTTGAGTGATATGCAGTTGGGTAGAGATGGAGCTCAGAAAGAAAGTGAAGGATGGAGCTTAGAAGGAAAGCAAAGAAGACAGGGCTGTCAAGGCTAGCTTTTTAAGGAGATGGGTTAAGAATATTTTTTAAGAAAGAGAATCATGTTTGAGGAAAGGAAGGGATTAACAAAATATCAAGCATTAAGTCATGTAGTGGTGGTTTACTGAGTAAGTGTTGGTCCAGTGGTTGGAAATTGAGAGAGCAGATTGTGGATTTCATAAGGGAAACAACATGAAGTCAGTTCATTAATACAATATATTGGCACATTATTGATGCCAGCAATTAGTGAGGACTGCCACTGTGTACTGGACACTTTCCTGGCATGTGAAGGTTTGGCTTTTAGCACCAAAAAGAGGAAATGGGAAAGGGAGCATAGGAGCACTGGGAATGAGGAACACAGATACCTGGGTAAGGGGTAGGGATCAGGGACAGGAGAAAGGAAAAAATGCACACATTTTATTGACTTAAATGTGACCTCCAGCACCAATACACAGTGGGCACAAAATAGCTGAAGTGCTGCTGAGGTACTCCAGTCACATTATAGGACAGAAGTGTACATAAAATGAAGTTGGGAACCTAAAGAACTTAGTGCACAACTTGTGGATTAACTGCTAGGACTGAATTTTCAATCCAGGGCTGGGAACTTGATGCCAAAACTATTTCTGTGTCCCAACATTGCTGCATATCAGCATCAGTGATTCAACACGATTTTTATCTGCAAAGGCCGTAACTAGGCAGGAGGTGAGTTCAATGCCCAGTTAGTGACACTGGGCACTGCCTGGAGGTGGGTTCAATGCCCAGTTAGTGACACTGGGCACTGCCTGGAGGTGGAAAATAGCTCTGGAAGATGATTTTCACAGTCAGTCAGCTCTTACTGTGCCTCCATTGCTTGGACATATGGAGCAGCCAGGAGAGCAGAGAGTCAGCAGCCTTACAGTCTAAACAAATACCCAAATGCTCACTCCTCAGGTACTTAAGCCTGTCTGCGCAAGCGCTGGAAACTTTGTGCCACCACATGAACACTTCAATTTGACTATCCTTTTTTTAATCAAGATTTTAAATCAGCATCCACAATAAATAATGGCTCCCCGCTGTGCTCCCACCAACTGTGCACTAATGTCCCCCAGACCAATCACTTTTCCTGTACTTACCTTTGAAAATTTGATTCTGTCCCTCTCCACCCTGTTGACAAGCTCTTCATTGAGTTTAACGGGCAGTTATTTGGAGGCGTGCAGGTTGCTGGCTCTCCCCCCACTGGCACCCCAGTGCCCTTCTTTGGAAAATTGAAGCATGTCACGGAGCTGTCCGAGGAGTGAGACGCCATCCAAAAGCACTATTTTCAAAGTGTCCCCGCACCTAATCTCATCTCCACAGGCAATTGAAAATCCAGCCCTAGTCTCTTTTTCACTTGTTGTCCACTTTGGGGCTCACTCAATGATTCGGGTCTCCGCACCAATTTTTTCAAGGAGCCTGCACCTAATGATGTTCAGTGCACTCAGTGGTCGCCATGATATTAGTAGCTCGGCCATACAAATGAGGAATATCCCAGATTCAATTCCTAGTCTGCACTGAAATAGATTATATTGTCTGCATTGGCCTCAGAACCCTGGGTACAGAGTGGGAAATTAGCCAGGCTGTCAGCTACTACTAGCAGATTTGTGGATATGTGGTGATGACAGGACTTTGAGGGCCCCTATGGTCAAATAGTCTGCTTGTGCGCACAAAAAATGGATGCTTGAGTAAGGACATGGAAGAGAACTGTGGAGCTATTTCCCAGCATGCAGTCCGCAAGATGAAAGAGAGATAAAGAAGACATAGAACTGCCACTGCCATTCAGTGGCCAGTTAGCAAAGCTCTGTGCATGTACTTAAGTACTTGGCCATAGCAGTTGTCTTTCCTTACACCACAAGAGAGGATTGTTCAATGCTGCTGGCTTACACCATTTTCAAAGTTGGCATGTTCAATGAACAGTACCTGTGGGATAACTGCAGCAAAAGCAAACTAGCTTACTGCAGCACTTGTCCATTCTAAAGCTGTTTATTTCAATGACAGGACAGTCACAACTTGCCAGTCAGGGAACTGAGACACAAAATTTACAAAGAACTGGATCAAAGGCAAGTTCTGGCTTAAGAATAAAGAAAAGAATTTAAGTTCCAAAACCAAAATAGTTACAGAGCATGAAACAATCCTTAAGTTAGTGCAGAGCTGCCACTGTAGATTGGAAATAAATATTTCAGATGATGGAAATATCATAGGTACCTGGGAGGCTTGAATCTTCAAAATAGTTTCAAACAAAAATTTTCCTAGATGATTTACGAAGTAAATGGTACAGTTATCAAATATCCTCACAGAATCATAAGCCTTTTACAAATATAACTCTCCTAACAGTTGCAGAGAGACAATTGAAGAACTTTACTGCCCAATGGTTGGAAACATGTTCATGAATTCATTTTGCTGCAATTTCACTTCTGAAATGGGCCTTAGCTGTGTAAACTAACCATTTAAATTATTGTTTTAAAATGTAAATAGACCATTCCTTTGTTTGGAGTTGGATTCCAGAAAACACAGAGTTTGTTTTAAGACATGAGAGGACTGACACCTTGAACTAAAAGAGGGGCCTGTGCACACTCAGTCATGGCCAGTAAGGGTGGGACGTTTACAGATAAATTTGAATAATCTCATTTTGCTCTCTACTCCTGAAGGAAAAGAGTCACACTGCACATAGATATAAATCAGGAAAATTGGACCCAATTCTGTTCTTGTTTCAGTGCTTACTGCCATGTGGTGAAAATTGAGCTCTAAATCATATCAGCTGCCTGAATCAAAAATGAATAAGGTCCCTGGTTTTGCGTTGAGGCTAATGGAGAGTTCTACTTAGTATTCTGTGTCTGCTTAGATTGCTCAATTAAAATGAATCGCACCAGCATTTAGAGAGGTCTGTTCCTCACCTGCTTGTTGTTCATTTCTAGTGCTCACTAAATAAAAATGAATTGGTCAGTTTTAAAATCTTTCAGCCAGACTTATATGCAGTCATTTCTGGATCAGGCAGGTGGGCACAAGTGAGTCCCTGCAGTGACCACCATTCAGACAAATGACTCTTGAGGTTTTTAATGCACTGCCCTGCTGTTCGTTATTCCTAAACACTCAGAATTAGTTATTTTCGACTCCAGTGTTAAAATATATGCAGCATTTTTTTTGTATTTTACCCACCCAACATTCCTGTTCCTAAGAATAAAAAGAAATCTTGCCAGGAATTAGATAGTAATGTTTACTGAGTTCAGTGTTGGATGTGATTCCATGTTGTAAAAATCATGCTGAGAAAATGACTTTTTTTACCACATGGAGTTTATGGGCTATATTGCATCCAGTTTTACTAACCAAGTAACATATCTGTCCATCTTCCAGCATTGTTTCTTTCTTTTCCCCAAATTGAGACAAAAACATAAAGTGAGGGGAAAGACCAATTTTCTCTCTTACTGATCTTTTTTGTTGCTGTTGCAGTTTGCCTCCTTCATTTTGCTGCCTTATTGTCCCCAGCCTGTTTGTCAGCCCAGTAAACAGGGCTGTCTGGTGCACAGAGTTGTTCATTAATACTGCTCAACATTGACTAACAGTTTGTCTGCTGTCACCTAGTTCATTCATTTTCCACAACATGTTTAATAAAGATGTTTAGCACTGAAGAGGTTAAAAACTTGCCATGGACTTGGTGCACACATTAATCTCTAGGGAGGAAGCTTGTAACCCGGAGACAAGCTTGTACTGGTGTCCCACAGTGACAGCTGGTAATGGAAATACTTGCTGCTCCAGAAAGGCCATTAAGTGTGCCACTCATTCAGAGCCTTGTGCTGCAAAAGCTTCAGCTCCACCCATAAGTGTGGCAGGCTTTGTCATTCTAATTGACCTGTGTATGTGGAGTGCTGCCATTATTTACTTTTGGCTGGGGGCTTATGTTTACACAGCATGTTGGATTCCTGATGCCATGTCACAAGGGTGTAGTGTGTGCAAGTTCTGCAGCAATATCTTTCGGCACTTTTCTTTTCAATGTCTAATCTAGGTCTGTCAAATACATGTGCTTCTAGACTCAAGAGCACAGAAGGGATATAAGGCCTACAGGGAGGAATTACTCCTAATTTCTCAAATAATTGCTAGGCTGTTGCCTTGTTAGTCACTGGAAATAATATCCTAGTCCCTGGCTTTTATAGATAGTCTTCTAGGGACATTAGCTGGCAACACCTTTTTAACTGAGCCCATTCACTCACAAAATCAGAATACCAGAGCCTACAAAATTAATCAACACCGCTTCCATTATATATATTTTAGATTGTTGTTGCCGTGGCAATAAAGTCAGGGACATTGAATCTCCCCTCTTCAGCCATTGTTATCTTCCCTGGCCATCTGCTGTAGAGGAGTAATATTCTATCTCATTTGCATGATGACTGATATATGGGAAGCTTGGAAGGACATATGCTGCAGCAATCATGTGATGAAAATTAAAGTGAAAGTTTTGGGCCCAGAGCCGAAATCTGTGTGTGAGGCTGTTGATGTGCAAATGTAGAATATTGAGGGCTATGAATAGGGATGTATGACGTAGAAACGCACACAAATGCAGGTGCTTATCTCTATGCAGTCAAAGGCACTGGATATCGCATCTTGGGGACTGCTACAGCTCCAGTACAACCAGATGAAAAAGTAAGAGGTGTGAAGCATGTGCTGAGTTTAGATTAAACTTTCTTCTTGTGTTTGGAGTAAAAATATTAGCATATATACTTTGAAGATTAATCTTATGAGGAGAGAACAAAATTTTTATAAGATTTGGTAGCACGTGTGATTCAAAGTAGACGTTTCAATTTGGTAAATTTAATTTTCTGTAATCAGTTCTAGCACCAGTAAGAAATAATTCACTGCATCTAAGTAGAATTGAAGCTTTTTGATACAAAACTCTGAATGCAGTGTTAATACAATTACCTTAATCATTCATTAGAAAAAGCTACTGTGTTCATCTTGAAATTATTGAAACTTTTTTTTAGAAATTGTTTCTCTTTATGTACTTAAGTACAAGCTTTTGGAGTTTTCAGACAGATTTTTCACTGTTAAGGATAAGCATTGAAAAAGCTTCTGTTTTAAAGTCAGACTTTGCATATGTTGTTGGAAGAAGGAAACTCATATTACAGAATGATTTTGACTAAGTACTGTATCAATGCATGACCTATTTAGTACATTTCTGAATAGCCTTCCATAGCTTATCACAGTACAATAATAATGTGAATATACTAGCCTTAGGTCAAAAAGTGAAAGAACAAAATGTGTTTTGAGGAAGGACAGAATGATTGTCAGCAGAAATTCAGTTAGCTGATTGTTTTCTGGTGAGTGGAGCATCAATAATTATCATTATTATCCAGGAAGTTTGTTCAGTTAACAAATGTTGTATTTCCATCCGTTCAGATCTTTAACATGGTATGATTTTCAATGAATTTCAATTTTAGGTGTATGACACTGTGTTTATATGTACAATATCTTTGTTGCAAATGTGTTCATTTCAAACTTAATGCTCTGTTGTACATTAGCTCTTCCAAAAAATATTTCCTTGTAAAATGCTTAAAATCTGTTACTAAAATGCACATTGAAATTAAAACTAATTTGCACCGTTTCCATTTAATGGTAAGATAATTTTCAAATTCAGTATTTCACTTCTAGTACCAATATAACTTCCGATTGGCTAAGTTGATGATGGCAAAGTAAAAATCATCTCATACATAAAGCATCCATATTTAAAGACTTCTACCAAAAAAACAAATCGCCTTAAATATATTTATCAACTGAATGAACTCTATTTTTTGGATGGCAATTTGTAACCTACTGTAGCCAAGCAACTAGTATTTTGTTCTGTATTCCCTCTAAGACTGAATTCTACACTAATGCCTCTTGAAATGTTTATGCATGGGGCTATTCATGCAATCTTCCACACAAATGCTGATATTGCTGCATATCCTTTTTAAGGATGTACTAAATTTCATCAGCAATCACTTCTTCCCTCAACATATATATTAGCAACATTTCCTTTTGGAGGTTCAGCGGGTTAAATTGGAGAACCCCCAAAAATGGACACGGGGATGAAGAAGCGCCGTTAACCCACACCCGTTGTTTCTGATGCAGGCAGCACAGCAACTTCATGCTGCCTGTTAATTTGCATGATAACTGCATGAAACCTGCGCAAAGTGCGCTGTTCTGTGGTTGCATGCTTCAGCAGGCCGCTCAGGTTCATGCGAGGCTAGCACAGGTTAAAGCTAGTCTGCATTGCATAAAGCCATCTTGCACCTCTTAAAGTGGAGCTGCATTCTGACTGGAGCAGCTGCTGGAATTGTTTGTGGAAGAGTCTGAGCATGAGGAAGAGTTAATTATGGTGTAATAGGTGAGAGAGGGTGTTCCAATGTTCTTTGATGCTGCACTGAATGCCTTGGTGGAGGAGATGGAGAGAATGAGAGACCTAACCTATTCACGTGGGGTCAGAAGCCCTCCAGACAAACTTTACGAAGGCAGTAGGATCAGGCAGCCATGGTAGTCAATACCAGGAATCTAGCTGCAAGGACCTAGATGCAGTGCTGCAAAATATTCAGTGAGCCCCCACCAGTGATTAAGGTCAGTAAGTGTATCTTCAAATATCATATCCTACCAACTGCCCAACTTGCCACATCCCTTTCACTCACCTACCAACAATTGTTGTCAGTCATGACTCGTACCTCACATTCACAACTTCACTTTACCCTCACACACTTAATACTCTTGCAGTCCACACACCCACATTCCACAGATTGCACACACTGCCTGCAATTCAATTATGACAGCCATGACAGCCAGATTGCACAATGCTCACTGAAGCACTTGCCTGTCTCATGCAGGACAAATTGTTGTATAACTAGAAGCAACAGGAGCTAACCAGAGGGGGGCAGCCATGACTGTGTGTTTATTGCCCAATGAAGACAATGGGGATTGCCATCATTGAGGCTTTGACCAGCAGCAGGGCTGGGACCATCAAGGATGATGGTATGCTCAAATCTAAATATGCTTTTCACATCCCACTCACCCCTCATTCCTCAATTTCTACTGATTTACAAGATCCCAGGTGGCGCATGCATATTTTGCATTCCCTCACCACAAACCTATCCATGTGCCTCCCTCCTTTCAGCTATCCAAAAGCTGCAACCCAGCTATGCAGTAATGGAAGAGCAAGAGGTGAAGTGATAAAAGTCATTGATAAAGAAGAAATACAGTCACTTGTGGCCACCAGCTCAAGTACTGATACTGTGTGTGTTTTAGAGATAGTTTAAAGGCCATATCTACCCATGGTGTGGTATCAGGGATGAGTCACTTGAAGTCATGGCAGGGTCATAGATGGGGCAGATGCAGATTACCAAAAGGCAAGGTTGCACATGAGCTCTGTTGAGGACTCAGGTGAGCACATCATGGGGTGGCCTACAGAGGAAGGCTGGTGGGTATACCAAGCATGGTAGATTGGCAGGCCAGCCAGGAAGCATTGTACAATGTCAAGGAACACAGTGAAGTCTGGTACCAACTTGTCACAGGGCTTTGCACAAAGCTTGGAGCCCATCCTTTAGTGTGGAAATGGTTCCCAATACTGTTAGCAGATGTGTGGGTCCAGCCATGATGCAGCATTTGATTCTTTTGCATTGGAAGCTCAAATTTTTGTAATGCAAGGTCAGCTGGCTGCCATTCAAGCTCAGACTGTTGCCATCATAGTTGTGGATACCAGTATTGAAAGGGGCTTGCAGGGTGTTACAGCAGTACAGCGATCAGTTTTCCAGCAGATTGCTAGGGTTGCTGAAGCAACACCCCAAGGGAGTTGCAGTAGCTGCATGGAATGCAATCCTGTTTTCCTCTCTAGGATGACAGCATTTGCCCTCCCACCCTTTTCACTCCATCTGTGCCTTTGCTGTTGCCTGTCAGCCAGCCAGCCTAGACTGCTGCTGGTGCAGTACAAAGCTGGACCTTCTAGAGCCAGAGCTACTTGAAGTCATCCTTCAAGTCCAACTACCAGCTCCCCCAGTGAGATTAAGCAGATTTTCACCAGCCATGCTGCAACTACTAGAGCCACATTGCGTAAGAGGACTAGGCCGAGCAAAGGCACACATAAAATAGGTACCAAGAGAATGCACAGGGGTGATCAGTTTTTATGCACTATGGCAATGTTTGATTTATAACTTTGGTTTGCAATGTTTATTTTGTGGTGACTTTTATTTCAACATTGTGGCCAAGCAAATTCTGTAATGGTCAGTGACAGAGGGAAGGTGAGGTGTGGAATCATTGGTAAATGGAGGAATTTGAGGTTGTGTTAATCAATATTGCAGTCAGATGAGTTGATCATGGACAACCTGGCCAGAAAGTCCTCCCCCATTCCTCTTCTTCCTCCTTTTCCTCCTCCTTTTCCTCCTTTTTCAGCTCCTGAGCTGATCGCTGCATTGCTGGTGCCAAGGGTTGTCCCTGCACGATGGCATGGCTGTGCAGCATACAAAGGTATGCAGCAAATATTGACACATGCTCTGCCGAGGGCCGCAGGGCTCCTCCAGAGTGATCCAGGCAGCAGAAACATTGTTTCAGCATCCCAATGGCCTGTTTTTTGTGTCACAGCATTTTCATTATATGTACACTTCCCACGTGTGTCTAAGTTGTGCACTAGAGTCATCGGCCATTTCGTCAAAGGCTAGACCTTATTGTCAAGTAACCACCCTCTGGTTTGTCATGGTTGCTGAAATGCAAATGGTACAACAGGCTTCTGCAGAGTGAAGCCACCATGACTGCTGCCAGGGTACCAGGCATTGACCTAAATGATGTGCTGAGCACAGTCGCAAATCAGCTGGATGTTGAGGAGTGGAATCTCTTTTCATTACAGTCCATTCCAAAGTTGATATGCTACACCCGCAAAGCAATGTGCTTCCTGTCAACAACACCCAGCATCATGGGGAAGTCTGTAATCCTCACAAAGCCACATGCCTACTCAACCTGCTTGTCTCTGGCAAGAGAGAATTAAATATATTCTGCTCTCTTAGAATACAGAGCCTTAGTGATCTGCCTCCCTTTATGTATCAATGAGAGGTAAACCAGGAGATGTTGCAAATGTAAACTGCTCCAACCTAAAAGGAGTCCAATGTATAATAAGTAATCACGACAGTTGCCTGCGCAGCCAATGACATTGCTGTCCTCACCGTGCTCTGAGGTTGCAGTTGAGGCTGCAGCAGGTGGTGATTGCATTGAAGAACTTCTTCCAAAAACACAGGTATCTCACAAATTGTTCCTCACTGAGGTTCAGGTTAGAGAATTGCCCCGGAATACTTTAGATGGATATGGCCTCCTGCTGTGAGCCCATTTCCCCTCATCTTCCTCCCTCTTCCAGCAGCTTGTCCTGCTCTGCAACTCCTTTGCTTATTCTCCCTGTCACACTGCAGGCCAATGGGGAATGTATACTACTGCACCCATAGCTGGGGATAAGTCGTTTGTGTCAAATCCTTAAAATCAGGACAAAACCCTTCATCAAGTGAACTGCTTAACCCCTGTAGACCTTAGCAACTTTAAAGAACTCTGGAAACCAACAACATTCTTCTACAGTGCAGCGAGAGCCTGTAGAAATGAATCAACAATGAACTTGGAAGTAACTTATGGTCCCTTTAAATAGCACTGGTGCAGTCCATCCTGCTGCTGAATGTGTGTTCAGCTCTATGAGATTGAGGAAGGACATTAGTTGAACCATTGAGCTTCACGATGGTGCCATTAATGTCAAGTCGTTAACATTACATAACAGTAAAATTTCTAAAATTTGCTGTTGCAGATGCATTGGGTCACTAACTTATATTGACTCATATTGTATGGCAAAGTTATTGATATACTAATGAAAGTTAAGTCATGAAGGGAATTTCTCTGATCTTGATAATCTCAGAACACAAAATTAAAAAACAGTCAATCTGAAATAGGCACCAATTTCATCATCAAACTGTGCAACAAGGAATAGCCTATGTAATATTCTGAGAAATTCAGTATGGTTCATTGCAGTGAAAAATAGTGACCGCAGGGTCAAATTGACTCTGTACTCAATTACCTGATATAGTATACCAAGTTCTTCACTGCTAATCGTTTTTAAAGAGTTCATTTTGGCCTTGCATTTTGTTAGTTGTGAAAAATATCAGATTTCCAGAAAGATAAAGGCAAGGCTGTTGCTAGAAATAAGAGTTTTGTTTAAAAAAATCACGTAGGGGAGGATTTTCCCCTCATCAGGCAGGCACAGCAGGTGGTCCCGGGAGTGGCCCTGCAACACTCTGCCACTTGCAATTGGGCCCCGACTGTAATTTCACACTGACTGGCCAATTAACGGGCAGCCAGCATGAAATGTGTGCTGATAACCTCAGCACTGCGGGTTGCGGGCAGGAGGAGCACGAGCGCCGAAGTGTGCGCATGAGTAGGGGTGCGCTCAGTAAAAGCTCCCTGAAGGCACAGAGCTGCCTCAGGGAGCTGAAAATTTTTAACATTAAATATAAAGATTTTAAATGTAAGGAAAACATGTCTCCTCATGTGACTCTGTCAAATGAACAGGAACATGTGCAAAATGAGTTTTAAAAATTTTTACTGTTTTTTTAATTACTGTTTGAAACCTTATCCCACCCGTAGATGAGGTTTCACAAAAAATACAAAGGCTGCTTGGCCTATTTGCCCACCCGCCAACCGTAAGGTTGGACAGGCAGGGAAAAATTCAGTTTATTTAATTGATCAATGGGCTTAACAGCCCTCTTAATTATCGGTGGGCGCGCTGCTGACTCTCGCGTGCACCTGCCGACCAAAATATTGCGTGATGATGTCAGGACATGCGCCCGACGTCATCGCACACTATTTGACGCTCATGCATGTTGGGCGTGCAACCACACGCCGAGCTGAAAATCCTGCCCATAGATTACATATTGGAACAGCCATCTATTTCTTAGAGTAAGATGTCTTAATTCAAGTAAATTATTTTCACAGAGCAAACAATTCTTGACTGGCCTCAGCTTCTTTGCTTTGCCTTTGCACCGTTAACCATTACCTAGCCAGTAGTGGGGGGAAGCTTTATTGCCACTGCTGACTTACTGAGAAGGCTGATTAGTTAACAACCCATAACATACCATGAGGTGTTGTACTATTGGGATTGGCTACCCTCAACTTAATTTGAAAGTACAGCATTCAGCCAAGCAGAACAATGTATGATTTTAAACGCCAATTGATACAGCAACACAAAGTAACACTGTGGAACAACTGCCTTAGAGATACACAAACCTTGCTGTGAATTGGAACTGGAGTAACTTGTTTTATGCAATTTATAACTCCATTGCTGCCCCCCAATCATGGTGTCACACAAGCAATGCTATATTAAATGCACTGTCCAACAGTGCTACTGCAATTGCAGCCCTTCAATCAGAGGAGAGATGTGAATATTATAAAAAGATAGATCTTTCAGAAGAGAAATCCAGGGGCTGAGTTAGTTATTTTGCCTGTATAGAACATACAAGCATTTATTTCAAGCAAAACTTTGAGGAGCTGTCCTTGGTACCTGTGTTCAATTTATTGACAGAGGGAGCATTACTGTTTTTAGCTGGTTCTTGTCAGTTCTTCTTATCTTGTTTTTACATCCTATCTGTGCAATATCACAATAATATTCATTATTAACACATTCATTTCAAGAAAGGCTGTTTACTGCCTGTGCCTTGCCCTGCTCCAGTAGTTAGTAGTAGTTTCTTTATTCCTCTGACATTGTTAGTGAGCTCAGTGAGTGTAATCAAAGATTGCCAACTGTCTAGCACATTAGAAGGTATCTTGTGACTGAAAATGGAGCCCTTCATGTGGCAGATGGTGATGTGATCTTTTAGAATGTATTTTGTAATATTTGCATTAATGTTTCCACTCAAATTAATTTAAATTCTGAAAGTAATGTGAGAGAAGGGTACATTTGTGACATGATTTTGTCCTACTAAAAATTGCAAATCAAGTAATGCTAAGTATAACAAATGTGAGCTGTTATTATAGGCAGGAAAACCAAACAGTCTGCTAACCTGGATACCCAAGTGCTTTAATTTGTTTTTCATACATAAAGTTGTGATCAACAGCACTCTTTTAGATGATGTCAGGTTTATTTCCTATACACATTTTATGTGTCTAAAATTATCTAAGCTTTGTGTATTGAACCAAAAGACCAAAGAAGAGAATTATGATAGTAGCTGGTATCAAAGAAGGTGATGACACACCGACGGACTCAGGCAGATGATTAAAATAAAATTTCCCCATCAATACAATATAAGTAAACTTTCTTTTAATAGAATCCTGCCTGGTAATCCATTCCCTACTTAGCTTTTCCATAAATTCCAAATATCCATGTTTCACACTTAAGAGAATTTGAAAAAGAATTTAATAGGAATCAAAGAATTGCAAAGTGTCCCAGAGAATGTTTCCCCTGAAAGATAGGAAGTGAAAATGTATAGTTGGATTTAAAGGGCCACAATGCATGGTTAACAAACATTTGCACGTATATGAATGCTGATACAATATATCATTGTGTGTGTCTGTGTGTCTGCGTGCATGTGTGTGTGTGTGTGTATGTATGATAACAGTGAAAGTATGCTTGACAGTTTCATAGCTGTTGAAAGAAAATACTGATGGTTTGCAATGTTTGATCTGACAGACCACATATTAATATGTTACAAAAACCCCATCCACAGTGTAACGTCATGTCATTTTAAATCCAACGCTGTCCCTTAACAGTAAATGAAACTTTGGATAGATAATCCTACAAAATGAGTTTCATGGATTGAATTCAACAAGGCTTCAAAATGGATCCATCTGCTGCACAACAGCTGGTGTAGGAATAAATTTAATTCATTAAATCATTTTAAGGAAATAGCCTTTCAAAGAATTCATTGCTTAAATTTTTTTAATTTTTCCAAATTCAATAAAATTGTAATAATGATATAACAAAACATACTTTAACAATACAATTATTAGTGTTTCATTCCCTCACTTTATCCATTTAATAATTGTAATAATAAATATTCCTTCGTCTGTGCAATTTCAACAAATATTGAATATAAAATATGGAAGTTGTTTGTTTCTGACTTGTTACTGGAACTTATAAAACTTGCACTATTGAAATAATTTTCTCCACTTAAAACATTTTTTTTCTTTTTTGGCAGTACCAAACTTGGTAATGAAAGTGACTGCTTCTGGCACATTTTATGGATATCAGAATACATTTTCCACTAGTATGTTTCTTTCTAATGAGTTGGCTTAAAAAAATAGGGTTTATGAATTAACCTGTTCTGTTTCATTGTTTGCACAGCTTGGGTTTTTTATCCCTTTTTTTGCCTTTGAGGTTGTGGCACGGTGTCAGCTGTTGGCTGATTGTAAAAGAAAGGCATAGTTGTGTGGAAGAAAGAGAAATGGTGGTTGGTAAACAGAGATAAGGCCTGAATGGAGTCCGGGCAAGAGGAGATAGTTCTGCAACAGCCCAGATTGTGCACAGTCTGTTAAAATGATTCAAGCAAAGCCTGCCCTTTCACACACCACCGTTGACAGAGAAATCTCCAGTGACCCAACTGAAAAAAACCCCACCCAAAAAACAAGGGTTGAATAGAACAATGGAAACTGCATTTTTTATACTATAACATATATATATATATATATATATATACACATAATATATATTTGCATACACAAAATTTTAAGTTGCTAACAGCATTTTATTTTACTGGAAGTTGCAGGGCTCTGACGTTAGCTGTTTTGGGATGGGACATTTCAGTATCACTTAGAGGTTGGCATAATCTTAATTATATTTCTGTCTCAGATCCAATTTTCAAACTTATGTTTGTTGAGAGTAACAAGTCAAAAATTTAAGGGAACTATTATCTTAACCAAATTTGTTTATATCATAAAATATTACAATAAAGAGAAAATTTTTAATGTCACCGTGCACTGGTAGAATTTTTTCTGGTCATTTGCTCCCATTTTTCTCCAGTTGCACTGTGCACAACATGAGTCTTTCTCAACAAGTGAATAAGAATTGTAGCTGACACGCAGAGGAGATTACAACTGTCATTGTTTCCATTTTCTGATTGATCAGCAGAAAATGTGATGTGGAGAGGATCAAGAATATGTTTTTCTTCTTATTCCCATAGCAGAGTATTTTAAATACACAACTAGAATAAACTGATAAAACTGTGGCCGGGGCAATTCAATAGGCAGTTATTGGACTTAATCAATCTCTCTTTTGTGTGAGCTGTTAGGCTATCAAATTAGTTCAAAGTTGTGTTGAAATTCTCTACCTACAAGCCAGTGGGAAGGAAGAAATTCCATAAATGCATATATGACGGAAGCAAAATTAAATAGAAACAGAAAGTACTGGAAAAACTCAGCAGGTCTGGCAGCATGTGTAGAGAGAGAAATGGAGTTAACATTTCAAGTCGAATGACTCTTCTTTGGAAGCAAAGTTAAATGTTACACCTGAAAGTAAAGGGATGATTTTAGCTCTGCTCTTCTGATCGGAGTGGGAAAGGTAGGCAGTTAAAATGTCCGTCACATGCTGCACTCTCAATTTGTGAGGCACTCCTGCCTCTTGCCATTTTAACCACGGGTTTTCCGGCAGTGTCAACAATATCTGCTACAGACAGGCAGAGGCTCATTAAATATTTCAATGTCAGGGCCCACTGATGCAGTTAGGATGTTGATCAGCTTTTTTCTGCAGTAACATGTGCTGGCACCCTCCTTCCCATAAGGCATGTGGCAAGCAATTTGGAACCAGAAGGGGACAGGAATGCCAGTATCTTTAATTTTTTTATGGTTTCCTTGTAGGATGGAAGGAACGGGATTGCTCTTCTGGGACCAACCTAGAAACATTGGTCCCAGGTTTCCACCCCCCCCACTCACCGCTTACCTTATACTGAAGAATGTTTTCTCAGGTCCCTTATGACAACCTACTGTTACCCAAAATCCTGCTCCCAACCAGCCGGTTAGGTTCCCAACAGGTCCAGGCAGCAATGCACCACAATAAAATAAGGTATCGGAGTTAATTTCTCTCCAAGCTTGGATGATACCACTATGCGAGCTTAGTTGTTGCTTAGACCCCATATGTCACACTTAAAATCAGAGGCTTAAGATGCTTGAATTTAGAAATTCACCCTCAGTTGACATTTGGGGTGAGATTTTCAATTGCAGGAGAGGGTGATCAGTGGTGCAGGCGCATATTGAAAATTGCATTTGGATCCCATACCTCTAGAATGTCACACAATTTCCAGATGAAGGGTTAGGGGGCGGAGTACGGAGGGAGAACCGGGAACCCGCTTAGCTTCAATTAACAGCTCATTTATTAATGGGCTGGGGAGGAGTAGGAGGTTATTTCAAATGAAAAATTGCCAAACCCAAACCGTCTGGTGCACCTCACTGCACAGCTGTCAGGACCTATGTGGGGAGCTGAAAAGTTTTTTTGCACATCGGGTAAAATGTTTGCCCCCAGGTGTTGTGCTGCAAGGTCGACTACATACCGTTTGGCCAATTCCCTTAGCACTGAGGCTTCTGGCCATCCAAATCCCTGCCTTCTCTTTTATGCAAGGCAGCAACAGGCCCCACACATGATTGGCCTCTGCTTTTGACGCTTCTCTCCACCAGCATCTCTTGCCTCCTCACAAAACCCGACCTTACCAACTGGGCACCAACTCACCTCTGGCCCAATTAAGACATTAGCATTTGAAGATTGTGTTGCAGGAGTGATGCAGGTGGGGATGCAGGTTCATGACTCAGAAAACATCCATGTGTCAGGTCCTCAACCCCAAACTGAAAATCAAACATTTAAAATTGGGCTTCGGAAAGCTGTTGACTTTTCAATTTTCAGGTCCCCTGCTACAATACTGAGCTGGTTAGGAAAGAGGGAAATTCAGCATGGGGTTTAGCCTCTGGTCCCACTTCAGCACATCTTTGCCCCTCTTCCCAACCACCACAACTCCCCCCCCACCACCCCCCCCACCCGACCCCACTCCCACCTCCACCCCACCCCCAACTGATCCCTGGCTGGTTATAGAATGGCATTGCTGGAGGCAGCAAAGATACCTACAAATCAATTTCCTACACCTTCAGTCAGAGTTCACACCAGGAAAATAAATTAAAATATATATTAAACAGGGTTATTTACTCTGGTCAGATCAGTTAAAGAAAAAAAAAACAAAAGTTATACTTAGATTGGTACAATAAGGAAATAGCTAAAAGTAAATGTGAATTATAACCAAGACCCAGTTTATTTTTGACTTCAGAAATATGGGTAAAGTCATTATTATCATATGCGCAATATTGAAAAATAGGAACATGTCGTTAATACCAATTCCTTTTGCAGATAATGAGATTGCATTATAGTTTGCAATATAAAAATGCCATTGAAGAATGAAAAGACACTGTTTTCCAAGTATTTTTCTCAGTGCATTCCATGTAAATTCATATTTTATTAATGTAATTGAAAATCTCCAAACTGAATTTCTGACTTAGCTTTTGAAGTAGGAAAGATTACTGAGTAATTGTTGAAAGCATTTCACTGCTTTATTGATTAAAGGATTTTACGTAGTGTCACTTTGATGTGTATATGGCATTGATATCATCAAATACTGTGTAGATTCATAACCCAGAAAAGCCATGAAATTTAAGTCACCTATTCCAAATTTCTTGTTTTTAGCTCTCCTCTGTGCTGGATCATCTTAAATAAGATTTGAATGCATTCTTTCAATAATAACCTTTAAAGCTTCCGTTATACATCATTTTAGTTTATTAGACAATCTGTTTGGTTAAATAAATTGATTCATGTATTTTAACTTATTTGTGTCAGTTAGAGTGGATATATATAAAATTCCATAGTTTAGATGATTTACAGTAAATATTCATCTCTAAGCAGACCAAGTACGACCCCAAAGGCCACTGGGTACTGTATTTACACAGAAAATGCATCAGCCCATTGTACTAGGCAGCTAATGAGATTGGTCGTTAAGTAAATGACACAAAGCCTACAAAAAGCTTAGCAGCTCATTGGAGTATCACAGAGAGTCCCCATACGTTGCACGCGACACATTGGAGTAACCTGGCCCACCCCTGTTTGTACTTCATCATTGGTTCCCTGGTGTCAGTTTTAGAAGCAGAACAAAGACTAAAAGGGAAATGGTAAGTCAGTCTAACAATTGTACCCTGGAGAACAGAAGAGCAAATCCGCTTTCCCTTTAACTGCAGCTGAGTAGCGTCTAGAGGAAAAGTAATAATTTTTCACATGAAGGCAAAGTTACTTTATTCTTCAAAACAACCTAGACTTCCAAAAGAAAGACAATTTCTAATTTTCTGTGTTGTTTTATTTGCTGCTAAAGTAAATACTCTCTCAGGAATTTTATTTTGCAACTGATTTAATTTACTCATTAATTTGTCTAAATTCATTTTTTTTTATTACTGGCTACCGTTGCATCTATTTCTCAGATTGTAAGTTGAAAATGTGAATAAATAATCAGTGCACATTAACAGGATTGTTTTCAAGACATTTTCATTTTATTGTCACCGAATAACTCCAAAAGAAGTTTTGGCAAAGATGTTGTTTTTATTTGGACCTTTCCAGTTCTGAGTTCCAAACTAAGTCAGCCATACTGATTTATTTTATAGATACTTATTTTTACATTTACTCCTTTTAAACTAATTTCATTTCATGTCCTCAGATCTGCATTAGCTGAATTTTATTCAATATAGGACATAACTAAATTGATGAAATGTGTGATCTGGTAATTATGGACAAGAAATAATATTTTTGGTCCTCCCTCTGTGCTTGTTGTTAAAATCATAACTTGTTAACATCAATAAAACACCTATGGTTCTAACAGTGAATGAACAGAGTGATGTGTTGACAGGACGTTGCACAGATGGCCCTGTTTGCATTACTATGAGTATGCTTCTTTCTCTATGCTGTAGTTCCATGCAGTAGGATGTTGTTTAAAGATCATTTAGGATGGCCTAAGTAGTGGAACAATAATTTATTGTTTATTGCTTATAGTAAATATTAACTAGCTGTAATGTATTGCTTAACAAAACAGGAAAATATTTCAAAATGATGGCTTATGTTGGCGCAGAGTTTTAGCTAATCTTTAATATGCTGATAGGATAAAATAGATATGTGTTTAATCATTGGTTTTGAACTAAGGCTTCGATAGTTTGATACTTTTGTGTTTTAGCTGAACATAGTCAGTTAGCACTTCTGGCAATAATTTGATTCACATCTTTAATGAACTTGTTTTGTTAATTGCAAGGCAGAAGCACATTTGTTTTATTTATCACTTAGCAAAATGCACATGATGAAATCTCTGATACACCACTGCACCATATTTTCATAATGATAGCACTGTTGTTGCAACAAATGTGATCAGCGAAGTAACTATCACAAGTCTGTTCTAACATTTTAAGTATTAGTCTTCGGTAAGCTGCGGTTTTATGTTACCCACTTTCCCGCTGAATCACTTGTTCTTATCGATTCAGTTCAAATTCACATTTTGCACAGCTTATGCATTAGAGTGTTGTTTTTTTATGCACATAATTATAATCATGAGCCATCTGGTGATTTGGCAGGCTTCTCTAAATTGCAATGGAAAAAAAAATCCCAAACTAACCCTTACTGGCATAATATCGATTTTTCTTTCAGCTACTGATATAGAAATTACTGTCTGCTGTTTAGTAATTTATTTTTTTGGATTACATTGCCCAAAAAGCAATACTTGTTGCCCTTAGTTTGAAAGTCTGCACTTTACTAATCCCCATTTCTACATTTGCCACTTTTATTGTGTTTATATCCAATACAAGTGCAGACTACAGTATCTCTGAAATAACAACAAATAATGTTGAAAATACACCGTGGATCCATCAGCATGTAAAGGTAAAGAAAGGTTAGTTTTGCTGGTGAAATGCCTATTATGTATCTGTTGTCATTATAAACTGAACCTGGACTTTTCTGTTTTTTACCCTGGATCTTTAAGCTTGGCATTTCATTGAGTGGGATTTTGGTCCCAGTTCTGTGACAATTGATATATGGCATGTTTGAAATTAAAATAGACAGCCATCAAAAGTTTTGTTTATTGCCCAATCAATTTGTTTACAAGGAATTTGTAATATTTAGTTTGAAGAAAATCACGCAACCCTTTTAAAAAAAGTATTTCATTAAAGTTAAAAGAAATTTAAAACTCTCACTTAATTAAAGTTTTTTTTTCACGGCAATATTGCCTTGGCTATATGGAGTTTGATTTTCAGACCTTGGCTATGCTAAAGCCAGTAGCAAAGTGGTAACATAAAATCTAATGAATCTCGCAGCTGAGATAGTGACATTATAGCACTGAGGCATGGAGTCCCCTCCTCCAAATCATTTGGACTGTAAAACCTAGATGCAATTGGAAAACAACTTAGAGCCAAAGGGGGAAAAAAAATTAACCCTTTTTGAAGTACTTCATCGAGAAATATTGATATAGAAGTTACTTTTTTTAAACACTGCTGAGTATTGAAAATGTTTTACTTATGAATGATGTTTTTACCAATATACATATACATAAGGAGCAGAACCCTACTAAATATGCTTTTGGACTATAACAGTAGTTGTCTTTGTTCATGGCTAATATCAGTGAGCAGTAGCCAGAGCCACAGATGAACAAAGTGAAGTTGTGTAATGACTGGAACAGCTGACTCATTAGGAGAGAGCAGCAAAAGGTAATTAACCCTGGGAAAAGTACAGCTGCCATGCGAGCTCCCCGTTTTTGTGAGACCTGATTAGGAATTAGTGTTAAATCAGTGATTCTTCTCCAAAATGGCATTGATAATTCAGTATCACCATCAGGTGCAGGCAGAAAAAAAGCAGTGGGTTGATCACATTTACATACAGATCTCTACTACAGTACTAGTGGGAATTTAGCACTTAAAACAAACCTGTTTCATGTTTCTTTCTATCCAAGTCTATTTGGGTATCATCAGTGGACTGCAATATTCAACTATATATGAATTCTACTCCTGCCATATTCAATGTTGAGACACGGCATACAATGTGTCTAATGTGAAAAAACTTTGCTTTTTAACACCTTGTGCTTTATAAAAAAGTATGGTTGTTGAAGGCTACATTCTGAATTGTTGATATGCTGTTTGCTAGTATCCTTTTTTGACTAGAAGGTTCCAACACAAGCAGCATCTATGTAAAGTCACAAACTTCTCTTTGAGTTGATGCTGCTACAGTCCTATTGTGCAACATGATGCATGAGATGTGAGAAATGGCCGCACAGCCTCACGTCAAACTTGAACTGTTAAGTTTACTAATCCCATCTCTAACTCAGGACCAAAGGAAAGACTTGGTAATGCTCCAGGTTTCCATTTTGAAAAAGTAAATGAATCCATGCAGGTTTTGATTTTACCTCGATTCTGCCAAAGTGCCCTAGTTTTCATGAATATAGATTTTGGGCCCATTCCTAGGAGATGCTATTGTTTTGCTGTGATTGGATAGTGACCAGATATTTAAGACTGAATCGTATTTGTCATTTGTGAGTTGGCAGGGGCACTGAGTCATGGCTACAGAGTACATCAAGTGACCCTGCTTTGTATTCAGTTTGTATCCACGATTAAAATGTTAACATTAGCATCGTTGTCTGTGGAAATTTCTCATCAATACCTGGGAATGTTGGAAAGAAAATAGATTGCACACCATAATATAACTATTGCGCCCATTTCCACCCTTTTTTGACAAACTATAGGGTTGTGTAGGTGAAACACTTGTGAGTTAAAATGATGCTCTGTGAAATAATGAAACTGTTAATATATCAATATCAATTTGTTTGTATCACCATTTTTAAAAATAAATAGAAATTTGTTAAATTAGCAGACAGAGGAATTTTATCTGAACACATTAATAAGTTAGTTGCTAATACAATGTTAATTAGCTTCTGTTAAATAAACTTGAGTTCGCAGTACCTGTGCGCTGCATGGATCCCATTCTCTTTCTGCATCCACCATAGTAAAGTGCAAAATAAATATGCCATGTGAACTAGCAAATGGGGAGAACCATAAGGTAATTTATTAAAGACATTGCAAAATGTCACTTGCGATTGTCATGGCTTGCTGTTTACTTAAATAAAGAAAGCTGAAGACCCATATTAAAGGACACAAAGTTGAAATTAAGACAAGAGATAAGATACATTAGGAAGTGGTGATTAGTTGACCCATATGAAGACTCAGGGAGGTAAGAAAGTCCACAGCTTTGAGGTAATGGAAGGAATAAATTAGAGTGGAGACCATTCTGTAACATATAGTTTCAACACAATGAAGCATGTTTTATTTCAAATTTAAAAGAATCAAGAGACGAAAGTTTGAAGAAGGGCTGGCCATGTTAATTAAAGAAAGGGAGACAAGAAAAATTGTGATGGATGGAGAGGGGTTGAAGGAAGAAGGTGAATGCTGAGAGAGTATTCTCCGGCTCGTTTTTTTCCTTATAAACCTTCTTGCAGCACAACTGAAGTGTTAGAAAAACTTCTCCAGTTAAAAGAGCAGTCTTCAAGTTTTACACATGGACAATTTTTTTGGCTGTCCACTGTGACTCAAACTTCTTCAAATTCTTAGCATAACTACAGTGTAAAAGAGGCATGGCACTGGCCATTTCTGAGGAAATTTATGTATAGCCGATTTATGCTGGTTTTACGCTGGAACATCTATGTACATGAATTTCTTGAATCGTTTGCATTTTTGCTGAGATATGTCTGATGAAACCCTCATTTGCATGGGCTGGCCTTATGCAAACATTCCTGTGAATTCTGACATTTAAACCAGTAATGTACTGGTGTAAATTCACGCCCAAATACTTATTCAGCCGCAGGAAACATGCTGTCTCACTCATGAATGGCCTCTGACTTGCCTGCCATGCTGTTACTTCACTGTTTCTTCACTCCGGGGGCAGAAATTTGCCCTTGATGGGCGGCGGGCAGCCGATCGCCACCTTCAAAACAGGCCCTGCCGCTAGTTTAAGTGGGCAGGCCAATTAAGGCCCGCCTAGCGTGCTGCCCGATAGGAAGCACTATGTGCCTCCTGTGCAGGTGGCGGGGGGGTGGATTCCCGAGCTGCAAGAGTGCACTTTTTTGCACATGCGCACAAAAGAGCGCACATCTCCCTGAGGTAAAGTGCTGTCTCAGGGAGATCACTGAAAGGCTGATAAATGTTAAAAATAGAACAATGAAAAATTCATTAACATGTCCCCCTCATGTGAAAATGTCACACGAGATGGGACATGTTAATGAAGTACACAAAACATTTATTAAAAGTTTTTAAATCCAATATCAAACCTCATCCCACCACTGGATGAGGTTTGTAAAGAAATCACTTACCCGCCTGCCCATTGGGCCTGTGCACCGACCCGAAGTTCACACGGACCCCTCAAAATCCTGGTTGATTGGAGTGTTAACGGCCTTAACAAGGCCCATAATTAATGGCGGGTGTGCCCGCCGACCGAAATATCACGTTGCCGCGCACTGACATCGGCACGCTCGCGTGACGTCAGCACGAGACATTTTAATCGCTGGCATGCGGACTCCGCCACCCACACACCAGCCAGAAGATTCAGCCCCAGGGTCATATGTAAACTGCAGCCGCACACACAGTTCTCAATGCTTACAAGCCAGAATTGTTCCAGTGAAGACATGGGGCTGAATATTTCCCCCCACTATGGGGGAAGTTGAAGGACAGGTGTGTATGGACGTGCTTCCAATTGGTGCCCCCAATCGGAGGTGTGCCGCCAATTTACGTGGGCGGGCTAATAAAGACCCACCCAGCGTGACGTCCGCCAGGAAGTGCTATGCACTCACTGTGCAGGCGGGGGAGGATTCCCAAAATCGAGAGTGCACTCTTTTGCACATGTGCATGAAAGAGCGCATTCATCTCCCTGAGGCTAAGTGCTGCCTCTGGGAGATCGGCTGTAAATGTAAAAAAGACAAAAATAGAAAAATAAAATTTCCCTTACATGTCCCCTCATGTGACAATGTCTGCACTGGATGCCCAACCTCTTGTATGCAGTGTTCGCACTGACCACCACTGCCAGCACCTCCCAAGCCAGAATGGTGAGGTTGTGGACCTCCTGCAGCCAGAGCGGGGTGGAGGACATCACGCCAGGCCTCCAAGAGGCATTCCAGTGAGGGGTCACTGAACTCTTCTTTGATTTGGGACATGTCCATAATTTTCACAAAACCTTTATTTAAATTTTTTGAAGCCTACATGAAACTTCATCCCGCCCATGGATGAGATTTCATGCTTTTTCTAGTTCCTGCCGGAGCCCCTGGCCTGCCCGCCAACCTTAAAGTTGGACAGGCAGGTCCTTTAATCACTTAATTGACTCTGTCAATGGCCTCAATTGCCCATTGACAGGTCGGCGGGCACGCAGCTGATTTTGGGAATTCCGCCCATCATTTTATGCGTCGGCAAGCGGGCCCCACCCCCACTCCCCAACTCGTAAAATTCTGCCCATGGCCTTGAAAGCCAAGAAGAGTTCAGTGACCCCTCACTGGAATGCCTCTTGGAGGCCCGGCGTGATGTCCTCCACCCCGCTCTGGCTGCAGGAGGTCCACAACCTCACCATTCTGGCTTGGGAGGTGCTGGCAGTGGTGGTCAATGTGAACACTGCACACAAGAGGTTGCAGAAAGAGGATCAATGATCTCACCCATGCCACCAGGGTAAGTCAACCATCTCGTCACTCTAAAGTCACACACACACAAGCCCATCACACATTCACTGGCATCTCACTCGCTGCCAGCTCAAGGGACATCACCACTCAGTCTCTCACACACACTGTCACATGCCCCATCTCCTCTGGAGACTGCCTCCACAGCCCTCACCAGCTTGAGCCCACTTGCACAGATCAACATGTGCCCCAAATACACCTGGGATACCCCTCTTCCCCAGTACAATCCTCACCTTGAAGCCTCTTCCCTTGCCTAAGGCCTCTTCTTCCTCTTCCCCAAGTAAGCCCTAGCTCTGCATGCTGAAAAGCGACTGGTCTGATAGGTAGAGACCTGCCCATGAGCTCCCCTAAAAGTGATGTGATGATGCCTGTGAAACCTCACTGACCGCGAGTGCTGCTCGAAACAATGTCGGCAAACACACCTCGAAGTCTCAAGCGAAGTGCAGCTTGCCAGGTGCACGTCGCTTATGTACAGCTGTGAAACACTTCAGCGTAATGGTGCTTGGATGATCCAGCATGAGGGGGATGATTCCGGCAAGCAAGAATTATAACGTGATACTAAAGTCTTGAAATTAGGTTCTCGATGTGCGGGTGGTGGGAAATGCGGCCAGCCATTGACAAGTGGAGTGGATGATTGCAAAGTGGCTTCGTGATAGCCTAAAACCGCCCTTCCTCGCCATTGTCTGCTCATGCCCACCATGACGCCTGCCACCAGCAGAAGTGGACAATTTCACCCTTAGATACAGCGTGGCCTAAAGTCACCTGGCATCAGTGTAAGCAGATTTCTGGAGTTTGATCATGATTTTCTTTGCATTTTTTCATTTTGACTTTTTTCTCCAGAGACCTGCATTAGCCTGAACTGAAGTGCTTTCATTTTCAGTACACTATAACATTTTTTGATCCTGATACATTCAGAAGGAAGGAACAACTGGAATGGCCCGGCCAATGTGAACACCACACTTCTGCAAAATAATGGGAGCAAGAGGAGCAGCAGAAGGAAGAGGCTCTGAGCGTGAGGCACCATGGTAGAAGACAGAATCCCATTCACTATTGCTGCTTTTGGTGGCACTGCATTTGCTTTGCTCCAGAATCTATTTTGCGACGCAGACAAATGAGCGTCACAGGAAATTTTGGCACCATTTCCCATCAGCAGGATCGGTGTTGAAACTGATGTAAGTGCAATCCATAATTCCTGGTGGATATTTAAAAGATTCCAACCATACTACTCAGAAAGCCACATAAGTTGATTTTCCTCTTGCCTGTGGAGCGAACTTAGGCATAGACTAAAGGGTATCTTTAGGTTTAATCAAGTACAGCCCTGCTCACAGAGCACTGGTGAACTCCCTGCTTGTCAGCTAGAACAATCCTACCCACCAGGGCATTAGCATACAACAAATGTCATTCTTTCAAGAGTTATCGTCCCAAAACCTAGAATTTCATTATCCATCATATGAAGACAACTTGGCTTCGAAATTGGGCTCTGAAGCACCACTGGTGCGAGTGCAATGGAAGCCCCAGACTTAGAAAATGCCACCCAGAATGCTTTTGGCCACTTATATGCAGACTGTGTGGTGTGCCTTGACAAGGAACTAGTGCAGGCATGTCATGCATGCACCAGAAGCACGCAGAGAATGGATAATGATAACAAACAGGCTCCAACACTGATTTGGCACACAATCCCTCATAAACACTCCCAGCTGAACACACATTCAGCTGCATGAGAGAGCATCCCCTCCCACCCCATGCCCACAAACGTTATTTAAAGGACTAACCTCCCAACTTCTTGACTTACTTTTGCTTGGTGTAAAGTTATTGGAAGTACTATGTTCTGTGTTATAGGGTGGGTTTTGCAATTTTTTTTAGGTTTTTCGAGTGCTGGATCTTGACAAGGAGTTCACCAATCAAGAGAAAGTAGTGGGGGCTCTAGTTACAGATTGTCTTGGGCTGCAGCATGATCTGGATTTGGAGCACAGGTTGCAGTGAGGGCAGTAGTGCACAAAGGGAGGTGGAGGATGAAGAAAAGGAGGAAGAAAAGAAAGTAGAGGAGACCTCCTCACTCTGGATGAGCTGAAGGTGAGCAGATACTCAGGGCCAAATTTTCACTCCCAAGGTGGATAGCTTGAGCTGGGAAATTTTCAGACTAGGCAGACCTGCCTCCAGAAAAGGTGCCCCGAGTGGTGCAACTTTCACTCCTAGGGGAATATAGTTTATGTAAATATTTGGGCCTGCTTGCCCTCATACCTCATACACTATCACCCCTCCCACACACACTCTCCATGCCCCACCCATGCCAACCCACACCCCCACCCAGTCCCTTTGCATCCTCATACCCTCCATGTCAACTCATGGTCCCCACCACCGTGGCGCTTTATACCCTGCATGTCAACTCATGCCACACCCTGCCATACCCACCCCCCCATGGGCCTTCATACTCTCCATGCCAACCAATGACCCCCATCACCCCTACACCCCCATGAGTTCTCATGCCCTCCATGCTAACTCATGCTCCCCCACCCAGTCCCATGGGTCCTCATAATCATCACGTAAACCTAATACCAACCCACGTCAACACAGCACCCTTTCCCCTTACACCCTCCATACCAACTCATCCAGTATCCACCATGGGCAGATGTCAGGAGCCATGTTGAGATGAAATATAATAAAGATCTAAATATCTATTACAGCCTTCACTATAATAAAAAAAAACTGTAATTCATGAAAGCCCATTCAAAACTTTAAAAGCCCTCAAGCGCTCAGTCCCTTTTCAAAAGAAACAGACTTGTATTCATAAGTCCACATCAAGACAGCTAATCTTTAGTAACCTCTTTGAGTTGTCAATAAATCTGAATGTACAACTCCCCCATGCCCCCTGCATTGATAATTGAAGGCAATGGAAAGCAGCCACACCTTAATAATGATATAATGATAGCCTTTGGGGTAATGTCAACAAACAGCTATTCTAACTGCTGTAAAAGATTTTTTAACAACTTTCACTGACACAGACAAGCTTTTTTTCAGCTTTTTAAAGGGCCAGGGATTTAAATAGCGACAAAGCTTGAGCTTTTTCAACTCTCACTAACACAGGCAGGCTGTTTTTTTAAATTTTAAAGATTGGGGAAGTTAAATAACTTCGCAGTTTGTTGGTTCTACATATCTTACCCTTGATGAGCATTTACTGCCCCCCAATAAATAATCTCCACTACAGGTTAACGCCCTTGCTATAATGAAAATGTGGTCTGTTTGAACTCACAGTGGGTTTAAATGGTCCTGCTGAGTTTGAGTTTCCTGCTTATGTGAGTCATGCCCTGCCCCCTTTCCCCCCCTGGAGAAAACAGGGTCTGTCAGAAGTGGGCAGAGCATCCATCATTTCAAAGGTGTGCAGACTCCATGACTCCACAAAAATCCAGCCCTCAATCTCTGGTTCTCCTGCAATGCCATCACAGTAGATCCATAATTCTCCACCTTTCAATCAGTGCAGACCATCAAAGTGTTCTTTTGGCCCAAACTCCTGAAATAGAGGCCACCAAAAAAATTATTCTAGAATAACATTATTGAACAACAATTCCAATAAACCTTAAACATTTACGCTAGTGCATTCTATTAATGCCGGTCTTCCAGGTTTCTTTCCCTGTCCCACTGCTCCTTCTCAGTGCTACCCTGATGACTGTAACATGGCTGGTGGGAGGCTGCTGAATCTGACTGGGGATATCAGTTGAAGATGCATTCTGACCTTGACCACCCACATGAGATCATTGAACTTCACTGGCACTGCAACCAGGTCTTTGGGTCCAGACTCTGGAAATTGACCACCCTGGCCACCTGTTCCCACTCTTTTCTCAGATTCTGCCTTGAGGGCCTGCTGGTCCCTTGTGGAAACATGTAACCCTCCTCCTTCCACCTTTATCACCAGTGCCTCCAGCACCACATAAGGAAACCTGGGGGCCCTCTCCTTTGCCTCTT